>NC_090265.1:563818350-564132197 GCF_040414725.1 Anabrus simplex | reverse complement strand
TAGTATAATATAATAATAATAATAATAATAATAATAATAATAATAATAATAATAATAATAATAATAATAATGGCGTATGGCCTCCGGAGTGGCCTGGTGCAGGTCTTTTTCTAATAGACGGCCTATTAGGCGACCTGCATGTCTGTGAAGATGGGGGCCCTACTCAAAAAACGCTCAAAATTATCACTTATTTTTATTATTTATTTGAATGGAGTTACTACTTCCCAGGCAACATCGGCTGCAACAAGGACTAAGCTCCACGAGAAGGAAATTAATCTAAAATTAAAACTGTTTACTAAACGCCCAACAATATCAATCAACGACACAACAAACAAATCTACAAAATCCATTTAACACATAATTAAGATGTAATACATATCCTAAAAGTAGACATTCCAAAAGTACGCGGGCAGCGCAAGGAGCAAATTCATATAAAGACGAGTTATCTGACCTATTTATAATGAATGCTACAGCACGGGTTACTAATTTAATTTTGTAAAATTACTCGCTAGTCCGCCTCTGTGGTGTCATGGTTAGTGCGATTAGCTGCCACCCCCGGAAGCCCGGGTTCGATTTCCGGCTCTGCCATGAAATTTGAAAAGCGGTAAGAGGACTGAGATGGGGTCCACTCAACGTCGGGAGATCAACTGAGTAGAGCAAGGTTCTATTCCCACTTCAGCCATCCTCGAAGTGGGTTTCCACTTCTCCAGGCAGACGTGATGGTATTTAAGGCCACGGCCGCTTCCTTCCCTGTTCCTTGTCTGTCCCGATGTTTCCATACCCCCCCACAAGGTCCCTATTCATCATGGCAGGTGAGGCCGCCTGGGCGAAGTACTGGTCTCCCTGCCCAGTTGTATATCCCCCAACCCTGTCCCACGCTCCAGGACACCCTTGAGGCGGTAGAGGTGGGATCCCTGGACGAGTGAGGGGGTGGGGGTGGGGGGTTAACCAACCCTGGAGGGTAAACTGATTGGTGTAGTCTCATTTGCGACCGCACAGGCAGAATGCAAAACTAGTTTATTTTTGACGTGTTAAGCATTACCCTATTTGTGATAGTGTTGTCCTGATCGCGAATAAGTGGTACCTGAAGTGGATGATTTTGGTTTGACACACATGGAGTGGAGATCGCGGCCAGGCATAAAGTAGAGGCGCTTAAGCGAGATTATATCATGTCACGCTACTTGTCTAGATGGATTGTGGAAGCAGTATAGCCTACATCAATAGAGGCACCTACAGTCTTCTGAAGCAGAACAATTAACCCTCAGTTGGTACACCCAAGTTCTGGTACACAACAATTGGAATACTGGGTAATACATTAAAAAAAAGTTAAAAGCATATAAGAAAAAGTCCACTTGTCTCCAGATAAACTATTTCACTTCTTATGAATTGTTTTGAATAATAATAATAATAATAATAATAATAATAATAATAATAAATATTCTAAAGGCTAATGCCTTGTCGATGCAACCACTCGCTTCTTTCATTGGCATAATACCACCGGGCGAGTTTGCCGTGCGGTTAGGGGCGCGCGGCTGTAAGCTTGCATCCGGCAGCCCTGAAGATAGTTTTCCGGGGTTTGCCATTTTCACACCAGGCAAAAGCTGGGGCTATACCTTAAGGCCACGGCCCCTTCCTTCCCACTCCTAGGCCTTTCCTATCCCATCGTCGCCATAAGACCTATCTTTGTCGGTGCGACGTAAAGCCACTAGCAAAAAAGGAAATAATAATATTAATAATACAGCTCTCACTAATCCACCATAAACAAATGCCTCTGTAGTTATGTTTTACAATAAAAAAGATAATCTTCTAAATGGTAAGATTATCTCAAACTAAATTATTAAACATTTTCAATAGGAAAAATATTTTTAAATACATGGTTAGGTTATCTAAAACATCCCAATGTACCATTTAATACTATTAGAACAAAAATTACACATGAGTGTTTTGAAAATTGTTTGTTTTATGCGTCTCACGTAAACACTAATATCTTGTTCGCAATCTGTACAGGGTATTTTTCGTTGTTCAGAATCTGGACGGTTTTTGCATTGTTCGTAATCAAGACACAACCGTCCCGCTGCTGTATGGACGTCGGAAAACCCTGACAGGCTGTTACTTTTACGGTGATCACAAATGGGACACGAACTGGTTTCTCTTCGCATTCTTTTCTTTCTCTTTAATGGGAGTGATCGCAAATGGGACATAACCAAAGAGTTGAGAAATAGTTATTCGCTAAATAGTCAAAATAAATACAACAGGAGCTCCAGATTCTCTGTGGATAAATTTTGGAGCTCTCGTTAATAATGTGCTCCTTACTTTCGGTGATGCTTTTACCCAGCCATGGATACCGCCAATAGCAGGAGTTATATTGCAATCTCATATACATTTAAGGATTCTTGTTCAATGCATTTTACGTCAGAAAGTGTGGAAGTGTTTTATATACTCTTAATATGCTAAGGATTGCTGAATATGCGTACAAGATCTGTGATAATCTGTTCCACTCTAGCGACTACATGGTCCCTAAAGAGGGTCACGTGCTAACAGTCCAGAGGTTAGCTTATATCACAGCATGTCATCAATTGTGTGAAGTTCATAAACAAGTCATTAGCACAAAGGGCAACAGTACTGTTATTTAACTCCACAACATAGATGATCAGAGTTGTCTTAAGTCTCCCTGATGGCATGGAGAATGTACTGCACGTTACTGCCCGCCTGGTGGCTGTGATCGTTAAGGCATCACATGTTTACGGTCTGACAGTCCGAGGCCCGTTTGTGGAACATGTTCAACAATCCGTATGTTGGCCAGCAGCGTGCCAGAGGCGGTGGTACAAAATTTCTAATGGCTGGTTTGCGTGCCGAAAGCCTTGATTGAATTCTAAACCCGTCCGCAGTGCTTTTATTTATTTATTTATTTATTTATTTATTTATTTATTTATTTATTTATTTATTTATTTATTTATTTATTTATTTGACACCCATGCGAGACCTGCGCGACTGGATATGGGATGATAATTGGGTAGGGGGAGGGTCAAACCCGGTGTCGACATATAGCCTACCCCTGTCGAATAATACTGAAGCATCTGCTCAAGGTTTTATGTCCCCATCAACCACCTGCAGTCCCGCCAACGGGAGTTGAACCAGTTAACCACTGTGTCAGACCAGAACACCATATAGCCTTGAAACCTGAAAGATCATGTGACCACCAGGGGAACGTCATATGGAGTGAGGACATACGACACTATCGATGATTTGTCCGCCGGATGGTGACGTTAAGCCTTGACCATACCCCTTCGTGTTATTCAACAGGAGTAGGTTATGTGCCGACAACGGGTTTTACCCTCTCACTACCTCACCATCAAACTTTTTTTAAAGAAGGAATGCGTCCTTTTCAATGTCGACTCAAATTCAATGTAACTTAAAGCATTTTCAGTTACATTTCACAATCTAACATCCAGATGCGCAGGTCGCCCATGGACCCAAATGGAAAGACTTGCACCAAGCGAGCCGAACATGTCTTATGACACTTCCGGCACTAAATGTCATGCGCTAAATTAAATAAACAAATAAATAAATAAATAAATAAATCTGCACATTGCTCCATTGGTTTATTAGGGAAATATCACGTGCCAACATTCACTGTAAAGGGTAACTTTCAACATTCGTTTTTCACTCCCAAATAATTCAAAATTGCTGCTTCGTACAGAGTAAATTACCGTAATAATAACAGGCTGTGGTGAAGGGGATCAGTACAATTAAAATCACGATAGGAGCCACCCCTCTAACTAGTAATGTTCATCCAAATTCGAATGGACGAACAACAAACTGTGTTTTAGAGGAGGTATGCGGCCCAGGTGTCTCGAAAGGAGCCCCTACAAAGTCTTAAACATGGCTGTGTTGTGAAATCAAGTGGTTTTGAAACGTCAAAATCCCTCAAAAACCGATGTCGAATTTTTGCACGAATGCAGCAGTTACCGGAACTCGCTTCTCACATAGCCGTTCCAAAGTGAAAATCAAACTGTCAGCAAGCAGAACGACCGCGGAGACCTCAAACTGGTGGTTACCTTACATTCCCCCCTGTTGATATGGATGGAAATTGAGTTTGAGTATTAGTTACTATTCTAATTTTAAATGCCCTGATAATCATCACCGCCCGTAATTGCCGGACAGCCTTTTTCCTACACCCTATCTACAAAAACAGGCAATTTGAAAGGCGACTGGCATCAATTTAGTTGGCCCAGCCCTCAATTTTCAACACTGTTCGGACTGTCTTGGTCAACTTATTTTCTCAGTCTGCTTTGACGCTATTTTGTAAACATATAGTTTTGACTTCTGAGAACCACGGTTATTACTTGCCCGCCATTCTGGTTCCAGTACTCCATCTTGATGGAAAATACAGTTCTCCACTCTTAAAGACAACTTTGCATTCGGCCGTCATCTCACTCTTTCCGGAAGATCCTTTAACCTGTGTACCCAGGTCCTGAACTTAACTTCTTCCTTGAGCTAGTGTCTCAGAGATACTGAGACTCTCCTTTATTGCAGTTGTCTATGGAGTGGTACATTTCGAAATAATAATAATAATAATAATAATAATAATAATAATAATAATAATAATAATTAATAATAATAATAATTCTGTATGGCTATTTCTAGCCGGGTGCAGCCCTTGTCAGGTAGGCCCTCCGATGAGGATGGGCGGAATCTGGCAGGTGTAGATAACTGCGTGTTATTGTGGTAGAGGATAGTGTTATGCGTGGTGTTTGATTTGCAGGGATGTTGGGGACATCGCAAACACCCAGCCCCAGAGCTTTTGGAATTAAGCAATGAAGGTTAAAATCCCCGACCCGGGCGGTATCGAACCCGGAACCCTCTGAAGTACGCTGACCATCCAGCCAACGAGTCGGACACATCTTCCGTGAAACACCCTGTATAAAATATTCGACCGAGCGAGTTGGCCGTGCAGTTATGGTCGCATAGTTGTGAGCTTGTATTCGAGAGATGGGTTGAAATACCATCGTCGGCAGCCGTGAAGATGGTTTCCCATTCTCATACCAGGCAAATGCTGGGATGGAAGTGGCCGTGGCTTTAAGGTACAGCCCCAGCATTTGCCTGGTGTGAGAATGGGAAACCATCTTCGAAAACCTTCAGCATGTTAGTGCGAAGTTAAACCACTATCAGAAATATTGATTTCATTAAGTAGGTATCGAAACTTGTTTTAAAAAGTTGTATTCAACACAATAATACTGAAATGGAATGGGGCTGTGTTGTTGGGGACGATGGCCTATGTGTTAGACCCCTTCAAACAAGCATCATCAGTCATGTTGTCTTAATTATCCTGAGCGAGTTCATTAACAGAAAGAATTTATTTTTAATAAATTCGTTGAAGTGTTTCTGACGTTGTAGTAGTAGAAGTAGTAGTAAACATAATTAAAATACCGGTATACTCCCCTTCACAAAATTCTGCATACGTCACTGGAATGTTCCGTAACTATACTAGACTTAACTAAAGTTGGCGTCTGACAGGTAAGGTTGGAGGGAGGAGCACTGCACGTGCCATTTCACGATGTTGCCACATTCCAGCATTCCTTTCTACATGCTTTTACCCCTCGCTTCCGGCTCACTTCTTCCCTCCATCATTCTGACCGCTGTGATCTATTGTAGACTACCTGGCCAGCCGGTGTCGTCCCATTTGCGATCACTCTTATACAAACAATCAGGTTCTTATCAGTGACAGTGACAGGTTTGGCAACTCCCAGCAAGACGAGCTGCCCTAAAGGTTTATCTCCATGGCAACCGCAGTCGCCCCACCCTCGTTTCCATGGCAACCACACAACCACTCCCTTTATCCCGCCTCGACAGGCAGTAAACGGACCTCCCTCTAACAAATGTCATACACCAACTCTTATTATTAGCAGTATAGAGTAGATACATCATTACAAAACATCTAAGTAGGAGCATGGTACGGATTAGGATGTCTAATCAATATAAGCTTATTCGGTTCATGATTTTTGGACTCAAATGACACCTTGATTAGTCCAGTAATACCCTAATACTGATACACAGTACATGGTATTTGTATCTTTACTTCCAGAAAATTAAATGCATCGCCATTTTAAGTCACTGTACTGCAAACCTCAAGGTATCTCAAGACGCCTGGTGGTGTTAATTATGTTAGACGCATGGTAATGAATTCCGAAGGTCAGCGGAGTCAATAGCCTTGAGGCTTTCGAAATGGTAATCCATAAACCAGTCCGAGATACTCATATTATTAAAGTTTGCGGCTCTGAGCAGGTTTGAATTACAGCTTACGGATGTTGAGTAGTTACCTGTGATTTTGAAGTCGTCGTGTTTTAGAAACTTGCTCTGAACACTCACCGTTAGAATGTTATTTGTGGTCATACGGTTCCAAATAAGTCTTGTGTGCAATACTGAGGTCAGGGAGAGTTTGTTCCTGTTCATGTGTGTTGTGCAATCGCACAGTAGATAATTGGCGCTAGAATGCTAAGTTTGTCACCTCCAGCAATCTGGACTGTCGGTCATTCTGATGGTGGCGGCAGCAGCAGTACTTTTAAGTACTGGTTATTGGTGGATAAATTTTGTCTCCGATTCTATACCAATCGGATAGCATTTCTTGGTAGAAGATCGGTAAAATATTGAACGAGACTTATCAGGCTTAGCACACTAGAGCTCCATAGTATATAGTCAACGTTCCTCGTTGACGCCATGTATCATGTTTCTAACCATGATATACATACTTCATGGATACAAATCGAATCCACCACAGGCTGATAATAGTTAACACCTAGTTATGTTCCTGGCTGATTTCCACTTTGGAAAACGTAAGGCTGAGTGGCAATTTTGCATGTTAAACATTTCCCGTCCGTTCAATTCCGTTCAAGACCTCGTGCCGCGACCGGGCCGGACCGAGTGCCAGCAAGAATTCTCAAGAATTGTGCAGTCGCCTTGGCCCCCTCTCTTTGCGCTCTCTTCAACTATTCCATTAATACCTGTGGAGTGGAAAGAAGCCAACGTAGTGCCAGTTTTCAAAGATGGAGATAAGGAAAACGTAGATGATTACCGCCCAGTTTCTATTACATCAGGGGTCTGTAAATGTATGGAACGTCTAGTTGCTAAATGTGTTGGATTTTCTCAAGGAGAGAAACCTGCTGAACTCAAAGCAGCACGGCTTCATTCCGGGAAAATCCTGCACAACAATTTTAACAAAAGTCATTGATGACTGAGCAGACTGATGTCTCACAAATAGACTGTGTGACTCTGGACTGGAGCAAAGCTTTTGACCAGGTGTCACATCAAAAACTTCTGTTAAAACTTGGCAACTACGGCATTCAGGGTAAAGTGCTGTCATAGTTGAGGTCATTTCTGGTTAGTCGAACGCATGTGTTGTGTACGGAGGAGCCAAATCGGACCAAACCACAATTACTTCTGGAGTAATTTAGGGCAGTGTGATAGGGCCCCTCCTGTACACGATTTATGCTCTCGACTTACCGGATTGTGTACATTCGACCATGGCGCAGTATGCCGATGACAGTCACTTACAGAGCCATGAAAAACAGTGATGATATTGTAAAATTCCAATCGGATCTGGATAGTATAGCTCTGTGGTGTGAGGTAAATACAGTAGAACGTATATAAATATTAAGTGTAAATATATAAGACTAAGCAGAGCTAAATAACCACTCCAGAACCAACCTACTCTGTGGAATCCAACTGCCGACTTCTAACTCCATCAGACTGCTCGGTATTCACATTACGGACAATCTGAAATGGAATAAACACGTGGAGGAAGTGAGGTGTAAGGCATACAGAACGCTAGGTTTCGTCCGTAGATGTCTCTCAGGAGGAAGAATAAAGCCCTACGAACGGCTTATATTTCCCTAGTGCGGTCCATACTACTATATGGCCTTCTTTCCTGGCATCCAACGACAACGGAAAATGAGGAAGCTAGAGGGTATCCAGCGACGAGCAGAACGTTTAATTAAGAAACACATCCCCTTAAACACAGCTAGGTCATTGCCACCACTGAACTCGTTATGTACACAAATAGACGTAGCCTTCCGTAGGAAATCCCTGACAGATAACACACCTCCCCTTTCCACCGCCTGCAGCTCAATTACCGCTCTGTTAAGAGGCCAAAGAGTTACTCTTGTCCCTCCCTTCGCTAGAAGAACCTCATATTTAAATGGGTTTTACGCAAGGGCTGTTCGTACCTGGAACCTTCTACCATCAGAGGTAAAGCTGCTTCCTCTTCCTCCGCGAAGTAAAGAAAATGTATATGTAAATATAAACCTATATGCGATGTATAGAACTTCTATAAATTAGAATTGCAAGAAGGATGGGTGCAAGTACAGGTGTATGTGGACGAATGTGTATGCGTGCGCGCGTGGGAGTGGTTGTGAATGAGTGTGTGTACAGGGGTCTGAGTGAGAGTATAAATGGCTGAGTGTTCTTACTCTAATATTTTCAGGATAAATCAAGATAATTATTAGTCTAAGGGTACAGTGCTTGTAGTGTAAATATGTAAATTTAAAATTGTCTACATAAGTTTATATCTAAATATTCAGTAGAGTTTATGTACACATGTGGAGATGGAGGCACTTCTCCATCTACCACCCCTAAATTGTGCATGTAATTTAAAGATAATAAATAATAATAATAATAATAATAATAATAATAATAATAATAATGATAATAATAATTTCTGAATGTCATAGAATTTGGAATCGAGAGATGTGAGCACTTATTTTTTCTCCAGTGACAATCATTTAGTTTCTCATTGCAAGCAAGTTTAGTTTCATGTAACTGTTTGCATCGTGATCATAGCTGCCGGACCTCTAGTCTTATTCGGAATTCGAATCACTGGGCGTGAGTTTGTTTTAAAAAGTCCTATATACTTGGCAGGGACTAGAACCGCGCCCGCTTCGGTGAGAACTTAGTGCAGATGTCACTCGACTAATATTACCCATTTATCACTTAAACCCTCCTCTGCGAACCATGTGACCTTGCCGTGGTGGGGAGGCTTGCGTGTCCCAATGATGCAGATAGCCGAGCCGCAGGTGCAACCATATCGGATGGGTATCTGTTGAGAGACCAGACTAACGAATGGTTCATTGAAAGGGGGTAGCAGCCTTTCGGTAGTTGCAAGGGCGGCAGTCTAGATTATTGACTGATACGGCCTTGTAATAATACTCAACATGGCTTAGCTGTGTTGATACTGCTACACGGCTGAAAGCAACGGGAAACTACAGCCGTAAATAACTCCCGAGGACATGCAGCTCTCTCTGTATGAATGATGTACTGATGATGGCTTCCTCCCGGGTAAAATATTCCGGAGGTAAACTAGTCCCCCATTCGGATCTCCGGGTGGGGACTACACGAGAGGGGGCGATCATCAGGAAGATGGATACTGACATTCTGCGAGTCGGAGCGTGGAATGTTAGAAGTTTGAATCGTTGTGGTAGGTTAGAGAATCTGAAAAGGGAGATGGATAGGCTAAAGTTAGATGTAGTTGGTATAAGTGAAGTACGTTGGCAGGAAGAACAAGATTTTTGGTCAGGCGACTACCGAATTATCAACACAAAATCAAACAGGGGAAATGCAGGAGTTTGTTTAATAATGAATAAGAAAATAGGGCAGCGGGTAAGCTACTACGATCAGCATAGTGAAAGAATTATTGTCGTCAAGATAGACACCAAACCAATGCCCACCACAATAGTGCAGGTCTATATGCCCACTAGTTCAGCGGATGATGAAGAAATCGAAAGAATATATGAGGAGATAGAAGATTTAATACAATATGTAAAAGGTGACGAGAATGTAATTGTGATGGGAGACTGGAATGCAGTGGTAGGCCAAGGAAGAGAAGGTAGTACAGTAGGAGAATTTGGATTGGGATAAAGGAACGAAAGAGGAAGTCGGCTGGTTGAATTCTGCACTGATCATAATTTAGTCCTTGCCAATACTTGGTTCCAACACCACAAACGACGGCTGTATACGTGGACGAGACCTGGAGACACTGGAAGGTATCAAATAGACTTCATTATGATTAGGCAGAGATTCAGAAACCAGGTGTTGGATTGCAAAACTTTCCCAGGAGCAGACGTGGACTCTGACCACAACTTGTTGGTCATGAAATGCCATCTGAAGTTGAAGAAATTGAAGAAAGGAAAGAATGCAAAAAGATGGGATCTAGACAAGTTGAAAGAAGAGTGTGAGGGATTGTTTCAAGGGACATGTTGCACAAGGGCTAAATGAAAAGGCTGAAGGAAACACTATAGAGGAAGAGTGGAGAGTCATAAAAAATGAAGTCAGTAGCGCTGCTGAAGAAATGTTAGGAAGGAAGAAAAGATCAACTAACAATCAGTGGATAACTCAGGAGATACTAGACCTGATTGATGAACGACGAAAATACAAGAACGCTAGAAATGAAGAGGGCAGAAAAGAATACAGGCGATTAAAGAATCAAGTGGATAGAAAGTGCAAGGTAGCTAAGGAAGAATGGCTGAAGGAGAAGTGCAAGGATGTCGAAGGCTGTATGGTCCTGGGAAAGGTAGATGCTGCATACAGGAAAATCAAGGAAACCTTTGGAGAAAGGAAATCTAGGTGTATGAATATTAAGAGCTTAGATGGAAAGCCACATCTAGGGAAAGAAGACAAAGCAGAAAGATGGCAGGAGCATATCCAACAGTTGTATGAAGGTAAAGATGTAGATAATTTGGTTCTGGAACATGAAGAGGCTGTTTGATGCTGATGAAATGGGAGACCCAATTTTGAGGTCAGAGTTTGACAGTGCTGTGAGTGACCTCAATAGGAACAAGGCACCTGGAATTGATGACATTCCCTCTGAATTACTGACTGCCTTAGGAGAAACCAGCATGGCAAGGTTATTTCATTTAGTGTGCAAGATGTATGAGACAGGAGAAGTCCCATCCGATTTTCGGAAGAATGTTGTTATACCTATTCCCAAGAAAGCCGGTGCTGACAGGTGTGAAAACTACCGCACCATTAGTTTAGTATCTCATGCCTGCAAAATTTTAACACGTATTATTTACAGAAGAATGGAAAAACAAGTTGAAGCTGAGTTGGGAGAAGATCAATTTGGCTTCAGAAGAAATGTAGGAACACGTGAAGCAATCCTGACTTTACGTCTGATCTTAGAGGATCGAATCAAGAAGGACAAGCCCACGTACATGGCATTCATAGATCTAGAAAAGGCATTCGATAATGTTGATTGGACCAAGCTATTTATGATTCTGAAGATGATAGGGATCAGATACCGAGAACGAAGAATTATCTACAATCTGTATAAAAATCAGTCTGCAGTGATAAGAATCGAGGGCTTTGAAAAAGAAGCAGCAATCCAGAAAGGAGTGAGGCAAGGCTGCAGTTTGTCCCCTCTCCTTTTCAATGTTTACATAGATCAAGCAGTAAAGGAAATCAAAGAGAAATTTGGAAAGGGAATCACAGTCCAAGGAGAGGAAATCAAAACCTTGAGATTTGCCGATGATATTGTTATTTTATCTGAGACTGCAGAAGATCTCGAGAAGTTGCTGAATGGTATGGATGAAGTCTTGGGTAAGGAGTACAAGATGAAAATAAATAAGTCCAAAACAAAAGTAATGGAGTGCAGTCGAACGAAGGCAGGTGATGCAGGAAATATTAGATTAGGAAATGAAGTCTTAAAGGAAGTAGATGAATATTGTTACTTGGGTAGTAAAATAACTAACGATGGCAGAAGTAAGGAGGACATAAAATGCAGACTAGCACAAGCAAGGAAGAGCTTTCTTAAGAAAAGAAATTTGCTCACTTCAAACATTGATATCGGAATTAGAAAGATGTTTTTAAAGACTTTCGTGTGGAGCGTGGCATTGTATGGAAGTGAAACATGGACGATAACTAGCTCAGAAAGAAAGAGAATAGAAGCTTTTGAAATGTGGTGTTACAGAAGAATGCTGAAGGTGAGATGGATAGATCAAATCACGAATGAAGGGATACTGAATCGAATTGGTGAGAGGAGATCGATTTGGCTAAATTTGACGAGAAGAAGGGATAGAATGATAGGACACATCTTAAGACACCCAGGACTTGTTCAGTTGGTTTTTGAAGGAAGTGTAGGTGGTAAGAACGGTAGGGGTAGACCAAGGTATGAATATGACAAGCAGATTAGAGCAGATGTAGGATGCAGTAGTTACGTAGAAATGAAAAGGTTAGCACAGGATAGGTTGGCATGGAGGGCTGCATAAAACCAGTCTATGGACTGATGACTCAAACATCACTTAAACACAAGGAAGGTGGGGAAAGTCTATTTTAAAATGTCAATGTCGTCGTCGTCGTCACCGCCCCGTCTGCTGTTCTTTTTTTTTTTCGCACCAGTTAATTTTTGTGCTACAAAATAGACTCCATAAGTGCTTGAAGTATATAACTTGTTCTATGGATGAACCACGTTTTTCAGGTCGTAAACAGGTCGAACACATCCACGTTAATATCGATCGTGGCGTGGATTCGTTAAATTACATGAAGCAGTCTTCCCTAGTTCATTCAATACAGCACGTTCTACAGGGTGGTACAAAAGCAGAGTTACACTTAGTAGGTATGCACTCTAAAGTATATTGTACATAAGCGCTCAAATTGATCTCAAATTGGATCGTTCGATAAATGGACGTTGTATAGACTTCTTTGGACTGTACACAATTGTAACAGCGACTTTCATTTGATTTTCTTCAATTATATAAGTGTGAGAGCCGGCCGCGGGGTGTGGGAGTAAGTGCGCCAGCCTCTTAACCGGAGGCGCCGGTTTAGATTCCCGGCAATGTCAGAGACTTTTACCTGTATCTGAGGGCTGGTTCGAGGTCCCCTCAGTCTACGTGATTACAATTGAGGAGCCATCTGATGGTGAGATAATGGCCGCGGTGTAGGAAGCAGAGAATAATAGCCAAGAGAATTCGTCGTGCTGACCACACGACACCTCGAAATCTGCAGGCCTTCGGGCAGAGCAGAGGTCGCTTGGTAGGCCATGGCCCTTCGAGGCTGTTGCGCTATGGGGTTTGGGGGTTTATAAGTCTCAGGATGGCCAGATTTTGGCCAATTAACCACTGAACCGGCAGTTTCAAATTTTTCTTATGTGCAAGCTGCTTGGTGTTAAGCAGGGATGTGTTAAAAAACTGCTTGCCATGCCGAGCGCACCTGCTCCGCACCTCCGATACTGCTTTAGTACCCACTTCCTTTGCTCTGAAGTCTGTAACTGTTGATAACTACAAGTGAAAAATAGAAAAGACCGTCAGAATCAATACCGATATTTGTAGAAATAACATTTTTAATACGTAGAGGAGGAATGTAGAATTATGGTTTGAAATTGTCTTGAAAAATTACATCATAAACGTGAAACCGATACTGAAAGGCTACTTTTGGCTCAGTCTGAAATCAACTATTTGAAGAACCTATTTTGTTCACTTCCCTACGAAGAGCTAACTTTCAAAGGAGCGAAAAGGTGAACAGCAGTAGAGCGGGGGTGGAGTGGAACAAATCCTCGTCTACTTCAAAAACTTCCGGCGTATGTCAGTGTAACTTCTAAGATAAGCCTGTACAGATGGGAAAAATAGGGCCAGTGCTCTCAAGGCTTTCATACATATAATACTTATTACAATGGTATCGGTAGCATGATGCAGATTGCAACGTACACTCTGTATCCATGAACCAGTATCAACTTGCATTGTTGTTTGTATCAAGGTCCTGAAACGTTGATATATCGACCGTGCACTCATGATTTTTTTAAGTTTCAGCTGTTAAGAAATCTTGTATGCAGATACGAATTTTTGGAAATGGTTTTTAAGTACAAGTGTGTCATAAAAAGCACCAACGCTTAGTATATTGTGCCGGAAGGCAAACCCTTCCGTTTTCAAGAAGGAACGCATATCCAGAAACGCACGACTTGGACGCTGTAGCGCATCGAAGTATGAGGTAGGCGTGCGTTTCGCATGTCGTTAATAAACCCAACATGAGTAGCAAATCGGGCTCATTACAAACGGGATTCGAACTGTATACCTCCTACGTAATTTGAGCCTACATCGGTGGTGCTGTGCCTTACGCACATGACCCAATACGTGCGGTTGTCTTAGAAAAATTTCAATCGCTCCGTGGACTCGAGCAATAAGGTCCTCCGCTGATGTTACAGGAGTGCCATACACCATACTCTCCATACTACCTGCGTGGAAGTGTCTGGCTTCTCTTAGTCGTCTCTCGATGGCCGCGAACGTGGAATGATGTGGGGTACGTCTGTTTAGAAAACATTCCGCGTACAATCTTGCAGCAGCTCTACATTTGCAATCCTCTTTGTCGTATGCAAGCACCATGACGGTCACCTCCGCAGCTGTGAACTGGTACTGTCGCACTGTTAACAACGTTACTGCATTGGCAGACTACAGTACACAAGTAACGCAGTAGCATGTGCATCAAGGACTGTGTGGAGGAATGTACCGCATGCGCAGGAATGTTATTAGGCTGAAGTCGTCCATCCGCGGTACACAGATGGCTAAAGGGTTGCATACCGTCCGTATTAAGACACCAAATCGAAACAAATTGTCACAACCGTTCTCAGACTTCGACGCTCTCCAGCACCCAAACCCTTGTATATTATTTTTATTCTTAGAAAATAGTCTTCTACGTCACACGATGTTGTAGCTTAATTACACTGATAAAGACTGGTATGGAGGGTGAAGTTTGAGTACCGTGACTGAACTTACAGCTTTCCCCTTGGAGGACAAGATTCCCACTCCAGTGGACCTTGGATCGATATTTTCATTTGAAAATCACATGACAGCAAGGAGGGCATCGTACCTTCCTATTTAAATTCAAATATACATTTGTCCATTACATGTCTTGAAAAAAAAAGACCCTTGCGTAATTCTCCCGTATTATCTTAAAGATAAATGCAGCGTTTAGGGGTATGTGTAACGAACATTCCTAACAGAAGCACAGGAGGGTATTGCATCCATATACTAGCAAAGTGCAGATAATGCTCTGTGCATTAACTAGCTAAGAAATAAGACAACGTGCTTCTTTCTTTAGGTCGTGCTTGCACTTCGTGCCAGCCAGTGTACGTAATTCTTAGGAAAATGCAACGTTCTTAACTTTCAAAAGTTCGTCAATTGTTGGGACTCACATTTTTTATCAAGCACTTCAACCCCTTCCCTAATTTACTTCCTTGCCCCCATACGCAACTGCTTCCAGCTAAACTCGAGCCTCCTGAATATACAGAATATGGAGAGCTGAGCTGTGAATGTCTCAAGTTTCTTGATCATGGTCGAAAGAAAACTGAAATGTGCCTTAAAGTAGTTTCTCATGCAGATCTCGTCAATTCTAGTCAGCACATCCTTCACCCTCACTGTAATAATAATAATAATAATAATAATAATAATAATAATAATAATAATAATAATAATAATAATAATAATAATAATAATAATAATAATATTGGTTTTACGTCCCACTATTTTCACGGATTTAGGAGACGCCGAGGTGCGGAAATGTTATTCCGAAGAAGTTCTTTTATATGCAAGTAAATCTACTGACACGAGGTTAACTTACTTCAGCATATTCAAACACCACTGGACTGAGTCGGGATCGAACCTGCCAAGTTGTGCTCTGAAGGCCAGCGCTCTACCCTCTGAGTTATTTATTATGGCTTCATCTAAGCGATTGGCTCTGGTTGCACCCTTACCCCAAGAATAATTGCCTATTGAATTTTGTCAAATATTCCTTGCGGGTTTGGCCAGAGCGCTTCACTATGACTGGCAGGCAGGCTTAATTTCAAATTGCTGGTACAGTATTTCTTTGTAGTTGCTTCATGTGAAGGGGCTTGAGACATTGAGGTCAACATCCCACGTGTAATTTGTGGGTGAAGCGTTTCGTGTGAGGCCGCGATTTTCTCAGTGCTTACTGGTATATGCACAGTTGTTTATCAGTACTTGTATTTGTTAGAGATCTTCTTGGAAATGACATTGCTTGTGATATGCTAAGAAAACACCAGCTGACCGCTCTCCAATATTCCTGGAAGTGATGGCGTAGTGGTCAGTTTGCCTGTGGCGATCAGGATATTGCCTCAAGGACACTCGCTTTCCTCGTGGTATCTGCACGATCATACCATTGTACATCCCTTTCACAAACATGCAGCCAGGGCTCTTATTCATAAAACTAATATTAGCTAATCATAAAAATAATTATTACTTAACCAAAATGATGTTTCATAAAGATTTACACATGGCTAATAAAATGTCTTCATTCACAATATTACTTCATTAGTCAGTTGGTACAAATGGAGGTTAGAATAGGACTGTCGCGTATGTTCTTGGTTTGTGTTTGTTCCTAACAATAGGCTAGTACTTGACTACACCTGGCTATTAATCCATATATAGGCTCACCGTATATGAGAATGCATAAAAGTGAAAGTAATTTGAGAAAGAAAAGGTTCTTCGCGAAATGTGATTGAGTAAAAGCATCAACTATTTTTCACACTATAATCCTCCTTATTTTTACTTTTTTACGTGCTCTTAAAAATCTCTGAGATGGACTAGCAATATCTTAGTTTTTACCCTCTGTAGGTGAAGGTTAGAATAACACACATTGTATCCCCTGACTGTCGTAAGAGGCAACTAAATGGGACTCCAGGGATTCTCAACTTGGTAGCGTGGGTTGGTGACTACGGGTCCCTGATCTGAGTCCTGACATTGCTTCCACTTGTGCCAGGCTCCTCACTTTCATCTATCCTATCCAACCTCCCTTGTTCAACTCAAGTTCTTTTCCGACCGGGCGAGTTGGCCGTGCGTGTACAGGCGCGCGGCTGTGGGCTTGTATCCGGGAGATAGTAGGTTCGAATCCCACTATCGGCAGCCCTGAAGATGGTCTTCCGTGGTTTCCCATTTTCACACCAGGCAAATGCTGGGGCTGTACCTTAATTAAGGCCACGGCCGCTTCCTTCCAACTCCTAGGCCTTTCCTATCCCATCGTCGCCATAAGACCTATCTGTGTCGGTGCGACGTAAAGCCCCTAGCAAAAAAAAAAAAAAAAAGTTCTTTTCCGACCCTGACTATCTTAGGTTGTGAGGCCTAGTCATTTTCACGCCCTTCGTGCCCCTTCTCTTTATTTGGCCGATACCTTCATTTTTAGAAGTGTCGGATACCTTCCATTTTTCTATCTGATTAGTGTTATACAGAGGATGGTTGCCTAGTTTTACTCCCTCTTAAAACAATCACCATCACACCTTGGTATAAGCCAAGATGTGAAAAGGATAGCTGGAGTCTCAGAGCAAAACTGCACTAAGGAAGCACAATGATACTGTATATCACTATCAACCCGTGAAGCTGCTGTTTTGGGTTTTGCTTCATTCCATCCTATCAAGCAAATACTCAAAAGTTCTGTAATCTAATTATTATTATTATTATTATTATTATTATTATTATTATTATTATTATTATTATTATTATATTTACTTTCCGTCGCACTAACTACTCTTACGGTTTTCGGAGACGCCGAGGTGCCGGAATTTAGTCCCGCAGGAGTTCTTGTATGTGCCAGTAAATCTACCGACACGAGGCTGTCGTATTTGAGCACCTTCATTTTTTTTGCTAGGGGCTTTACGTCGCACCGACACAGATAGGTCTTACGGCGACGATGGGATAGGAAAGGCCTAGGAGTTGGAAGGAAGCGGCCGTGGCCTTAATTAAGGTACAGCCCCAGCATTTGCCTGGTGTGAAAATGGGAAACCACGGAAAACCATCTTCAGGGCTGCCGATAGTGGGATTCGAACCTACTATCTCCCGGATGCAAGCTCACAGCCGCGCGCCTCTACGCGCACGGCCAACTCGCCCGGTTTGAGCACCTTCAAATACCCCACCGGACTGAGCCAGGATCGAACCTACCAAGTTAGGGTCAGGACAGCCACTCAGCCCGGCCGTTCTGTAATCAGGCCTAAATCTCTCATTGTATTCATATGTTTGTTACATACCAGTACAGGCTGCTTTTGGCGTAACATTTATTGAACAGTGAATACCTACACTTGTTCCTCATCAGTTCATCACTATTTGAATAAGAGTCGACCATTTCACAGATCCTCACGATTTTATGCCAAAATATTAAAATGCCACTCACTTTAGTTTCACTAATGATATGGAGTGAGTCAAAATACTCATGGAAATAATCCTTATGAGTAACTTTTATTATTACATAAAATAAATTTCATCGTAAAGTCCGTATTGTCGTGCGTATACTTTAAGGTTAATTCAATATTCCACCTTTACAATACCATAAGTTTGTCTATTTATTTAAACACCATTATTAAATACGGGACATGTTTCGTCTAACTTGTAGACATCATCAGCCGTAAGATATTCAAGAAAAAGCTTAAAAAAGGACAAGGACAGAACATCACAAAGTAAATCGGTTGTCGAACACGTCAATCAAAATAGCGAGGATGTTCCAGATTGTTCCAAGTACAAACATTCAAAACCTGTTGACGAAAAAACTTAAAATCATACACATGAGACGATATAGTAAAGCTTGTTGTTAAAATTCTTCTTGAGGGTGCCGTTGATATGCAGCAGTCAGGTGCGTCGGCAAAAGCTCATAATGAAGTGCATAATGACTTAACCTTAAAGTAACTTTTATTAGTCATGTTATCTAGTAAACCAATTTACTAATATTATTAGGAATATCTACTAATAATTTTGACTCAAAAACTAAATACTAATATTATTAACTAATAATTGTATTAGTGTTGTGTTTTGTAATAATATTATTGGTTTCTTCCTAATGATGTTAGTGAAAGATGGTTCATGAAACAGGGCCCGGTATGGCTGTAACAGTATGGGAGGTGCTGAGGTATGAATGATGCTGAGTAATACTACCAGAGCAAGACTTGAGTCTGTATGCTGTGCCACCCATAGGTTTATTTGTGCTGCAATACTACTTTCTGACTCGGTATGAAAAAACGTAAAATTAATCGAGTTCCTCGATTGTGCCGAACTTTTAAGGGCTATAGGGCCAGGAAAGGTTTCAAATTGTGACTCTTGGTTAGCTATATCAAAGTAAGAAACCAAATTTCGGAAATCATTTCCGGCCTAAATGCAGTTCCGGAGAAACAGCCTAGAATCGCTCGTCTCTTTACTCGTTCTCTTTTTTTTATTCAACTCCTAGCCAAATTAACTTATTTACACAATTCTTTCTGTAATGTGTTACTTGGTTAAATATCCTGAGCTGTTTGATTTTTTTTGGAAAATGTCCACACTGAATGTAGGTTTAAGGGCTTACGTGAAACTCTTCATTCACTCACATTAGCGCTCGTAGCGGTAGAAAAAGGAAAACTGCCCATCTAATCGATCAGATAACGATATATCAAGGAGTATATTTAGGAATAAATAAAGAATATATTCTCATACATTTTTATATTTCATTTACCTAAAATTCGCAGCTCATATCCCTAGGATGTTTTCATCATTGAATTTTTCCTAAATAATTGCAAAGAAATTGGAAAATTATTGAATATCTCCTTCGGTAAATTATTCCAATCCCTAACCCCTCTTCCTATGAATGAATATTTGCCACAATTTGTCCTCTTGAATTCCAACTTTTTCTTCATATTGTGATCTTCCCTACTTTTAAAAACACCACTCAAACTCATTCGTCTACTAACGTCATTCCACGCCAACTCTCCATTGGCAGCTCGGAACATACCATTCAGTCGAGTAGCTCGTCTCCTTTCTCCCAAGTCTTCCCAGCCCAATCTTTGCAACATTTTCGTGACAAAACTCTCTTGTCGGAAACCACACAGAATAAATCGAGCTGCTTTTCTTGGAATTTTTTCCAGTTCTTGAATCAAGTAATCCTGGCGAACGTCCCATACACAGAAACCAGACTCTAGTTTGGGTCTTACCGAGCTCAATAGCTGCAGTCGCTTAAGTGCAGCCAGTATCCAGTAATCGGGAGATAGTGGGTTCGAGCCCCACTGTCGGCAGCCCTGAAGATGGATTTCCGTGGTTTCCCACTTTCACACCAGGCAAATGCCGGGGCTGCACCTTAATTAAGCCCACGGCCGCTTCCTTCCACTTCCTAGGGCTTTTCTATCCCATCGTCGCCATAAGACATATGTTTCTGTGCGACGTAAAGCAAGTAGCAAGTTTGGGTCTTACCAAAGACTTACATGCGCTAAGCTTTTCATCCTTACCACAGCCTCTAAATATCGTCATAACCATGTGCAGAGATCTGTACCTTTTATTCACAATACCGTTTATGAAGGCCTTTCCTTATATTAACAACTAGGTATTTACAGTGATCCCCATAGGGCACTTCATCCCCATCAACACAGTAATTAAACCTGAGAGAACTTTTCCTATTAGTGAAACTCACATCTTTAATTTTAACCTCATTTATCATACTATTTCCTGCTGTCAATCTCACAACATTGTCAAGAGCTCTTTCAGTTGCTCAGTCTTGTAACTTATTCTCTACAGTAGATCATCCGCAAAAAAAGCCTCACCTCTCATCCAGTTCTTCATATCATTTATATATATATATATATAAGAAAACAAAGGTCCAATAATACTGCCTTGAGTAATTTCCCTCTTAATCATTACAGGACCAGATAATGCTTCACCTACTCTAATTCTGTTTCTATTATCTAGAATGTAGCCACCCATTCAGTTACCGTTTTGTCTAGTCCAACCGCACTCATTTTTGCCAGTAGTCTCCCATGATCTACCCTGTCAAATGCCTTGGATAGGTCAATCACGACACAGTCAATTTGATTTCCCGAATCTTGGATATATGCTATATATTGCTGGAATCGTACAAGTTGAGCTTCAGTGGAATAACCTTTCCTAAACTCTTAACTGCTTTCTATGGATCCAGTTATTAATTTGAGGCATGTCTAATGTAATCAGAAATAATGCATTCCCAGAGCTTACATGCAACACATGTCAGACTGACCTGCAATTTTCAGCTTTGTTGATCCCCCTTTTCTATATATACAAGGGCTACTATACCAACTCTTCATTTGGTATAGTTCCTTCATGCAGACAGTAATCAAATAAGTGCTTCATATATCGTACTATCTCCCAACCCATTGTCTTTAATATATCTCCAGCAATCTTATCAATTCCAGCTGCTTTTCTAGTTTTCAACTTTTGTATGTTATTTGTAAATGTCTTTGTTATCGTAGGTTAATTTCAATACTTCGTTAGTATTATGAACCTCTCCTATTTTGGTATTTTCCTTGTAACCAACAATCTTCACATTCTGCTGACTGAACACCTCTGCCTTCTGTAGATCCTCCAATATACACTCTTCTTGTTCATTAATGATTCCTAGAATGTCTTTCTTACAACCTGTTTCTGTCTTAAAGTACCTATACATAGGCCTACACATCCATTTTTTCCACTAAAATGTGTATGACTGCCAATGATGCTTACTATCAAGTTATCCTTAGGTGACTTAGTCGCAGGATTCAATTTCCTAGTAAGTTCCTTAAATTTCTTCTCACTTCCACAACTCAATTTCTTTGCAAACTGTATCTCCTTAGTATTTTCTTCTATCGCAAGGAGCACGATGTAAATGTAGAAACGTGTAGTCCCGGATGAGTCATATTATACAACCGAAAATAACCCTAGAACCTCTATTCAAAATATTCCAAAAATACTGTTTTTACTGGTATGTCGTATTGTCCCTTAAAATAAAACTGAACAGAAAAATTGAAGTTAATGTCAAAATATCCCCCCACTCACAGAACACCCAAAGGCCCCGATGGACAAAAGTATAACCCTCTCCCACTTAAAATATTATTTCTGCAGCTTTGTGATATTTTATCTAAGAGCCCATTCAACACAAAAATGTTTAAATGTCTAAATTCGGCGCTGGGTGTTTAGAGGCTAAAACTGCTTAACCCTCGATATTGCCATTTGTGGATCCAACCAATCTCCGAGCTAATAACTAGTCAGTCACTACATTTTACACTTCCTGACTCCAATAGTGATCGGGTGAAAATGTCTTGAGGAGCAACATGTTGTTATAGAGATTTCTGTACAAAATTAATACCCTGAAATTGATCTGCACTTTGCTAATATCAGAGTGCACTTCTGGGCTTTCCGATGACTCAGACGGTAGAAGCTCTGGCATGTTGAGCCAAAGTAGGCGGGTTTAGTCCTGGCTTAGTCTGTGGTGTGATGGTGCTCAAATACGCCAGCCTCGTGTCGTTAGGTTTACTGGCACGTAAACGAACTCGGTTGGAACAAAATTCTGGCAACTTGGCATCTCCGAAAATCGTAAAATTATTATTATTATTATTATTATTATTATTATTATTATTATTATTATTATTATTATTATTATTATTATTATTATTATTTATTATTAGGCACTGGACATTAAGCCATTTATATTAGAAGACTAATCCAACGCCCTCGGCTCATGGAGTGAAGACCGGCGAAACATCGTTCTGCAACCTAGAGAAGCCAGATGGTTTTGATCAGCCCTGAGTGACAGATGACCCCAAAAACCGAGCATACCGTGGATAATATACTGAATGTTACTGTTATGTAGCAACGCATATTTTAAACTTCTCTCTGTGCTCCTACGTTATGTATGAGGTTGGGAATGTAAGTGCAATATGCTAATGTCTTCCTGATATTTTTATTTTAATTTTACAATTGGCTTTACGTCGCACAGACACACATAGGTCTTACGGTGACGATGGGACAGGACAGGGATAGGAATTGGAAGCAAGATGCTGTAGCCTTAATGTACAGCTGCAGCATTTGCCTGGTGTGAAAATGGGAAACCACGGAAAACTATCTTCAGGGCTGCAGACAGTGGAGTTCGAACGTATCATCTCCTGAATGCAAGCTCATAGCTGCGCACCCCTAACCGCGCGACCAACTCGCTCTGTATTCCTGATTAAAATATTGTTCTCGGTCTTTCTTTCAATGTTCAAATCGTTGCATACAGTACGTTCCTGGAGCTAGCAGGTTCTTTTCTTTCGGACTTGAAGCTGGTGTACTGAAGCATCCTTTTGGATACTTCAGTCTCTGACCAAACCAGGCAAATGCTGGGGCTGTACCTTAAGGCCACGGCCGCTTCCTTCCAATTCCTAGGCCTTTCATATCCCATCGTCGCCATAAGACCTATCTGTGTCGTTGCGACGTAAAGCAAATGGAAAAAAATCCCTTAATGGAGAAGACATGTTT
Organism: Anabrus simplex; assembly: GCF_040414725.1. NCBI lineage: Eukaryota > Metazoa > Arthropoda > Insecta > Orthoptera > Tettigoniidae > Anabrus > Anabrus simplex. The sequence continues at coordinate 564,108,960 of NC_090265.1, read as the reverse complement.
ATTGTTTTGATTCCCGTCCCTGCAATCCCAGCATACCTAGCGGCATAGCGCGCCCCGTTAATACTGGAATTCAAATGGTAAATTCTGTCAGACTTGGCGATTCTTTGATTGATTAAAACGTTGCAAAAATTATGTTGAAGATAACCGCATTAATATTTTCCCCATGTAAATTATGGTTCATTGCGCGTTTCTTTTTCTTTTTTTTTTTTTTTTTCAAGAATGTATCCCACTGCTCGTCGTAGAACTTCCAAGACTTTTGGACTCATGACTTGTCAAGTATTGCAAGTGATTTGACAAATGAACTTGTGAAGTATTGAATCTTGTTAAGTATTGGATTTGGCAAAAAAATGATCGTGTACAACAGGCTTCAGAATTGAGGGTCATCAGCGTGTTTTACGAAATAGTGCCATCTAACAAAATGTGTGGTGGATGTTGCCTAGCAACAGTACCTTTAGCGCTGCACAGGCCATGAATCTGTATTATGGCCATCCATATACAGGCCTACTTCACATAACAGCTTGTACTGTTGCTAGGCAACATCGCGACGCACATTTTATTGAAAGACGTATTTATGATCATTTGATTTTCTCAAAGGGAAGTGTATTATCTTTCTCAGTAGTGGACTTAGTTGATGATGCCTAGACTAACTTTACGATCTGAACAGTACAGGACTGATCAGCCGTTAAGGATGTACTTACTGTACGTTACTCAGCCTGAAGGCCGGTTTGATCCTCAACGGCTCCGCAATCACATGCCATAGATTCCCTATAAGTAGGACCCGGATTCATATGCACTATAAACTCCGAAAATATGCATGCTCATATGCACCAAAAATGTTGTAAATATGCGCGAAAATATGCACTAAAACTGAACAAAATACACTTACCAGACGCATTATTTAATTTTAAGTCGGTGTTAAATTGACAAACATGTTTTAATTCCTTGCAAAATGATGCCTGTCAGTAGGTTTCAACAGATTTTCAATGTTTTCAGGAGTCGGTAACTTCCATTTGTCGGCCAGAATTAATTTATACGCTGAAAATGATCGTTCTACGTCGACGGTTGTAAGTGAGTAATACTCGGAATATTCTTCTGGCAAAATCTTTAGGCATGTTTAAGTTTAATGTGATGAAACACTGCAGTAGACGAAGAGAAAGTTAACAGATGAACGCACTTGTTTAAGCAAACCTCGGGAAGCTACTGTGAGAAGGAAATATTGTAAAAAGCGTCATTATCCGTCTACCTGTTTGTATTGCGACACTGAAAGCTTTTACCTTTTTCAGGGAAGGCTTCCTATGTCGCCAAGAGATGTATAACATACAGAGTTCATTAGATTTTTCATTTCGTCCAGAAAACTTATCTAATCGATCACACATAAGAGAAAAATGTCTGTAAATGCACTAACGTTCAAAATATGCATTTGCAAATGCGAATATGCATTTTAAAAATCCGGGCCCTACCTATTACACTGAAGAGGTATAGTAGGGAAATGAGTAAGGTAGTTTCCCGTTGTTTTCCTCACCGATCTAGAAGTTATTTCATACTGGTCTGCCAAGTCCACTGAAATGCACGGCCTCTGTGACCGACAGGGACTGACTGCTCAAGGAATCTCTCGGAACTCTGCCACGTTCATGTTGTCAATGGTGAGACAAAAATAGACGTACCAATGACAGTAACCAAATTGTTGTAACCAATCATACGACATGGAATGACAAATTGAATTTCTTCCACTCTTCAAATATCCGGCTACCTTCACTGCGATCTCGGATTCCGGACGATGACACTACCACTCATCCAGAGAGTTACGGTAAATGAACTCAAAAACTAAAGAAATTGAATAGCTGGGGTTTGACTGCGGAAATCAGACACGGTTTTAGTCTTTGTTCGACTTCTTCCAACGCATAATTCACGAGGGATAGTAAACTATATTGTAGTGTAACCGTTAGCTGGTGTTGAAAAAAGACCCCGAAGAGGAAATAACAAATAGTACATCCGTTCGATAAGTTAGCATGTAATTAGCGTGCTACCTCTCGACACGCTACTCTCGCTCTGAAATTTGGCCAGGATGTCCCACATTCACTAAACAAATTTATACATACACGTTCACGTATAGATAGTTCTGTAAAATAAAACGTAAAGTCCGCTGTGCTACATGATAACTCGAAATAGATTTATTGAAATACCTCATTTGTTAAAAGCGCTCATTTTGCTTATTTTGGTATGTGGATGTAGGGGGGCGGGGGTGTCAGGATAAACGGTGGGCGCCCCTCATAAACTGTGCAGTGCGTGTGTTGCAGAGTTAAGAAACTGATCAAAGCCTTCGTCTGTAAGGCTTTTAGTTTTGTCCCTCCCCGACTTTGCACGCAACCAGTTTTGGATGTTTAGTGATAGGGCTTAAATCATTGTAGACAACATTATAATACTAGTTCTTTTCTTCTGATCTATGTAGGTACAGTAGAGTGCACGGAATCTTCTCTATATATAAACTGTTATGCATGTTTGTGATTGTGATACAAAGCCTTTGCCCCGGTCACAGCCAACCACTTATCTGGTCTATCAATCTCCTTGTGTTAATAGTAGCCTACCCTTCTCTTAGGCTCGCAGCGTCAGAAGACGTCAAGATAGTCGAATGATCAAGTTACAAAGCAGTCCATTTCAGTCGCTAAGATTCACTTTTCTTGACTTCACCACTTTCACTTCTTAACCTAGAGCTCAACTATATCAGTGCTTGTGCGCCGGAATTGATTTCAAACCAAACTGTTCTACATTTAAGGCTATCGCCCTATCAATTTTTTAGGTAATATGTTCTCACATCATAGCAAGGAAACTGAAAATTTATCGGCCCTTCCGGCCACCAGTCTCTAACCTCTCTTCGTTTCTCCCATGCGATCATATGGTTATGAGAGCGCTGGTAGGTTGTAGTAAGGTTGTAAAGCAGAGGTCGTGTAAGTCACTGGTGAAGAGTATGGTTCCAGTGTATAAGATTACTTTGTCCGAGAACTGGAAAAGGTCCAAACGAAAGCAGCTCGATTTCTTCTGAATGATCTCGAAAAAAAAAAAAAAACCGATGGTGTTGCAAAAATATTGCAGACTTCGGGATGGAAAAACTTGGGAGTAAGGAGACGAGCTGCTCGACTAAGCGGTATGTTCCGAGCTTTCGGTAGAGCTATGGTGAAGAATGGCGTTAGTAGACGAATAAGCTTGAGGGGAGTTTTTAAAAGCGGGAAGAAAAATTTAAGATAAAGTTCGAATTCAAGAGGACATATTATAGGAAGAGAATTGGAATAATCAACCAAGAGAGGTCTCTGATAAATTTTCAGTTTCCTTGCTATGATGTGAGAAAATATTACCAAAAAAAAAAAAGATAGGGCGATAGCCTTAAATGTAGAACAGTGGTGTTCGTTACATGAAACGAGTTAAATGTTAAAGGGAATGTTCAAAACCTTTTTTTCGCATTTCGTGAGGCTTAAAATGGGCTTTAACTATACTTTGTAAAGGTTCAATGTTCGTAAAAACCAGCTCGAATTATATTATAATTCTAACTAGCGGGACTGTGTGTGTAATTATTTGTTGAATTGAATGAGCTCGATAAAAATAAGCAACCTGGTATCACACTTACTCATAAGCGCTTCAAAAGATTATCTGCAAAAATATTGAGAGGGCAACGCAGATTTCTTCGTACGGTGTCAATTATACACCAACCTCTGTTGGTCGGGGGGTCAGCGCCTCACTCTTATTTACTTTAAAGTATCTGTAGATTAAATACTGGTGGTCTTATAAATACCCCTTCCTACCTTCCCTTCGTAGTGTTGTAAACTAACATAGCGGTTTTCGCAGGCGCAACGACACGTACATGGTTCAACATCAACTGTGGTAGAGTTTTTTCCAGTATTGGGTTCTCAGGGCGGAAGCAGCGTCTGGTTAGTCCATCCTCATTGTGAAATCTCAATTGTCTTGATTAGATAAGTAAAAAAAATCTCGTGTCCTCATCCCAGGATGGTGCAGCTCTTTTCAGGCACACCCCCAATGGAGGTGACCTGCATGTACCATTTCAACCACATACTGGCCCTTCTGCCATTCTTAAATTTCTGGCAGTACCGGAATCGAGCCCGGGCTCCCGAGGAAGGCAGCTAATAGTGCTAAACGTTGCGCTACGGAGGCGGAGAGATGTGTGATAGATGACAGTAACCCTAATGGCTCAGACACGTAAAACCAATGGAACATTAATAAACTCTGGCGCTGTATGCAGAATGTCCATCTATAGATGGAATGTTTTAATTCTTTAAAAAATTATCCGACAGAGAGCACTCTAAATTTCATCGAATGGTTTCATACTATTTGAAGTAATTTTCAGCTTGTTAGGTAGTGTCAGAGTACAGGAACCTTAGCCCATATTGAAACGGCCATTTAGATTTGTAATATTTAATGAAATGTCTAACAGAACCTCCCTCTCTAACGTCAATCTTCTTTCCCCTCTTGCATACTTCTGCCGAATGCAAGCTCACAGATTGTGGCCCTAACCACCTGGTCAATTCACTTGGTAAAAACCCTTTTTCGAAGTCTTCACTTCATATTCTATTACGAATATGCAATTTCTTTTACGATGAATGCTTAATGTCCATAACCACGCTTCTTCTTATACTTCTACAGTTTATAAGCCATGTAGTACTGTATACGTAACGTGCATGTCGATCAGTGCTCGTAAAACATTACAAATTACTGACGTATTTTCTAGCCGCTTGACATTGAGTAAAGTGTAGAAGTGAGGTTCGTCCGTTCGTCGAACTGTATCTACCATCAGTATTCAAGAGAAATAAGAAAAACAAGCGATGAAAATCCGTTCGGTATTTGACCTATTAGTTTCGTCTTACTTATCTGCTTGGTTTTTTATTTATTTATTTATTCACGAAGCACAAGATACAGCTGCACTGAGCAAATTTCACTTCCACTGTCAACAGACTATTTAACAAACGTAAACTTTCATAATAAAATATAACAAACATAACAAAATATAACAAGATCAGGTGCACATCCTACTAATAACTGTCCAAATCGAAAACCATAGAATGTCCATGTTCATAGCCAAGTCGTCGTGGGTCAAGATGGCGGTATAATCCCTTCACTTCTTTTCAATTGTCTATTTTAGTTATTGTGATTGAAACATGCATTTTACTTCATTAGGATTTCGAAATTAGGTGTTACCTCACAACTGGCCACTGTTAATTTTGCAAGAAGGCTATAATCTCTAACGTGATTTTAGGTTGTTCAGTTTTTGCAACAAAAATCTGCTCACAAATGTAGTTAGATCCGAAAGTAGCTGCGATTCTAGCAGCAATTGCCTTGATATTTGACTGTTTAGAGGGCCATTTTTAAATATATATAAAAACCAATATAATATTTATACTTCCTTTTTATAAAGGTGTCGTTTTGCAGATGAGCAGCTTCTAATTGTAAGTCTAATCTTGCTTTCACCGGGCGAGATGGCCGTACGGTTAGGGGCGCGGAGCTGTGAGCTCGCATGCGGGAGATAGTGGGTTCGAATCCCGCTGTCGGCAGCCCTGAAGATGGTTTTCCGTGGTTTCCCATTTTCACACCAGGCAAATGCTGGGGCTGTACCTTAAGGCTACGGCCGCTTCCTTCCCATTCCTAGGCCGTTCCTGTCCCATCGTCGCCATAAGATCTGTGTCGGTCCGACGTAAAGCAAATAGCAAAAAAAAAAGTCTTTCTTCCACTGTCTATCGAAAAAGGATCTGCAGAGTGCACGAAGTCAGTTTTTATTTGTTTGAAGGACCGAGTAAGAGGATACCTCCTCATTTAAGGGAACCTGCGACACATTTATTATTTTCCACAAATTTTGAGCAATCACAACGAAATTGTTGTGGAATATGTAGGACTATTCTGGAAAGAACATATCTTAATTTCAGCTTAATATCCTTATTAGTTTGAGATATAATGTACTTTGTGTTTGACACTTGCAAAACGGGGAATTTTCAAAAAGTTCCCTGCGGGATGGATTTTTACCTGAGAGTTCGAAAACTTGTGGAATGATTCTTCCTTATAACATAAAAAAACTCAAGGATGGAATTTTTGATTCACCCTATGTTGCTCAATTAACTCCTGTTTCAATTATTTAATTTTATTTCATGTAATTTTCCACTAATTTTCTCTATATTTTGCCTCATAAAATGAGTGTATTGAAGAAGAATGCAAAATCAATCCTACAATTTCTTTCATAGGTCACATAGAAGCTACTTTCCAACTTTGGTAAATATAGGTTTAGATTTGACCCGCAGGGAACACTGCAGGTTTCAAAAAATGGTGTTCGAGTTAAATGAATTTTAGTTCTGAAACCATCAACAATTTTCATAATGGCCTTTCCAAATCTCTTAAAATTCACCAGCACTATAACTCCTACCCTCCTGCTTCTTCTTGCCTTCCTCCCTGTGTACCTTGAGGATTTTCAGTTTTTTCTGGCTGTTTTCTTTTGTTGGGTGACTGACTGCTGACTGTCAAATTTTCTTCTTTCATCACTTTGTATGGCAAGTTTAGTGGATACTGGTGAAAGTTTATAATTCCTTAGAGCCATTTTCATTTCTTGTGTTGCACTACATCCCATGTTGTATTCTACAACTGCATTAGAAACAGCTATTCCAAGTATTTTTGAGGACACAAAGGTCTCTTTTGGGCACTTTTTCCATATACATCCATGAAGACTTTCATTGGCATTTTGAGTATCCCCTCTACAACATCTATACAGAAGTTCTGTTTGGTATACAGGCACAATTTTAAGCAGCATTGCAGTTGTGAACTGAACTGACATTTTTTTGTGGGTTTGAGGGGTTTGTCCAGTTGCGGTACTCTTGTTGTAGAAGTACCATGATTCAGGTCCTTAGGGGCATTTCTTTTGCTTAGGATCATCTGTGGAGGAGTAATGGTATAGTGTGGCATATATTGCAGACTTCATATTATCTACTTAGCGAATATTTGCACATGTTGCCTGCCTATAATAATTTGAGAGCTTCACAATAGTTGCTTCTTTCTAACTTCCAGGCCCCCTTCCACCAAGTGTAGTTCCTTTTACTTTCCACTCTTTTACTAAATTCCTCAAACAAGTCCCCATCCTTTTTGCAACATGGTTAATGCACTCTTCTTTCTTCAGTTGTACATCTGGTCCATATACTCCTTCATTTGAAAGGTGGAGAAATGTTTTGGCATCCCCATCAGAAAGCACAGTTGTGTAGCGCATGACACATTCTTCCACTGACCTTTTCTATAAAATATCATCTGCAAATACTTCCATTGCTACACATGAACCCTCATAATTTCTGGAGCATTCCTCACATGCTTTACGACCTTCCAGCCATATATTATATTCCGGAGAATCATCACCCAGTTCATGAGCAGTCACTAGAATGGATATAATTATAAACATGTTCTAAAATATATTTTAAGTTGACTGAATTGAAGATTCTAGTAGTTCATAACAGATGGCAGTGTATATTGTAATATTAAAAAATAGTGTCATCTCAATGCTACTGTAGGGAATAATGGTAACAGAAGGGACACGGATAGCCGAGCATACAGAGGAAAGGGGGCGTGGTGAATTAAATGACCGTGCAGAGCCACTTAAAAACGGCCATAACTACGTCAAAAAATAGTCACAGCGGCACAAAACCACTTTTGTTATGTAGAGGAAGGTTAATAAAATTTATTTATGCCAGAATTAAAGTTTCGAGAATTTCATCCATTTACCAAAAACTGTGTCCCAGGTCCCCTTGAGCGAAGTGGTTGAGTGAGGGTATGTTGTCTCATTTTCACTTGTCTTTGTCTCGCAAATCATATTTTGCGACCACTGATATAGATACTGAAGTAAAATGACAGGATACGACGAGATACCAGTGAATTTGCGCTGACCGCTCACTTCCTGTCTTCTTGGCTGATTTATACTTCCGTTAAAGCTCTTGCTGTGGTCAACGCAACCATCCAGGTAGTGATACTTCATTTTACTGGACATCTGTATTTTACACTGACTGTACGATCTAAAAGGAGGAAGTCTTAACTGCTCCGGGATTAAATTCCATAATGGTTAACATTGGAGACGAGGGCTAATGTGTTTATCGTCCGATTTTCTGTTTATTACAAATGCTGTTGTGTATTGTCGTTGACGGGTTAGTATTTTGCAGCAGAAGAGGCAGAGCACATCTCAATTAACAATAGCCTATCAGTGCAATGTTATTGTGAAGTTTTCTCTTTCGGTGCGGTGATAATAGGCCAGACACTGTACAACAGCAGCAGTACTGCCATCTGGTGGAGATTAGTGGTAGCAGAGGAGATGGAGTGTAATATTATTTCTGGTCAGTTTCATGGGTAAGAAAGAACCTGTTGGCCATCACATTTTGTTTCATTCGGCTAGACTATGTTAGAGCACCCGAATACGACGAAATCCTTCAATCCCCTCTCGTCTCATGAATCTTCTTGCCGGGCTGAGTAGCTCAGACGGTAGAACGCTAACCTTTGGAATCCATCTTGCCACGTTCGATCCTGGCTCAGTCCGGTTGGTATTTGAAGGTGCTCAAATATGTTGGCCTCGCGTCAGTGGATTTGCTGGCTCGTTAAAGGACTCCTGCGGAACAGAATTCCGCGACCTCGGCGTCTCCGAAAATCGTAAATGTAATTAGTTGGACGTAAGATAACTTTTTTACAATTTGATTTACGTCTCACTGACATAAATTTTATGGTGACGATGGAATAGAGACAGGAAAGGCTTAGTAGACGCAAGGAAGCAGCCGTGAGCTTACGATACAGCCCCCAGCATGTGTCCGGTGTGAAAATCGGAAACCACGGAAAAACATCTTCAGGGTTGCAAACAGTGGAGCTAGAACCCATTATCTCCCGGATTCCAGTTCACAGCCGTGGGCCCCTAACCACACGGCCAACTTGCCCCGTAAACGTTTTCTATCTCATTTGGATCGCCATTTTAATTATCTTTTTGACCAGCACGAGCTGATGATAATGCAGTTTTGTAGCTCATAAAAAAATAACAACAAACATCATTGCCATAACTCGTTACAATGATTAACAGTTGGTGAATATCTCGTGTTATCGCAGCCTGTACGACAAAGGATGCTATGATGCACCAGTGAACCAAAACATTGTGGTTTCTCCAATGTTCATGACACAGGTTTGCATACAACATAATTTCTGAAGATATTTGGAATTTTGTGAAAAATGTAATGATTTCAAATATCTCGGACAATAAGGGTCTTAAATGATTGCAGTTTCACTGTGTTACCTAGTCTCTCTGATTCAACGCCAACGAAACAAAAGTTTTGTACTGTAACTTCGAAACGCTGTATATCATACTGTCTCTCGGGGCCCACTCGAGATAAAGGCGAGGTGTTTATCAAGTAGGCGTGAGTTACTCAGCATCACAGAGAGGCGAATCACTTTGTCAAATGTCTACTCATATGAAACCCTTTAATATCTCTAAAATTACTCGTCGGATTTGCAAAAATAAGCACATAATTGAACTTGTTCGATTTTTAGTTATTCTACTGGATGGAATTATAGTCCTATTTAAAAAAAACAGTTACTACCGGTTTCACGGTAATTATCTACATGATAAAAACGAATTGGACAGTGTTTTATTGAGCCCCTTAATGCAATTAAAACAGAATGTCTATTTTCAACGGGTTAGAATATAATTGAGGTGGATATCTTAGGCTGAATAACCCTGTATGTCAACATTTCAAAGAATCCCTGCATTGCGTCAAGGAGGATAAAACGTTTCCAGTCATAAACATAACAATCTTGTCAATATTTTGTCAAGAAACCTACATGAACTTGCTGATTCCTAGTCTTCTATCAGTAATATTATCAACACAGAACAATTAGGCAACCAGAAGTTATTTAGAACTCGGAGATGCACAACGATGGATAGTATGGCTCCAAAACAACCTATTAAGTGTCGTAAAATAGAGTAGTTACTTAAAGCTCGTACCCTAATCCAGACACTTCCTGAAAACCTGCCTTAATAGCCTCGTGAAGAAGCAATTAACACGCATTCCAGCTCTTATGTTTGAGCAATTGTTTTCTCCACCAGCTGTCCATGAGAACTCTATGGATGGCCATGGATTACCAATCGAACGTAAGAATTAGTGTTGAGAATTGCATGCAAAGTAAATTCCAAAATGTGAATACAAATACGAACGATTAAATGCCTAAATATGAACTACAGTACGCCCAAGTATCCTTATACAGGGTTAATCGCTTACAACTTTCACTCCAAATGCTTATGAAATGTAACTAAGGGTTCATAATTGTAACCCATACCAAGAATTTAATTATTATTACAATGTGTATGATTTTAAAAAGTTACATTTTCAAATGGAACAATTCCTTTGAGGTTAACAAAATAAAACTAAAATAGAAAGTCAATGGTGGTGGGATTTTTCTCCTCAGAATTCTAGTACCAGTAGTTAACGAGCTATCGTAGTTTGAAAATTGTAAATACAGGTAGTTGTGTGTTCCATGTGTCAGCACTGACGTAAGAAACAAATGAATAAACAAATTATGTGGATTCTGAAGAACAAGAAAGAGAATTTTGACTTCTCTTCAAAATGACTACCACCAGCTTCACTACAAGCTTTCAGTATGCAATTTAAAGAGTAATGCACACGTTCTAACATTTCATCAGAAATTTCAGCACAAGCAGCAGTAACACGTAATTTCATATCTGGTTTAGTCGGTGTGTTCTTGTATAAAATAATACCGGTAATTTCATAGAAAAATGAAAACACAAATCCGATGGTTCATAGAAGTTCAATAGCATGTGGCTGAACTGGGTATCACATGAAACGAGATGATAGGGGCACTTTTCAGAAAAAAGATAAGGAGTTTTGGTGGTTTCCGGGAGAGTGTTCTTTCTCCAGAAAAAATATCTAAAGGGGTCAAATCTGGTAAGCGCGACGGCCAAGGTACAGGTCCCCTTCGTTTAATCCAACGATTTTGAAACAATCGGTGAAGACAAGCTGCAGCACGTCGAGCAGTAAGCGCTGGACAGCAGTCATGCTGATACAGGTTTGTCCTAGTTTGCCGTGGAACGTCTTCTAACATATATGGAAGTTGGTCAGTTAAGGAGGTAGAGAGATTTTCTAGAATCTATTGTTCTGCCGAACTTCTTAATTTGTCGATTTTCCATCCAGGACATTCTGAACATCCTCCGCTACCACCATATGTCAAAGGCTGCAATCCTTCTCTCAGCTTTACAGTGTGTCGAAGTCTCTCTTCCATGTCTGTCACAGACACCAGTGTCTTCAAGATGGCAATACGTAGCGAGTTAACAGACTTCTAACGTGGTATGATCATCGGCGGACGGCGCGTGGGACATAGCTCATAGCATTGCGGAGATTACACGCGAATTCGGGTTTCCGAGGTCAGCAGTGTCGAAGGTGGATCCTCAATACCGCAGAGACAATGTTACTACCCGCGTAAACTGCCACACGGGAAGACCGCAGGTGTTGAACGAAACATCACGTCGCCTCCCCAGAACTATACTGGGTGCTGGACGGGCTACTGCGAGTCGGATCACCGCCCAGTTAAATGTTGAGAGTCAGGAACCCATTCCTACCAGGACTGTACGGAGGCAAATGCACCGCATGGGCTTCACCAGCCGACAACATATTCGTCTCTTTGCTGACACCTCGATACAGAGCTCAACGACGTGTATGAGCCCTTAAACATAGTCAATGGACCACAGAACAGTGGCGGTGCGTGTTATAGTCCGATGAAACCCGGTTCCAGTTGTACCCAGCTAATGGGCGCGTGAGTGTGTGGCGATGCCCTATAAAGCTATGGCTCCTGCGTGTCAACAAGGTTGTGTCCAGGTCGAGGTGGCTCACTTCACCTGTGGGCGGCAATTAGGCCCCATTGTCCGGCTGCAGGGAGCACTGACAGGTGCAAGTTTTGTGGACATTCTTTCAGACCATCTGCATCCCTTTCTGGCCCTAGAGTACTCAGATGGAGATGCCATGTTTCAACAGGACAATGCGCCATGTCACCGCTCTGTTGTGGCACGCAAGTGGTTGGAGGATCACTCCAGTGAAGTTACGACCACGGATTGGCTCTCCAGATCCCCCGATCTTAATCCAATCGACCATTTATGGGATGCGTTCAATGCTGGTGTACGCTCCATGAACCCCGCACCAACTACGCTAGACACTGTATGTAGCAGTGCAAGATGCGTGTGTCCAGATCCCTCCAGAACGATTCCAACACTTTGTAGAGTCGATGCCTCATCGTATTGCTGCCGTTTTGAGGCCTCGCGGAGGAACAACTCGTTAATTGCATGTTTTCCAATGACTTTTGGCAACTCAGTGTATTCTGAGGTGCTTGTCTGTACTATTTGAGGTGAAGATATTACGCTTCTTATTAAAGGCATTCTTAGCCTAATTTATTCGGATTAAAATCTCACTCTTTGCCCTCCCATCTGATTCTATTCTACTCCCGAGGCATGTGAAATCCATGTTCTCCATCTACTCCGTGGCCAGCGTGCAGTATTACCTATCTAAAAATAAATCTTAGTGTTTTCCTTCGTTTCGATCATCCTTGTACTCCAGGACTTACAAATGTTCTCAGCGTATTCTCTCCTCCAAATTATACACATTACTGCATATACGAATAATTTATTTATATATATTTCCAATAACTAAAGTCGATCCATCTAGCAAGATTTACATACCATGCGCAAGAACTGAAAAGTGTAAAAAATTACTCAAGTCCTTTCTTATAGCATTAGAATTGCAAACGTATTTTTTATTAAAGTCGGATTTATATGTCGTCTTCCGTATTGAATGACGAATGTCCACTTGTGGTTGCCCTTGTTTCTTTGATAGATGTTGGTGTTGCCCATAACAGCCTCAAGTCATTTACATGAAACAAAAATTTACAATAGAACCCAGTTTCTTCGGTTTAAAGGGGACTTGCTCCTATCCGAGTGACAAAGTGCAGAAAATTTGCAAATGATAGAAATAAGTTCATATGCTTGTTATTGAATAAGCGTAGGCCAAAATACTTACCTGAATTTAACAATAAATGCAAGTACAGTACTGTGGTATAAATTAGACTTCATTTTGAGTGTGTAGGATGCTCGAAGGGAAACTCTTGCCTATAACAAAGAAATATCCACTCTGACAGAACCCTAGATTCGAAAGGATTATCCACAAAAGAGAGTATTCTTTTGTTTCAAAATAGATTGATCAGGTACCCACACCTACTTTTTAACGGACTAGCATAACAAAGTAGCATTCTTAAAATAACTACTTTACTTCGAGAGGATTTCATTGACAAAACGAAATTCATTAATTCTAAAATGATTCACTTTAATTCCTGAGAATGCCATAACAATCGTGGTTGCATTAACGATACATCAGTTTGTCAATGAAAGCTTCATAAATGTTCACTCATTGTGATCGGGCTTAAGGACGTAGGCTGTATCGTTCATGAGGGAGTCCATAGACTGTGACGAAGGAAATACAAGACGTTTAGATATCGCTGCGTACACAGTCGTTGCTGGACCTGCATTCATTATAGATTCAACAATCTGATTCGAATCCCATTCGAACCAACCTATGGAATTGGACGAAGAGGAAAAGTGCGTACAATCTGACCGTCGCTTATTACCTCGGAAAATGTACGTTCAAGAGAATTTGAGTCTCGAACTTACGGTAGCAACACCTTCCGAAGGTTGCATATCGCTAAGTATTACGAAGAAAGTGACCCTCACAGCCTTACAGGATCTATTGCATTACTCAGGCACCACCCAAATCAATGGCTTCGTCTATTTCAAGCCACAAGAAGCGACACTACATTGAACGTCTAGAAACCTCCATTGCCGGATATAAATATGGCACTTTCTGCACTTTTGTATGATTGTTGAAAGGAGAGATTTGTGGATGTACTTTTAAATTGCGGATATTTCATTTTAATTAATATTTTGCAAACATTAAACTTTGTCCAACGCGGCAGCCGGTAATTGCGGGAAGTAAATAAATAAAAATGCAAACATGTATTTATGTTGGGTATTCAGCCCGAAGGTTGGTTTGATCCTCCATAGCTCTGCCAACAGCTGTCATAGATATCCTAGGCGTCACTGAAGAGGCATAAATGATTTCGGTAGTTTTGCGTTGCTTTCCTCACTGGGCCAGAAGTTGATATTACGTATCAGTCAGTCAAGCCCACTAAAATGAACAGACCCCACGAGCGATATTTTCATACCATTCATAACAGGGACTGGCTGCATAAGGAATGGTAATACTAACATCGCTCATGTCTCAGTCACTTTCATATCGTCAAAGCCAAGGATGAGATTAAGACAGGTGAATGAAAGTAACACACTTATTCTGTCCCATACCAGAAGACATAGTGCACTGTAAACACTACATCTCGCCATCAGAGGCATAACGTAGACATATATCTACATTGTGATCCGGATAAACGGAATTCTGGAGTAATCTAAATTCCTTGTATTTTCCCTACCATCATTGTTACCATGCTATCCACTGGATACTGACAGCATGTCCATTCATTGTCGCTCGTTAGTTGAACGTTAGTCCAGAGCTAATTGTCGACGACGTTCTCAGACTCCTGTTCGCTAGCCCCACCACTGGAGAGAAGGAAGCTCTGCGGTTAACGCAAGGAAAGACCTACCCATGATTTGCGGTCTTGCGACCGTTTTGTTTATTCCGTAAACAGGATCCGCTATGATTTATCTTAAGCATCAAAATCAGAGGCTGATCGAGTATAGTAAGACTATTAGAAGTGCGTAAGGCTATTTGCATATCCTCTTAATCGTTGAATGTTTAATAGTTTCAAATAAAAGTTGACACCCGCGCAGGATCAACGTCCAATGCGTAATACTCACTTTCTATGCTTAATGTTGCCGGATTAAATCTTACGTCGCCGGGCCAAGTGGCTCACAGTTGAGGTGCTGGCCTTCTGACCCCAACTTGGCAGGTTCGGTGCTGACTCAGTCCGGTGGTATTTGAAGGAACTCAAATATATCACGCTCGTGTCGGTAGATTTAGTGGCAAGTAAAATAACACATGCGGAACTAAATTCCGACACATCGGCGTCTCCAAAAGCCGTGAAAGTAGTAACACGTAAAAACAAATAACATTAACCTTTAGGCCAGTCAGTTGGCATTCAAGAGTGCTAAATGGGGGGGATTCATTTCAGCAGATATAATTAAAATTTACAATGGTTTTACGTCTTAACTAGTATTACGGTTTTCGGAGATGCAGAGTAGCCAGAACTGTCCCGCATGAGTTCTTTCACATGCCAGTAAATATACATATAAGAGGCTGGCGTATTTGATAACCACTCCATTGAGCCGGAATCGAACCCATCAACTTGGGCTCGGAAAGCTGGTGTTCTACCGTCTGATCCACCCTACCGGCTCAGTAGATTTACCAACACTTTCAAGAACACTTAGAGCCTCCGCGGCTCAGGTGGCAGCCGCCGGTCTCTCGCCGTTGGGTTCCGTGGTTCAAATCCCGATCACTCCAAGTGAGAGATGTGCTGGACAAACGGAGACGGAACCGGTTTTTCTCCGGGTACTTCGGTTTTCCCCGTCATCTTTCATTTCATCATTTCATCTCGTCTGTCAGTCACTAATCATTGCCTCAGAGGAGTGCTACGGGCTTCGGCAGACGGCACAATTCCTATCCCCGCCATTAGATGGGAGTTTCAGTCACTCTATTCCTGACGTGGTCAAATGACTGGAAACAGGCTGTAGATTTTTCAAGAACTCTTTTTCAGTGCAAAATGCCTGCATTTCGGTGCGTCTCTTAAAATCTACAGCAGTTACGGATTATTATCATTATTATCATTATTATTATTATTATTATTACTATTATTATTATTAATAATAATAATTTTTTTTAACATTTGCTTTAGGGCGCACCGACACAGATAGGTCTCGTGACGATGATGGATTAGGAAAGAGCTAGGAGTGAGAAGGAAGCGACCTTGGCCTTAATTTGCCTGGTGTGAAAGTGGGGAATCACGGAGTACCATCTTCAGGGTTGCCGACAGTGAGGTTAAGTTGTACGAGTTTAGAAGTGAGACAAAAGGGATCATAATTGATCGGAGAAATGTTTGCGTTGAGGATTGTGCATTTTGCGTATACAATGTGTTCCCAAAAATGTGAGGAAATAATGGGGGATGGTAGTACGCCAAAACACACAGTCCCAAAAAACATATGCCTTACGATCGATGGATCGATCGATGTCACAATTAGATTGCAGCTTGGAGCAGAAATGGATATTCCCGTCATGCTTTCCTCATTTCTACACATGCTCTCCATATAGCATTGACCTTGCAAGTGATCGACACTACAAATGCCGCCAATCTGAAAAGTCCATGGTTCAGAGCATTCTAGGCAGTACCGGCAACCGTAAGTCTCTTGGGTGACTTCTGGCATTCACGGAAACTTTTAATTTGCTCTAGCATTTTTCGTATTTTATTTTAGTTACCATAGTATTGTTCGGAACAGTTGAAATAACCAACCTGATCTGGGTTTAACGTCACTGTGGTTCTCAGACATTAACTTATAGTGCATACTGCAAACATGTTTCAGATGTGAAATCGTAATATAGAAAACTTCTTTTGTTTTACAAAAATAATAGAAATTTTGGTCGTATTCACAAGCATTCGCTCTGTTGAAAAACCATAATACATTGTACCACGTAAATTTTCGCTCAGTTAAACTAACTCTACTTAACAGAATAAGAGTACTATAGGAGTGTGAAATCGCTCATGTAATCCCCTCCCTAACTGGTACCTCATTAAGTACGGGACCTCTCGTCTCGCCCGTAGAAGTGAGACAGGTGTTACGTAAGACTGTAATCTGTGAAGAGCATCACTTTCCCAGAGGAGGCATACGCTCATCTTCAGCTACCGCTTCAAGCTACGAAGGTCGCAAACATTTTGCAATCTTACTAACCTTACTAGTACCCCTCTCATCGGTAAATCACAAGTGCTTTGTGTCCCTACTTTGTTACTGTCTGACAAGTCTTGAAATCACACTTCCACTGAAGTTTAAACATGGGTCCTATTATCTTCTAAATATGAAACGTCAGAAGACTAAAATATTTCTGGAGTTGATTTAGTACATATTCAGCGAAACAGAATACATCTTCCTCAGTACAGGTCATGACCAGAGTAAGGATTTTGATGACCTAAACATGTTTAAAAAGTGAACCATAAAATGACATCAAAAATCCAGTAAAATAATCCAAAAACTTAAAATGTCATAAATTTTAAATGAAATTCTACACTTAATTGACGAATATTTGTTATAGACATTATAAGCTTCCGGGCTTTTGTCATGCAGAAAGCAGCGCAAAATTCTTTACCTTTCGCGGAGAACTTCGTCCGTGCCTTCAGAATAAAATCTCGACTCACGAGGAAGACTTGTATCTCCTGAAAAGTGGACTTCTCAAAGAAGTGGTGAACAAATTTTCTTTATCCACCTGATTGGCAAAGCGTTGTGAAGATTCTTAAGTCTCCCTGTATTCATCCTCACTGAAAGTTGTGATAAAACCTAATACCACACGCGTAAATGCTTCAAAATCCTCAAACATGTAAGAAAATGACTCAAAAAAGTATAAAAATAGTGTAATAAATTCCATAAAATTACCAAGTTATGACGTATGATTTTAGAAAATGACCTAAAAATACAAAATACCGGGCGAGTTGGCCGTGCGCTTAGAGGCGCGCGGCTGTGAGCTTGCATCCGGGAGATAGTGGGTTCGAATCCCACTGTCGGCAGCCCTGAAGATGGTCTTCCGTGGTTTCCCATTTTCACACCAGGCAAATGCTGGGGCTGTACCTTAAGGCCACGGCCGCTTCCTTCCAACTCCTAGACCTTTCCTATCCAATTTTCGCCATAAGACCTATCTGTGTCGGTGCAACTTAAAACCCCTAGCAAAAAAAAAAAAAAAATACAAAATGGCAAAAATGACCTAATAATAAATCCACATTTCTACAATGTGGGAACTATGATCGGGCTTTCTGTACAAGTTAACAATCTCTGTTGCGAACCAATTAAAAGATGACATATCATCAAAATGACGATCATGACGGGCGCTTTGGAAATGGAAAGTAACCTCGACATTGTGCAGGATAGTGGTTAGCACGTCTATACGGAAATTTAGATCAGCAGCTACTATGGCCGTATCAGAATGTGTCGTCTGTTCCAGGGCAACTGGAATTTGTTCTATTATGCCACTGTAAGTTATCTCCGGCTGAAAGTACATACACATGACACACACAATTTTGCCCTTATCACCATGGCCCTATTTTTTATATGTAAAACCTCGAATGGTGCCAGATGAGGCTTCAGCATGCATGTAATTCCTCCGTTGGGTCTTCATCCAATACTTTGCTTGCCAGAACATTCATAGTACATGCTTTCAAAGTCTCTGTAAACAAAACTGTCATATTATTCTAACATACTATCTGGTATGACTTGGGTAATACTTGCTAGACCTTCTGCATTCCACAATAAAGTTTTTAAGGTTATTCCTACCCTAAAATCATCTTGATCATCAGGTAAACTACCTGAAGATGTTTATGCTTAGGTGTACGAAAAGGCCGTACGGAGATTCCTTTCGACCAGAACTCGGCCCATTGTAGATACTGGAAAAGTATTCCGAATTTAAAAGCTTAGTTTAACCCCAGGATTCTCAATTCTTCACAATGTGTAACTTTCTCTATACCTTTCTTTGAGAGAGAATTTACAAATTATCAGAGATAGATTGTTGTGACAGTCATCCTACATATAACGAGGCATTTCGTATGCCGGCCAGTATTATTGTATCTTGTGAGTCTTTGGTCCCTATGGTCATCTTCTGTCGTTCATAACAATATTAAAGCAGTCTGGCTCGTGGTTACCTACGGATGCTCCTTGCTGTGATTAATATTTCTTGTTGAAAATCCTGCTGATGTTACTTGATAGACTTCTACTTTTTTGTATTCCCTCTATATGAAAATTTCCTGTTATTTTTCGTTAACTAATATGGAATAATGTGTGTAAGTAGTATCTTGTTGTCGTAGCCTATTGGTGGTATCGGAGCTTTCGTCTTCCCTTTTCTATTAACTGATGAACTATGTAATAGTTTGTCCATCTCCTGTTGTAATCCTTCTGTTATTTCCACTTTATTGTTTAGCTCCTCGCATGCATTTCTTAATCTTTTGTTTTATTGTGTTTTCCAGGTAATTGGTTAAGAAATAAAGTATCTCATTTTGTTGTTATTGTTGTTCAAGTTGGTGAACATGACTTCTTGTGTTCTCTTCAGCAGTATAGGTTTACACTCCCCACCCAAGTTAGTTTACTACCTTTCCTCTTTATCGCTTGATAATCTCCAGCCATCAATCCAACACAATCTGTATGCTGCCATTTACTACAGTTTTATCATATTGCTGTATTACAAGTAGACACCATATTTATATGCTTTATAAATCACAAATATAAGCATGAATCTATGATGCAAAAAGTGGTGAAATATGCATTTAAGAATGCACTAATCTCAAATGTAAATATGCATGTTTATGCACTGTCAAACTTAATAACTTCCCCAGTTTCACCTTCAAACGCATTTCCTTGACGGTTTTGAAGGTCTGCATATCGGCAAACAAAATATGTATGCATACAAATCCTGTGCACGTATTACTTTGTTATTACAAATATCATAACACCCACGTGCCTATTCGTTTTATGTCTTTGTCTATATATTTTGTTCCGTTACTCATCATTCTGTTTGTTGCTTAATTTGTACTCCACCTTAAAACAGCACCATTGTTCTTCCAAGTAATAAACCCTTGATTAGCCCGAAAGTGAACATTTCATCCTAGACAGTCAATTGACTACCCGATTCGATTCACGTAGTGGTGAGCTTGCATTCGGGAAATGTTGGGTTCGAATCCCACCGTTGGCACTTGTGAAGATTTTTTCCCAATTTCCCCTCCAGGCAAGTGTTAGGGCTGTACCATAATTAAGGCCATAGGTTCTACCTTCCTATTCCAAGCCCTTTACCATCATTACGTCGTCGAAAACCTTCATTCTGTATTTGCCCATGTTACTAGATCAGTAAATCTCCTACAGCTTTCATATAACTTTCAAAACCTTCTACAGCAACCTATTATTTTTGTACTTCTCGCTCTCTACAAATTCTCACCTTACTTCTTTCAGCTGCAATGTCGATCATCACGCTGGTGTTTTGTGGAGCCCTGCTCGTCTCCTATGTCCAAGCCCAGGGCCAATCGTTGGATGAGATGTTGGACCAGTTTGGAGGATCTCAAGGTTCCCAAGGTCAAAATCAGCAAGGGCAAAGTGGCACCGGAGAAACTGCGCGAGATCCCTTGGATTGTACCTGCGTTCCGTATTACCAGTGCCAAAATGGTACAGTTATCCAGAATGGTGTGGGGCTCATAGACATCAGGTAACTAACAACCACCTTGTTCTTTAAATCTTTCCTAGGACCATATTTAGAATAGAATAAGATTTATTTTGACCGGCAAGATTAAGGCCATTAGGCCCTCTCTTCTATTTTAATCAGATAATACAACATTTACATGTGCAATATTTAATGAAACTCAAACTTCTCACAACCAGGCCAACTAAGAACATATTATTATTATTATTATTATTATTATTATTATTATTATTATTATTATTATTATTATTATTATTATTGTTACCGCTTTTTTGTGGTAGGTAGAGGTGAAAGAAGGTGCGGGTGTGAACGGGTCTCAAACTACGAAATTAATGTAAAATTTAACAAGGTTACATTCTCTTTCCAAAATTCAGAAATAACACGAAAGACAGGTACAGAGTAGCAAGGCAATAAAAGTACAATTACAATATTTACAGGATTTAGGCTTCGAGCCCCAACCTCATAATTCTTGAGCAATTAGCCCAGTTTTACCCCAAACACAAGTTTCAACAGAGGGGCAGAAAACCCCATTCATGCCTAGGAGCACTTGCTCCAAATTACACAGTAAGGCCTCCTTGAGGCGCGCAGAAAACAAAATTTTCAAGAAAGAGCAACTTGCTCTCAAATTTTAGGCCTGTCAAAGGCCACACCTAATTCCACCTTCAAGCTGTCCTCTAAGGACATATACACAGGGGTAAAATACCCAACCTACTGAGGTCTATTAAATGAGAAGAAGGTTAAATACATGACCTCTAAAATACAAATTTGAGAGGAGGCGATCTGTACTCCTAATGCATTTGTTTAAAAACCTAATCTGGCTCTAGGCCACTAATGCAAGGGCTAATCCCATACTACAGAGGTGACTTTAGAAAAGAACAATTTACTTTACATTAAGGAAGAATCGGTTGTGAGAAATAAGTTCACCTCAAAACAAAATGAGTGGGAGCTCGAGAGGGTTAAGCACTCTCTATCCCAAGATGTAGCTTTAAAAGATAATAGATGCTAAGAGTAGTTACATTTTAGGAAAAGGTTACATGGTAGAGACGCTTCGGATCCGCCCCGAGAGTTAAACTGCTGAGCTAGCAAGAAAAGAAGTTATTAAAAGGCCATTACCTTGGAGTAGAACTGCTCCCCGAAGAAAGAGGTGCTTCCCTCCCCCTGCTATGTACTTTACACACTGAAAGATGGTACTGAAGTGGCGCAGAGACCCTAAAATCAGCAGTTTATATACTCTCGCGGAAAGTTCGAGGCGTTTCAGGAAGGAAAACACCCGCCCACAATCATTTTATTGGTGGATAAAGAAAACCCCTACACAATATGAAGAAGAAACACATTATTGGTGGAAAATTAATTAAAGAAATTCGGGATTGGCTAAATTCAAAACAAGGGGAAAGAAAGGGTTAATATTGCCGACTTAAACAATGACTGAAAGAAATTTAGCAAAGAACAAACTTTTGAAATTAAATTTTCTCCAAAAAAAAACAGTTCTTTCACTTCGCACTAGGGTGCACCGTTGTAGTTCTTCAATAGTGTCCTCTAGAAGAGAAAGTTCAAACTTCTTACTACAAGCAAAACAAAATTACATCGAAAACAACACAGTTCAGAAACTTCAAAATTTCCAAGTAGTGGCATCTTCAGGGTAACTTGAAAATTAACACATAAAACAAAGTTCAGACTTCTTCCAGTAGGGGAGTTTCAACTGGCGCAAGGTTTAAATAAGCAGCGTGGAGGTGTACCGCCCGGTACAATTATTATTATTATTATTATTATTATTATTATTATTATTATTATTATTATTATTATTATTATTATTATTATTCGTCACTATGTTACACTCTTGTTGAAACACGGAATAAATAAAGAAACAAGCTAAGCTTTGACCTCATTTTATTTTGAGGATTCACATAGTGTTTTTTCATAATTAGCTATTATCAGAGATAAACCAAAATGACCACATTAATTTAAAACTGAAGAAGTTGTCAGTGAAAAACTTCAAACGTATTTCATACTTATTTTTAAAAATGTATT
The DNA here is from genome assembly GCF_040414725.1 of Anabrus simplex. Taxonomy (NCBI): domain Eukaryota; kingdom Metazoa; phylum Arthropoda; class Insecta; order Orthoptera; family Tettigoniidae; genus Anabrus; species Anabrus simplex. Next base: position 564,086,437 of record NC_090265.1, on the reverse strand, counting down.
TTAAAAATCTATGTAAATGTGCCTGTTAATTTCACGGTGGTACATTCTGTATATAGGGACCTCTGCTCTCATACGAAGTGAAGAAGTTGCCCTTTTTTGCTTTACTTTTAGGTACATCATAATTCATGCAAAATATTGGAATGGCATTTGAAAAGCTGTAACCAATCGAATTTCACTAAATCATTCTTTATCACACAGTTATGAAACCATCAATGATGATTTACGTAAGGGCCAAATTTCAAGAAAATTCCTCTAATAGTTGCGGAGGAGAGGAATATGTTCTGAAATGCAATTGTTACGTATGAAAACTCTACTTCAACAATGTTAAGGGCAGCCTATCTGGCTGGTCCCGCCCACGGGTTTCCCCGTTCAGACTCGGAACAGTGAGCAAGAGCTGCATGTGAACTAGAATCTCTTCCTAATGTCGCATGGTGTCCGCGGAAGGAGGGGGGGCGTGGGGGAGAGTGGAGGTGGGGGCGTGGTCTACATTCTGTTATGAACATTCACTTTGTGAAAAGTGAAATAAAATATATTCTTCCTAAACACGTGTTTTTTAAAGTGGACTCATACTTTTGTGGAAAGTTAGCTGTCTTCCTTGTATAATAAGAAATACAAAGCGAAGTTTCACTAAACTAATTGGTACCCCCAGAGGTGCAATTTTTAAAATTTTGATACGCTTTGTGCTTGAAATTTTAGTGTTTATAAATGATCGAAAACTGAAGTTGTAAACTTACATTTCTGAACCTATTCACAGTATTACTATCAGTAGCGTAGCCAGGATCGGCCGATGAGGGTGGGGGTGGGTGGTAAGTTACAAAATGATATGACACAATGAAGGTGCGTGTGTGGTGCATGCTTTGTCATTATAAGGGCACTTACAGGTTAATTATGTTGATGTTCAGATTGCAAAACACTACAAAATCTTACATTAAAATACATTAAAATACAGAACAAGAACAGTACGATAAAGGTCAACAAGTTTTACATCGAATGGTATGTTAAGTTTACGATCTAAAACCCAACTTTAGAGACTTCTTAGAAAATACATTCAACAGATGTGTCGGTTCTATAATTGTCTGTGAATGTTTATTTAGTTTGTAAGTTTTTCTTTTTTGTAAAATTTCCATGGGGGCTTCTAACCCCTGTAACCCCCTCTCGCCTTGTCTACGCCCCTGATTACTAGAAATTAGTCAGTCTTAATAATGTGCAGTTTCTTGAAAGGGGAGGAATTGAGAGAAAAAATCAACCTATATGAATAGTCTAGTATAATGTAATTGGTGAATATAAACACCTTTGTTTCTTGACTACCACTTCAGTAGCAACTGAACAAGTGTTGAACATCAAACATAATATAGACGCAGTCTCTAAGGTTACGCGTTACTGTTCGTATATCTACAGTTTGTGTGCTTTGTTTGCCAACAAACGTCATTACATTCTCAATGCCACTAAGAAGACTAGGTTGTTTCAGCGACAAATTTACAAGATGATTTTCCATGTATAAGAAAGTTTAAAGGCAAGGGAATGCTAATGAATCAGTTTTTAGTAAGTGCAGTGTCATTTAAATCCATCTCTCGTGATGGAAGATCTGACAAAGAATCATATAGAAATATAATTTTTTTAAATTCTATTCAGACACTGTTTGACCTTTGGAAAGCTTACTCCTGTAAAATCTGAGTGTTTGGAATCGGTCGCAAGTGATGTTACGTCTGCTTTAAATGCAGTGAAACACAATCACAATTTTAATTCTGTGAACTGCCAGTCTATAATTGTTAGAGAAGTACCATTCGCAAGAAAGAAATTCACACCCACCCGTCAATAAATAAATAAATAAATAAATAAATAATCAGTGGACTGCAGGAATGTTTAACGTCCCAAAAATGACGGAAAATACAGGTACTCGGTTACTTTTCTTAGCCGACTTTATCACGCAGATTACGTAGATACTTCCCTCTTTGAATTGATATTTTCCACGATATTTTCGTGTCATTCTCGTGTTCATTTCATTTTTGAGGACTTGTTGATTATTTTATAGGTCTATTTGACATGTATTTGTCATTTAAATCCAAGTCTGATTAATAGAACTGCCATTGCCACAGGACTATCACCTAACATAAGCATACTCGGACAAAACATGACGACCTCGCCTCACACCGTAACTCTTCAGTGGCTCCTGCAATCTATTAGCGACTTATAGGATTTACTATGTCTACTGTAGCCGGAGTTGCCAAATCGTCTACTGCACTCCATACGACGAAAGGGTAAGACTGAAGATTTTGGAAGAATGTGATTTGGCAACGTCTCCACACCAACGATCACTGATAACCCGTTAACTCAGCAGGGTGCAGGCTGAGATTGATTGATAGGCTTTTATAAAACGCCTGACAGTGTAAATCAGGCATGTCAAGGTCGCGAGCTGACTGACAGCTCTGCGTTCATGAGAAACAGCTGTTCCGAGCGCAAGACCAGGACGTTATCAGACAGCGCAAGTCTGGAGGTGTGTACATTACACGTTCATAACTACGGTACTCCGTCCAATACATGTACATAGATTCTTTTATATAAGGACATTCATTATTAAACTAGCAAATGTAGCCGTGCTTCGCTACGGTATTCTGTCTTGTATACGGAGTTCTATGTAAGTTACTGCATATGCAGTGAGTAAGATCATATTAAATTGCGTATCTCTTAGCGCTATCCACGGTACAATCGGGGATGACCCCATATGCCGTCTCCGATGTAAGGTGCTCGTTACGGAAATTTAGAAAATGGCAGGCCACATTTCCTCTAGCCATTCCCAATCGAGTTCGGGAGTTTCCACATTAACGGCAGGCTCGCTTGCTAACTACCATTCACAATAGAGATGCCTAGTTTTCAATATAGGCCTCGTGCAAATGAAGCTACTTGGTACTCCTGGCGCCCCTAGTGGCGAGGAAAGGTGAACCTAGACGGGAGAGTAGCGAACGCACGTAGCAAGCAATCGTTAGTCTGGGCAGCATTTCCATTAATACGAGTAAGCTGATATGTGTTCAACAGGCAAAATGACTACAGTTATATGCGTGGGACTTGAGATTGTGAAATGGGACCCGGCTTTTTTCAGGGATTCTACCGTAAGGAAAGGACAGCAGTTGAATGACAGTCACCATATTTATCACGTAGACAAAAGAGTGGGAGAAATATCTGGCCTGTGTTTACCGGAGACAAATATTAATAAATCGCCGTATGTTGTGAAGATAAAAATGTTTGGTTGCATACTCCCATTTAATTCATTGCAACAATGTAAGTTTACAAGTAATAATATGAACTATGATCACAATGTAGTTGTCATGAAATTAAGCACCTTAGTCTCCTTTCAAAACAATACTCTTCAAAGACATTAACTATTAACACATTTTCTGTTTACAATTTATTTTAAGGTAGACTCCGACAGATGTCGGATATCTGGGAACTGTAAATGTAAGGCGGCTTGTCAGAAAGGTGCAAACACATTGGTGCCTTGTGTTTATTTGTAAATAGAGATACGCTTCCAAAATTAAGCGCTTGCCAAAATGGGAAAAACCATTGCGTGCTCGAGAACAGTTATATGCGAAAGGTGAAAAGAAACTATTCGAGAATGAAGCATGCCGTAGCACCACTGAACTACTGTAGCTGCAAGGGAGGTTCAAAGAATGAGCGAAATGCATGATTTAGTAAGACATGCAGACTGTGCCTTCTCAAATATTTTAGAAGTTTAATGTGAAAGTGAAAACTACTAGGTAATCTGCAAATTCATTGCATACAGTTCAGTAGATAAGGCGGTTAAGCTTAGTGAAAATGAAGCTTCATTTCAATTTCTTTCTGAGCTTTCCTTTTACAAAATGACGGCTGAAAATACGAGAATTGTTTGTAGGTGTCCATGGTTTTCCATTCTTTGTGTCTCGTTTCAAAGATGCTATCTATGCTTTCCTTCATATTACATGTTCGTCATTGGAAAACTTAAGAATTTCGTTCCACGAGGAGAGTTCCTGATACGTAAAATTACACCCAAGTACGAAACAATTGCTGATACTATTAGAACTAGTGGAACCGCAATCAGTTTCGTATATTATATTACATAAAATAGAAGCTAATGACAACGCAAACACCATGCAACAACACAGCAAGCAAGCGCAGATCTCCCGATTAGGAACGCCACGCTTGCCGCCAGAGCGTATCACAGGCCATTCGCACGAAGCCTATAATCACAGGCCACCTTTCCTCATACCTGTCGCAATGGAGTTGGAGTGATTAGATTACAATCGAGAAATGCTGCGCTATCTAAGTATAAAGAATCGAGATACGACAATAAGGATGGGACCAAAGTTGAAGATGTCTTGAAATTGAGCAGCAATTGTGTAATCTGCTTTATGAAATAACACCGTTTAGAAAGCATTTACCACGAAACGAATGTCTGCAGAGTCATTGAAATTGTCTCCATATTCCAATATTTTCCGGGACCTAAAGGTAATACATTTGAACAGCTTGGAATCTTTCCTGAAAGGGAAGTGTGTCCAGGTTTCTGGATTATCACTCACGTACATACGGAGTAATTAAGGAAGAAATTATTACAGTTCTGAAGGTTGAAACTAATAAAAAGTAGGATTATAAGCGACGGCAGTCGGATTGGACAAACATGAAAATACCAAGTGGATGTATTGTAAAATGAAATGTCCCTCACTAAATTGCGATGATAATATATGAGTTACGGATACAAGAGGGCAGTAACAGAGGAGAAATTTAGGCGCAGGGATTCTTAGGTAAACGGATAAGACGATAACTTACGGTGTTATTATTTAAGTCTAAAGTGGCAAGACAGAAGCAAGAAATTAAAGCGGAAAACAGAAGTAAAATTTATAGCAAATGCCAGAAAACACCTTACGGTGTGAAATCATGGGCTACACTCCGCGGTACTGTTCAAATATTAACAGTCCCTTTAGAGCATTTTTTAAAATGCTATTTGTTCGGGGCGTCGCCACAGACGTTGCCATGTTAACCTGTAGGTTCGTTGTCGGTCACTCAATGCAGAGCTTGAAACCCGCAGAAAGTAGTAATTTTCTCCCTTGAAGAGTAAGCGAAATTATGCTCATAAGAAAAGTTATTAAAAGTTAAGGGTCGTTTCACGTGTAGTCCATGAACTTAAAAAATCAGTAGTATAAGAGAAAATGGAAGAAAACAGTTGCGGTTTCCCTATAAACCCCCATCCTGTTCAGTTATTTTTAAATCATATGCATATCTAAACCTTCCCTTGGGTGAGTATACTGTATATGTGAAGTTTGGTCGAGATCTATCCATCTGTTAAAAAGCTAAAATCCACGGATACGGTCTTTGAGACGACTTAAATCAGATAAATGTCTGAAAAATTGGTAAAACAAAATTACAGACAGCGGAGCCCCTAGAACTTTATTTATATAGACGTGTTCAACACGGCGTTTGCATAAAATGGGCAAAACACCATGCTTTGTATCACCGTGCAGATCTACTAAGAAAAGAAATTACTTCAAAGGTTGCCATAAAGTATGAAGTGCAAAATAAAAGCCTTTTCTTTTGGCATAACATCCGCAACTCACCTATGAACAATTTCATTATGAAGCACAATAATGCCGAATACTACACAGCTTCTGCAGAAAAACATAGTTCTATGAAGTTAAACAAAGAACAATAGGCTTCGATAAACGTAGCGTCTCGAGCAACTGTATTGACACATAAGTTCACAAATACGCACACACACATTACTGTGCCAATCGTTACGCCACAGCCTACATACGTAGTAGCTGTATGTTTCGACCATTGCATTTAGACCAAAACAGGTCATCGTTGGGCGGGCAGGGCTCTGAGTCAGCGAAGTGGGGGGGAGTACAAGCCGCCCGCGAGCATAGTTCTAGCACGGGCACTGCGCTTACAGCGAGCAGGGTTTTGACACCCGTGGTGTAAATGGATCAACACCGTCCACACCGAAAGACTAAAAAGATAAACATTTAATTTGCCCATTGCCTTCATGTATACTTCGGTGTAATTATTGTATTCATCTCAATGATAGACGATCTTGTGGTCCTGTTTGAAGACTGAGTTATCGATGTGATTTGGACATGGTATCCTTACCATACTACCAAAATCATTTTACTCTGGTACCAGAGGGAAAGTGAGTTAACATTCCTTCATCTCGCGTTGCTCCCTAAAGCACTTGTGAATGGAGTGCTTATTATTTTTGTTTCAGGATCAAGGAAGGCCCATGTGAGAGTTACCTGGACGTATGCTGCCAAGCTCCCATCAAGGACCCAGTTGAACCTCCACCACCCGTGAGAAATGGAAACTGTGGTGCTCGTCACCCTGAAGGAGTCGGCTTCAGAATTACTGGTGACAACGACAACGAGTCTCAGTTCGGGGAATTCCCCTGGATGGTAGCGATCTTGCGTGAAGAGACATTGGGAGACAATCCAGAGAAACTGAACGTGTACAAGTGTGGAGGTTCACTCATCCACCAACAGATGGTCCTCACGGCTGCGCACTGTGTTTACGCGTGAGTATGCTACATGCTTTTCATACTAAAGTAGAATAAAAATAACATACCGCTACCATCCATATTTGCCACTAATCTCACCGCTAGTCTCTTACCTGCCCCACTCCCGTCGCATTCTCCTCGACCATAGACCAAGGCTACCTGGACGTTGAATAAAAGTGGTGTATTTGCCTTTTGTGTATAAGGTCGTGTTGTCTAATCTCAATAACGTCTATCGGCATTTTAGAGAGCGCCAATAATGAGCTACCTATGTCACTAGCCTTACTAGTATATTCTGTAACAAATTCGGGTGATACTCTTTGAGACCATCAAACCATCGGAGAGAAATGGTGCACCTTTGTTACACTGAGCTTAGCAAGGAATTTTGCATATGCGACTCCTCCTGGAGCATCAAACGGATTCAGTGTATGCGTGGCTAAATCAAAAATGAAATAGTACATACCGGTATCTGCAATAATGATCCAATTTAAATGAACTCTATTTTGAATATAAATAACCCTCTCGTAACTACTAATGTTATTAATTAGCTGTGGACAGCATGGAGTATGGAGCGATGATACGTGAATTGTATGAGTAAAACTACAGTACTATGGTCGTCCGACGAGAAGTCGCGTCGTAAGGGATGCCAGGGGTAAGCACGGGTGGTGCGCATGCGCCAGTCTGAAGTCTCGAGACCTGATGATAAACACCTCTTCCGTCCGCGGTGATTCTTGCGAACTTGAGGTGCTGTTGTGAAATTTCAAAGTGATAGTGCGATTGTACTTTACTTGCACATTCACCGTAAGTAGTGCATAGTGAACAGTTTAATAATGAACACGCATCTATTTCAGAGAGCTCGCACTGTACGACTAATATTTGTAGGTTAGCATAGTATATCGTACTCGTGCCGTACCTACAAGCTGCCGCGACCTCTCGCGAGACGCAGGCAGTATACCCAGTCGTTATAGTTCACACTATCTACAAGATAGTGCTCGCTGAAATAGCCCATGCTGTGACAATCACTGTTCCAACGCTGCTCTTTTGGTCTAAGATTTGAGGTAAAGGTAGTGAGTGAGAAGGGGACTATTCATATACCTTCGCGGGTCTCCACGGCATCTAAAATAGCGCTATACAAGTTCCATGAAGGATGTACGAAATGGAACCTTGGCTTTGGAACAGTGACTGATATCCCTTACATATTAAGTCGTCGTGCTAAAAAAAATATCGTGAGGACATTGTTGAATTTATTTTGGTGAAATTTGATCGTTTTCGTAGGAAATGAATCCTGAACAAGATTAATATCGTCCCACTGATTGCCCCATTCAAGAAGGATCATGTAAACTGCAACTTTCCCACTTGCCGTTGACTGTGCTGTCAATCGGCATCACATTATGGATAATGGGGAAAAATGACCATGCACTTGGTCTAAAGTATGATGGGTTCTCGCGAGTAAGGATAGTGACAGGATGGACGCGTCGTTCACGTTTAATCACGTACGACGGCCGCTGCCTTCCCAATCCTAGCCCTTTCCGCACCCTTCGATGTGTTAGTGCGACTGATGAGGGCAGTTTGGGACGACCTTGATGACGGTGGTGTGCCCGTCTCTTCAGCTCCTAGTGGACTTGACTGTAGGAGTTATGTTCGGGGAGTATAGTAGTAATATTAAAAGGGAGAGTCGGTTTACTGCCTGTCTGCAGGGACAGAAGGGAGTAGGGGCATGGTTGCAATGGAAACATGGATGTGCCCACTGCCGTCATAGAGACGTTTCTGCTGTTCGCGTGGAGTTGCTTGGAGTTGTCAAACCTTTCACTTCTCAATTATATCTTGCCTCACACAACAGAATGCAGCGGTCTGAACATACACGAGAACGAGTAGAGGTAAAGAATGCAGGAATGTGGCAACACCGTGGAACGGCAATGAAGTAGGCCCTCCCTCGTGCGCTAGCTGTCAGAACGCTTCTTTCGATATACCACTATAGTCCTTTGACATGCGAATACGGGCCTAATACTGACGATAGATCTATTTACCTGCCTATCGACAGCGCCGTCGACAGCCATACCAGTTGTAGTACAAAAGGACGTCAAACATACGCACCACTCCAAATGATTCCCGGCAAAATAAGAAGGTTCTGTTAAGTTTGGCCTTAGTGGATTTGAAAAAAATATCACAATGAAAAACTTGCATGATAGTAGCCTATTTCAGTTTTCTGGTTTACAGAGTCTATATCAATTGAATTTGCTGCTTCATGGAAAGAACCAGATGTTTACAGCACTGTGATCACGTTCGACCCTTTCAAACCAAGCTTAGTTTGTGGGAGAATCGGATGATATCGAACAATAAATTGGTTCACTTTGAAACACTGAACAGCACCGATGAAAATCTTACGGATTTGTCCCGCATTAGCTATAATATAACACTGACATCGGGTCTCCAAAACGAATTTCATGAAAAATTTCAGATTTTGCAATATCTGAAATTTTATTTGTCCTATACTCCGGTTACAATTGATACTGAAATCGATAAAGACGACTTTCATTGATAAATTATTGATTTAGAGCATGAATCAGCCCATCAGGAACCATTTAAAACTGTATCAGTGTTTCACATACTCATACTGCTGAGATGGAAAGTATTTCAATGCTAATAAGTTACGTTCCATATTCGGTAGCACACGTATTGGCGAACTATTTTTCTCCCCTTAAAAATGAACAAGTCTAAGTAAAGAAGTCAACGTACTGGCGAACATTGAAGAAGTATTACGAGAGTTACATCAAGCCAATAAGTTTCACCTGATTTTGAACGTCAGGTAGTCGAAAAGCGACGTCACAATTCCAGTACTAATTATTTTATCCTGCATACCAATGAATACCTTTAAATTGCTTATTTACGTACTGCTTATCTGTTACTGCAAGTTTTTAATTAAATATATTACTTTTGTACGAAATCTGTTATATACGATTATAATACAGTAACATAATTTTTAATACATAACTTGGGCCTGAAATCCCACGTTGAAATTTTGTTTGGGCCAGTGATTAGGTTACCTGGTCCACACACCACTTGAATTGACATCCGTGTACTAGACAGCCGATTAAAGAAATAGATACCGGCTGTGAGGGTGCATCCGCGAGGTAATGGGTTCGAACCCCATTGTCGGTGGCCCTGAAGATGGTTTTCCGTGGTTTCCCATTTTCATCCTAGGCTGTACCTTAAGGCCACGGCCAATTCCTTCCCAATCCTAGGCCTTTCCTGTCTCATCGTCGCCATAAGACCTCTCTGTGTCAATGTGACGTAAAACAAATTCTAGAAAGAAAGGAAAGAAATATATGTGATTAACGCTGTAATCTTGTGTGTTTCCAGGGCTCAAGACGGACTGAAGATCCGAGCTGGGGAGTGGGATACCCAGACGAAGAATGAGGTACTGCCTCACCAGGACCGTAACGTTATTAACGTATTCATACATCCAGACTACCACTCAGGCGCCCTCTACAACGACGTCGCCCTTCTGCTGCTGGATAAGCCCGTCGCTCTGGCAGACAACGTTGACGTCGTATGTCTCCCCGAGCAGGATCAAGTGTTCGATCATAGTCGCTGTTTCGCCAGTGGCTGGGGGAAGGACGTATTTGGTGAGTTACGGTCTCTCTCTCTCTCTCGTAAGTGGTAAGACAAGATCATTTCGTGAGAATCTAAAGAATCATTTCAAAAGGAGATATGTTGCACGCACCATTTACTCCAACCGGTAATCTCCTAATATGCATTGGCATTTAATTTTTTACATGCTGTAGAATTTTTATTGAATTGTAAGTACATTTTATTTCTTAATTAAATTAACATTATGTTCGTTTTGCAAAAAAAATTGCATAAAATTATATTTTCTGATTTTTAAAATCTCTCCAGGAATCTGAACTACAGTCGCGCATGACATAACCCGGGAGGGCCAGCGCAAGTACTTTCTCCGAACTAGTCTCGACAAAGAAGCAGCCTTATTAAGACAGGTGCCGGTTCCACGATCGAACTTAGCAACTTTTCAACTTTCCACTTTGCACTTTTCAAGTATTGCGAAGTACGAAGTCTTTCTGTTCCACCATGATCTAGGAATTACTTTTCAATTTCTTCGCAAAGTGAAAAGTCTTTGCGTAAAAGTGAAGCGATCAAGTTTATTCCACGAACAAACTTTACAATGCTCCATGATTTTAATGTTTTACGGTTAAGACGATATAATTGTCGTACCGGTAGTTTAAAAGTTATGATTTTTGACACTGGGAAAGGATAATTTACAAGAAGCTGGCTGTGCTAGAAGTCCTCAAGGAGAAACGGGACATCCTTCTTCCTCAGTAGGAGCATAAAAATTAGCGAGAATACCGTTTGCTATATTACATGGATTATCAGGTCAGCGTACTATGTTAGTAAATATTACAATTAATATAGCATCTACGACTTCAGAAACAGCTCTGAAAAAGTGATTTTGATGTCCAATGCATTGCTGCTACACCGCGCAGTTGGGCGCCATTTTGTCACCAATGTAAGCTGTTTGTACGCGTGAGATTTTGGGCGTTTGAGAGGCCCTGCTCTAAAACATGCACACATCACACTGTTCTATTTAGGTACCGGACGTGTTCACAAAAAATCACATGTAAAATATATGAAAAGTAAACAACTAAGCAAGAACAAAACTTTCAAATATTAAAAATAAACCACGGGAAAAAAAATAAAACTATTCACTTAATGGGTAACATAAAAGAGAAAAAATGGTTCCGTGAAGCTAATATTGTCACTTCAGATTGTCTACGGATACGTCACCTACTCCAACGGAGCCGAAAAGCAAACTTGAAATAAATATCTCAAGCGTACCGTTTTAGCAAAATGTCAGAAAGGCAAGTTCACGTTAGCAATTACCTAATTCCAAGAGATGATGGTAACAGGACCAATTGCATCATGTACATCTAGCTCATTCTGGCGATTGCATTCACAAATAAGTGGTGGTGAAGAATGATTTTACTGGAAGTACAACTACGTAACCATCAGTGAGAGAAAAATGGAAGTTCCGGTCCTTTGGTTGTATCGCCAATGGAAAGGGTCGAAACGCGAAGTCTGTCAACGTTGAAGACTTTTTGTTTGAAGTAATAGACACGAAATTAATGAGAATTACTTCTGGTGCAAAAAGGGGAGGACACTGAAAGGAGGGTACTCAGAAAAGACGGCAAAGGCTATGTTAGGGATGAACGCGATGGATGAAGCTGTACGCATAAACCGGCTTCATCGGTGGGGCCATGTAAGACGAATTTATAAGAATGTTACCTGAGAGAATAATGGAGACGCACCGGGCGAGTTGGCCGTGCGGTTAGGAGCGCTCACCTGTGAGCTGGCATCCGGGAGATAGTGGGTTCGAACCCCACTGTCGGCGGCCCTGAAGATGGTTTTCCGTGGTTTCCCATTTTCACACCAGGCAAATGCTGGGGCTGTACCTTAAGGCCACGGCCGCTTCCTTCCCATTCCTAGGCCTTTCCTGTCCCATCGTCGCCATAAGACCTATCTGTGTCGGTGCGTTGTAAAACAAATAGCAAAATAATAATAATAATAATAATAATAATAATAATAATAATAATAATAATAATAATAATAATAATAATGGAGACTCAGAGGTGTCAACTATTACAGATTGTCCGTAAATAATACGGGTTGTCCTTAAATATTTCGGCAGTAGTTAAAGAGGAAATTATTAAGGAAAACTGGCATTATCGCGAAAAGGTTATTCTGTACAAGGAAAAAGTTCATTCGTTTCAAGCATTATTGGTCAGCCCTTCTCGTTAGAACGCTTCTGGGCAATTCGAACGTCTCCTCTCCTTCTGCTACCTGTGAGCGTTGTGTAATTCATTGTGAATGTAGGAGCTATTCTCTGCTCTCCTCCGCTATAACAGCGTAAGTGCCGGTCTGGGTGGCTCAGACGGGTGAGGCGCTGACCTGACTCCAACTTGGCAGGATCAATCCTGGCTCAGTCCGGTGGTATTTGAAGGTACTCAAATAAGTTAGTCTCGTGTCGGTAGATTTACTGGCACGTAAAAGAACTCCTGCGGGACAAAATTCTGGCACCTCGGGGTATTCGAAAACTGTAAACGTAGTTAGTGGGACTTCAAGCAAATAACATTATTAAACCTTACGTAATATTGTATTTGCAGTATTAAGTGTACCTGTCAGTAACTTTTCCACAGAGAGATCTCAGTGTTGATAGGAATAATCCAACAGAATTTAGGCCTACATTAAGCACATCTACACTGAAATCTACACTTGATGGTTCAGAAGACGAATCAAGTCACCACAAGGGGAAGAAATAATTCAAGGAAACCTACATTGAAAAGCAGCTACTGGGTGCAAAACAAGCTACAAAGAATATTTTATAAAACAACTATTTGTGTGCAAACGTTATTGTGTATTATGATATAACCCTATAGAAGATTGCTGTCGGGAAGGTCATTATCGAGAAGGCTGGTGCATGCTTTAGATACGACTTGAGGAGGGCGGGATTTACTGATAACTCACTTCAAAGGTTGGCACCTTTGGAGACGCCTCACCCTTCTCTTAATATAACCTGCTACAACTTCCGCGAACTAAATCATCATGCCATGCCGCAAGATGCCGGAACTCTACCCGCTGTAATAGGTGCGGCGGCCCACCCCGTCACACCGTATGCAAGGTGCCTCGGGACCAGGCGAAGTGCGCGAACTGTTACGGCAGGCCCCGGATGCCCGTACTTCAAGAAAGCAGTAATCGCAAAACCCAGGGCACAACAAAACGTCCTACCACGTACAAATCCCAACACCACCACCCCCCCCCCCCACTTCCACCACTACTTCTCCCCGCCCCCAAACAGCCAACTTAACAATACCTTACTGTTACTACTCCTCAACCTTCTTAACAACCAATCAAACCCACATCAGGGCCACCTCGGTGGATTGAGTAGCTGAGGCCCGTAAGAAACCCAAATCCAAGTATCACCTCCCCCCCATCCCCCACCCCATCCCGCCAAGATACACCAAGCACCCTCCATGAGCGTAAGTGCTCACTTCCTTTAACACACCAATACTAGGTCTTCAACATCAAACGGTCTTCCTAGCAATAAAGATGAAGCACTGGTTCTCGGAGACGAGGCGGTGCACACACCATACCTGCTGCATATTAACGATACTATCTTGTTCAAAAATTAACATCCACATACCCACGCCAAAGTAAACTCACGTTTAACTGAAGTGGTGGTCACTGCTAACATTACCGGTAACAGTCTCACTGTTCACAGTCCAGCAACACTGAGCATGGTCAGCACTTGGATGGGTGACCATCCAGTACTACCACTTGACACATGTCAAGTATTGTGCTAGTCATGTTCAGTGAATGTAAATGGTGACCTTGGGCACACACATGCTAAAGCACAACACACACAAACGCTCAAAGCTCACACATACAGCCAAAATAAATACACATACGGAGTTAAGCAACATCCACTAGATGGGTGGCCAGCTTCCGTGCACTTACTGTGCACAAATAATTAATGTATTACTACCAAAACTGTTCAGAAATGTACACACAACATATTTTATTCAAAATGATGAAACACTCAACTGACTACCCGCACTCCAGACCGACAGAGGAGCTCCCATGGGAGCACCGGTATCGGTACGTCACATACCTATCTTACAGACATAGGTGGACCATACAGAACCTACGGCCTTTAGAGACAGCAATAGAAGGTGAGAGTAGATGAAGGCCAAGGCATTTTTAATGATTTGATGGCAGCGCGTGTGGAACTAAGCGAGGCTACAGAGCTGGTTACAAATAGATCGTGGAGGCACTCAGTTAATGGACAGAAACTTGCAGACTGAACACTAGAGGGTATAACAGTCCGTCATGAAAATTTCTTCTATAAAAGCAACTACGTGAAATGCTGTGGAGCGTCTTCGGCGTGCTCGGCGTGCAGGACACACTCTTCAGTGATATGCGGAACAGTTATCTAGCTGCCAGGGGCGTAGCTAGGCTGGTAAATTCGGTGCACCGCGCCGCCCCCCCCCCCCCCCGAGAACCTAGCTACGCCACTGCTGGCAGCTCCACATTCACACTGCGGATGAGGATGTATTTTTTCACCGATACAGAAAATCTTAAACTCAGTGCCTTGTTCGCGGTTAAGGGTTTACCAAATTCATCGAGGTACATTCCGTGATGTAAGGCATACTGTAGAGCTCTAGAGATAGTTCTCACTCACATGATCTTTTACCAGTTGAATAGGTGTTCCTGGTCATAAATTATTTTATGATGTAGGTGGTGGTGATGATTATTGTTTTAAGAGGAATTACATTATTGTATGATATTCTCGAACTAGAGCATTGCATATGCGAAGGGATGCCACTTCAGATAGGAAGCTACTGAACTGGGGGTGCTCTTGATAGTTCTGGTGATCAAATGCATGGAGTGGTTCAGCTGAGTGTCTCCTTTCTTCACGTAAGGACTGATTAACCATACTGGTGCACAGCAATTAGCCGAGGAAAATCAGAGGGTAGGGCAACACGGGAGTAGTAACGGCTTCTGTAGAACCTCGGAGCATTCTCTTCCCTTTCCCTAGTAAGTTCAATATTCCACTCGTGTTTAAACTTTTTAGAACTGATGAGCAATTCAAGCAGAACACACAAGTAATAATCATCCTACCGAGTTTCATTATAGAGGAATAGAGACTGTGAGTTCGTAAGTTTGTGTTGAGCTAGGGATTAAAAACGTGTAAAACTAAGACATTTAATTTGAATGAATGGCTTGTTTTACTTTTCGGAGTAGTCACGGATACTGGCAATTTTATGACTGAAACCTGGGCAATCTCGGTGGTGCGAGATGTTAGTCGTTGTCGTTCAACTCCTACGATAGCGTGTTCGACGCTAGCTGAGGTTGGCAACATTTGAGAGTATTTACATACCATAACCCCTGTCCTGGATTTCCAGCACGTTAACTAACTCCTGAGAAAGAAATTTCAGTCCCCAAGCTTCTTTCAAAATACATAGCTATTGAATGGATGTTGGTGCAAAATATCATTTCTATAGTCTCCAACTATTTGGATAAGGGGTGGTTTGTTTTAATGTTTACCTAATACACTAAACGTTTTCTGGGACTCAAGGATGGGAAAGGGCTGGGATTGGAAACGAAGCGGCCATGGCCTTAAGGTTCAGCCCGAACGTTTGCCTGGTGTGAAAGTGGGAAACCGCGGAAAACTTTCCTCGGGGCTGCTGACTATGGGGGTTCAAACTCACTAACTCCTCAACGCAAGCTCACAGCAATGTGACTTGAACTACGGAGCAAACTCGTTCGACGAGATAAGCTATTAACTTTCCCACCAGTTAACTGTAAGATTGTGATATTACGCTTATTAGTCCAATTAATTCCCAGTCCAGCTCCTCTATTGAATGGTCCACGATTGACCTTCAGTTGAGAGGCTGATATTTCAAATTTTGGCTAGGCTGGTGATTTTAGCCGAGCCTGGTTAATTCTTCCAACTCTCAACCGCCACAGAAACTCGTAATATCTGAAAACATTCATCCACATAATGTTGGCTTCGGGAAGGGCATGCGGTCGTAAAATTGGACCAAGTCGACATGTGAGACGCCAATCGCACCGGAGACCTCCCGAGAGTGGGAAAAGTGGCAGGGAAAGAAAATACAATTCAACGTCCAATCTACTGTATCTGTTACAATTTCGTGTTACCGGCTTCCTGCACATAAGAACTCCTGTGGGACAAAATTCTAACACCCCGACATTTTGAAATCACATTGATGGATGCAGTACTTATGCATCCACATCTTGGCACAGAGCAGAGCAAACTGTAGCTTCCACCGAAGTCCCGTTTCAACCATGGCTGTGACAATATGGACGCTACTGGGGGTATAGGTAGTGCTGAGGAGTGATACTCGCAGCACAACTAGTGTGTCTCATTATTATGAAAGGTGTTATTCGTAGGATTAGTCGTGCTGCAATAGCACTTTCTGGCCCCGTGAGGAAAGCAATGGCAAACTACTGTAACCCTCATCTTGCCTAGTAGGCGTCATTTTGACGCTCCCATCGGTTTCTCCGTAACCACATAACATTTGGTGCTGCTATTTGAGGATCCAAGCAGCTTCTGGACTGATAATCTGACATGGCAATCGAAGGAACGTTCCCAGTACTGACCACGACAAATGTTGCTAACCTGCGGTGATCGGACGAGAACAAAAGTATCAAACGTGGGGCGTTAACCTTAATTTCATATTATATCTTTACGTTCTTCATATTATTGTGCAGTGTAGAACTTGACTATGCTATAGTTACGTATCCCACAAAATTTGTTCAATGCATGTAAAACAGTTACGTAGATTTGTACTGTACCAGGGAACTACCATGAATCACGTGGCAGAATCTGTACATACGTAGACTAATTTTGGCTTTTCTTCGGCGGGCGGGGGGAGGGGGGGAGGGATGAAGCCCACTCCCCCTGCGTGACAATCGTCACTATTATACATTGCCTCCGACATGCTATTAGTTCTAAGAAGAACGAGATAGCAAGGAGGTGTGGGAGATAATACTACCCTGTTTGCACGTCAGACGCGTTACTAAGCAGATATTTGAGTTGCTAAGGTGGTGTTGAGGCTTGGTATTAAGCGTCAGGGAAAAACCACACAGGCGGAAAAAGAGAGCCTACATGTAAAACCTGACTGATTTTCGGCTAATATCGATTCTCTTATTTATGACGTGGTCTGTTCAAATGGTGGGCCCTGAAGTGAGCATCATAACGTGTTAATCTTTTTTAAATAAAAATAATAAAACATCAACAGAACATGAAATATTGGATTCGTCACGGGTGACAGTGTGTAACATATGTTTCGAAATCTCCATATTAAAATCTCATATCTTTCTATATGGTAGCATTTCCGTTCTTCGATTCGTACTACCTACTGTATATCTTCCAATTGTTTTTGTTGGTTTATTTTGGCAGTAATAGCTATATGCCTGAAGGAATATAAACAATATTCCTTATTCAGCCGATTATCCCGTAGGCATTTGGGTGTATGACGAGAAACGACTTCGTTTACGATACATGAGTGTCCAAAGAAAGTTATTATTGAATACATGCGAATTGAGTCCCAGGGCGAAAACTATGCCTTCTTACTCATCTGTTTCTTAAGATGCTCCATGAATCCGAAAATATCTACGTACCTTCACATTTGTGGAAGGGGGATCTGTATTGGTGATAAGGGACCCACTAAATCAGAAGAAACCCGCTCATCGCTCAAATTTTGAATAAAGTTGTTGTTTAGATAGGGAAGGAGAAATCTCTGTTCTTACGAAACTTTTTTAATGAATTATTACGTGAATGATCGGGAATGCAGTTGGGTAAAGAGGTGGAGGGAATCTGCTGTGGTCTAAGAATAGAAACTGTCCCGACATTGCTTGTAAGTAAAAATGGGAAACCACATATCTCCATTCTCAGGAAAGCCGATGGTGGGGTTCGAACCCACTCACCTCCCAAATGCAGAACTTGGCTCCACGGCCACAGAGCGTTAACACGCGCGACTACTTCACTCGATTGTACGTGCATTTATCCGGTGTACAGATCCTCGTGTTGCGCATGGGCACGCCAGTACAACGGTCAGGTTCCGATGATGTAATGTGTATGGAAGTAGATGTTACATACGTAATCTCTCTCTACATATGGATTTCTTAAATTTCATTTTGGTCGCTATAGTTGAAGTAGTCTTCTTCTCTTTGCTAGTGTTTTAACGTCGCACTCGGATAGGTTTTCGGCGACTATAAAATCCCTAGTATGCCTTATCAGTGACACCTAGGCTATGTATGACAGCTGATGGCGGAAATCTAACCCGGGGTCCTTCAGCCATAAAACCGAACTAACAGAATATACTGCAATAGGATTATCAGCCTCAGGGATGGTGTTGGTGGGGATCGTTGGTCTTTAAGGGCCAATCCATTATCAACTCCATCTGGGTGGCAGCTTATTGAACTCGGGAAGAGTATGGGAAAGACAGGACCACTTGGCTACTCAAATCAATACTTGTACTCTTATTAGAGAAGATATGAGGTCTCTTGTACGTCATCTTGTCGAGTAAATCAGTTAAGACTGCTCTTTGAAAGAAAGAAAGAAAGAAAGAAAGAAAGAAAGAAATCTTGCTTGTAGTTTTATATGATCGTTAACATCGTAATCATAGCCTCGGGACCTCCGAATAATCTAAATAACAGACGTTAAAAATCCTTTGTACATTGACCGGCATTTATCATGGGGTTAAACTGAGAATCTTATAAAGTTGTTCGTGTCTGTTTGTCTATTTGTTTGTTTGTTCCACCATCACGTCGAAACGGCTGGATAGATCTCAACCAAACTTCATATTTAGAGTATACTCACCCCGGGGAAGGTTTCGATATGCATATCATTTTAAAATATTTGAAAAGACGGGGGTTTTATAGGAAAAGCCATTCCAGGCGGCGTGAAGTCTTAAGTGTACCAACGAAATAATTCTACCTTGCTCGGATGATGTAATTGATATATTTTCATTGGGGTTTTATGAAACATTTAACCTAAAGGCTATTTTATCATCCTTCCGGCCATTCTACGTGGAATACGTGAATTGAAGTCGCGTCCTTCTGGTTTGGATTCCATAGAAAACTGGAGGTCCTGGCGCAATGACCAATGAATCAAGTCTTATAAAAGTACAAGCCTCTTTTGCTTCATGAATTGAAATGAATCAAACTGAGCTATGGGTACCGCAGACCTTAGCTGCGCAACCTAAAATTACCCATTACTCATCACTCCAATATACTCTCTCCTGCCTTGTGTAAATAAAGCAGTCTTCACTCAGTGTGATGTCATCATTTTTCCTTGAACAATGCTACTACATAAATCCATTAACCAACAATGTTGTTCTGTTGTAGGCAAGGAAGGGCGCTACCAAGTAATACTGAAGAAGGTCGAACTCCCTGTAGTTCCCAGAGACACCTGCATCAACTCTCTTCGTCAGACGAGGTTGGGAAACTACTTCGAGTTGCACGAGAGCTTCATTTGCGCTGGCGGGGAGCAAGGCAAGGATACGTGCAAGGTAAACACGTCTTATGAGCCTTGTGGAGTCATTGTTCGCCTGTATAGTCTGGCCATGCAATTTAGCTCTTCTCAGAATAGCGTACAAAGAAGCATGTTCTGACTTTCATGATCCATTCATGTTGAGTCACGTCATGCTGACTGCTAATTACTCCAAGGACTGATCAAGGCAGCTGGTCCCCATGATCCACCGGTTTTAGACTTCTGAATCAAGAGCATGACATGTACATAATATGTGGAAGATATTTGTAAAAATAGCTCATATTTTTATGTTAACTGCAGGCCTTTCCAGGTGAGCAGCCCCGGGCTTTCAGGCCAGAGAGAGAGAGAGAGAGAGAGAGAGAGAGAGAGAGGGGGGGGGGGGGGAGGTGTATGTAAGGGACATTTTCAATATAGGCACCTGCAATACAGATGAATTACAAATGCGGCTATATTCACAATGTAATTGCAAAATAAAATGGAGCAAATACATAATGTAACTTGATGGAATAAGATAGTACAAAGCTACATAAACATAATTACCATACTACTTTAAGTATTCAGTTACATTACTCTTGAAAATAAAGTTAGTAAAATGTTTGTTTTTGGAAGTGAGTTACACATAGTTACAGAAAAATACCGAAGAGAATTATGACCATAACTAGAAGAATGAATCTGACTCTAGTGAATATTATAAATAATTCTTGTTCCATAATTATGAATCTGTGATTTGGTAATTATTGATGTGTTTCAGCGGACTAATTTTGAATTTAATATATCCTAATTATAGAAGCCTCTATACGGAGATTTGGAAGTGATAATATATTACAATGTTTATACAAATCTTTAATCTGTGTCAGAATCGACAGCTTGAAAATTATTTTTAATGCTTTCTTCGTAAACTTCCAAATAATTCTCTATTACAGGATGCCCAGATATGTATCATATAAGAGATGTATCTTTCAATAAGAGCATAGAAAATATCCCTAAACAACCCACGAGAGAATTTATATTTTAAAAACAATGCAACAAAATGCAATAAAAGCTCGATTAAAGCGGTTGTCGGAGACATGCTTTATCCCGCGGTAATTGCTAAGGGAGACATACGATTGGGAAAAAAAGGTAGGCTATAAGAGAGCACAATTACATGAAATGCACTGTACCTACAATACACACATTTGACATTCCATCCTTCAACGATCGATTATGTTAAATTTATCGTTCACAGAGTAGGCCTATGTTTTAATTTTTGTCATCACAGCAGCTGCATCACACACAAGACTTAACTTCACTTTACAAAGGTAAAAAATTGAGTGCATCCTCCTAATCCAATACATCTATAGTTCCATCATTAGATAGAGCAGTCAATTTCAAACATGTTTCGGCTCGTTTGAGCCATATTCAGTGAAAAAAGGGGGTTGAAATAATTTACATAATACAAGCTAAAAAATGCCAAAAAAACATGAAGGAACAAATGAAAAAACAAGAGATATGTCGGAAACAAAATTAGCACAATATACAATATTTACATGTAGAGCAAAAAAACAACTCTGCTGCGATAAAATACAGTGAACACAAGGTTAATACAAAACATAATTGACCGAGCTCGACAGCTGCAGTCGCTTAAGTGCGGCTAGTATCCAGTATTCGGGAGATAGTAGGTTCGAACCCCACTGTCGGCAGCCCTGAAGATGGTTTTCCGTGGTTTCCCATTTTCACACCAGGCAAATGCTGCAGCTGTACTTTAATTAAGGCCACGGCCGCTTCCTTCGCACCCCTAGCCTTTCCCTGTCCCATCGTCGCCATAAGACCTACAATCTGTATCGGTGCGACGTAAAGCAACTAGCAAAAATAATAATAATAATAATAATAATAATAATTGAAACTTAAAATTGTGTTAGCTTAAGAAAAGGAAATGAAAACAAATGATACAGATGGAAATGTACAATAAGTGCACATAGTGAGGTTGCGGACCTCTCAGTTTACAAAATATTCGTTTAGTAACAATTCAAAACGGGATGAAATAATTGTGTCGATGTATTGAATTAGGAGGATACACTCAATTTTTACCTTCGTAAAGTGAAAACCGTTAATACGGAATGATTCTAATATCTTGTAAAGGAGATATTTTGATAAAAGCTAAAAACTAACACGGCCACTTCTTTTGTAAGCGCGGGCCCAGGCAAAGAAGTTTTTTTTGTAAGGGGATGGAGGAAGATAATCTTAATATTCCCCTATGTACACCAAAGCTTAGCCAATAGTTACGGTACCGTAATTCTGTGAATATACACACACTTTCTAAAACCCCAATCCAGTCATCACTTAAAGTTCTGTGTAGCGTGGAGTCGGCAGTAAAGCAGAATCCCTCTATGCAGCTCGCTCCTACATTAAGAAAGTAATAATTTTATTAATTATTTTTTCGGAGACATGCTTTGTACCGCGTTCAGTGCAAATCCGTGGTGAATCTGATCTCGTTTAACCGGGCCTCCACCATATTTTTAAAGAATTTAGCAAATGTGACTGTTTATAAAGGGTAATAAGAATTTTTGGCGCATAGAAGAGGAGCTTGCAAAATTGCATTCTGAAATCAAATATGGACTACACACGGACATTAAGTAATTTAGCAAGAGATCCTCTCCCTGATGGATAGTCTAAAAACCAAATGTTTTCAGCATATTGAGATAGTGGCATTATTTGGGCAAATTCTTGCTATTTTGATAAGTTGGCTAGGTGCTCTCCTCGTGTGCTCAGAGTTGTGTAATCAATAATAATAATAATAATAATAATAATAGTAATAATAATAATAATAATAATAATAATAATAATAATAATAATAATAATAATAATAATAATAATAATAATAATAATAATACCGGTTTGATTCTCATGGGTCGGAAAAAATTTCACCGCCAGATTGCGTGGCAAACACCTGAATTAAATTTCAAATATCCTCGCAGTGTTCATGGGTAGTGGGGGCATATGACGTTGATAGTGATCCGGCCGTCGGATGGCGACGTTGCCTTGAGCAGACCCCTTCGTGCTATTCGACAGGGGTAGGTTATGTGCTGGCACCAGGTTTCACCTTCTCCCTTCCGACTATCATTCATCACGTCATTCATTTCATCGTATTAACTCCTGAGTAGGTGGCGTCAGGAAGGGCATCCGGTCGTAAAAACTCGCTACGAAGGTTCATCTCACTTCATAACCAACCCAGTAGAGAAGTGTGACAAGGGTTGGGCATACTTAATTATTTCACACCCCTTTCTTGCTATATAGGTTAAGGGAGATGTGGTAGAACTATTTTTAAAAAATAGCTACTTCAATGTGCCAGTAAGCCTACTCAAGTCAGTAGGATATCTCTCGTTTAAGCACTGGTAAATGACACTTAAAACGATTATTATTATTATTGTTGTTGTTGCTTCTGCTTAACAAAGGTAATTTAAAATAGAATGAAGATCTTTTCAGTTAGTGCTAATCGACGACGTGAAATAAAGTGGTGACATAATTATCTACAGTATCTGCAGTAGTGTATTGCTAAGATAAAAAAAAAACAAATTACGGATTTATAGTCTGTCAAATGTTTAAAATTAATTAGGTGGGTGTTCAGTTTTTAAAAGTAAAAAAAAACGCACGTTAGGTAGACGTAAAACACAATATTTTCACTTCACGGGTGATGATTCGAAACTGAAATGGAAGAATGAAAGAGAAAATAAAAAACTAAAAGGATAAACTTGTAATAGTTGATATTGAATTATGTAAGTAACTGTAAATGATATTAGTTATTTCATTTCTAACGCTAGAATTAGCTTTTCCAAGGTTCTGAACATAAATATTGATTAACCTTCTTAACATGCAGCTCCTTTTACGTAAGATATTATCATTATCATTATCATTATTGATGCATAGACTACTATGTATATATAACCACTCATTAAAGCCTAATTTTAAATATTTGTAATAATGTTCTGTTTAATGGCATGCAACAACGAATGTCCACCTAGTTTTAATTTTCCGTATCGTCGGTGTCTTGTGAGAGACTATTCAATTTGCTACGTTCTTAATGCATCAAATTGAAACGTTTATATATATATTAGTAACACCTCTACATGCAATTATTATAATTACCGTTATAATTACTACTCGGACATTAGATATGCTTTTACTGGTTTGTTCTCTCTCATATTGTGCACAGCGTAATAAATCTTCAGAAGAATCGGTGAGGCGCTTTGCCCACATTGTCCTCTGTTATAGTCCGGCACAGGGGTGCTCACGCTGGGCATTCCGTCCCGCGGGCGCCGAGCACTGTAAGTGGGCGGACTGGCAGGCGATGAGTGCTATGAAGGTTCGGCGAGCTTCTCCCAGTCACTCTTGATCACTGCGGCAACTCGAGTTTGAAATGGAGGCAGAAAATAATGAAATAAAGAGGGCAGAAATCCACGTCATTTTCAGTTTACGTTGTAAAAAATTATTTACGTTCATTGCAGTTCATGTATTTTGACCGGATACAATAGAATTAGGTCTACAACCTCAAATATTTTTATAATGTACGTAATGAATTATAATTTTCACTATTAAATTTTAAGAGGTGATTTAGAAATATGTCTATCATACGGAGTTAAGGCGGATAAGCTGTGGCTTGTAGTTGTTTGGGTTTAAATTACCTGATAAACTCGTCAACAATCCAGTCATGTTTAACGCAAATAAGATCAGTTAGGTTATTTATTTGAAGGTATACTGTACATCTGGTAGATATATTTAAATTGTTGTATTTAATTCTTAGATAGTAAATGTCTCTTCACTCGTGATGAAGCTCCCTCTCGCCATTTAGAGCCTAGCTATTATCACTAGATGCCTGTTAAGTTTTAAATACTATTTCCAAAAATTCAGTCACAAAACATGACGACACTGTGCAAAATCAAGCATAAAACTTGTATAATTATGTAGTTATATTACTTTCTGCTTAACAAATAACAGGAATTTCCATTTTTTTTTTATAAAATGGAAATACTGTCATGTCCATCCAACGAATTGTAATTCGTAGCTTGTACTTATATCCTGTACCTTTGTAGACTGTAACAACAAAATATAACATGTCAGTTTTCTCTGAATGAATGAATGAATAAATATAAAACAATAACTGTGACTGTTTATATCGAGCGCAGTATAAATCAATCCGGAATATCTTGGAAAGGTTTTTTGCGAGTATAGCGCTCTGTTTTCAATTCTGCACCCCAGTCAGCATTTTGCGGAGTAGTGGAGAGCTTCATAACCACAAGTAAACGTCACTGGTCTCGCGCTTAACTGTGCCGTAGGCCTAAGCTTGTTACGTAAGCTGCCCGCACTGGGCTAGCCTCAACGAGCACCCAGCTGGGCACCTCTGGCCTAGCATAACACAATATTTGTCTTACTCTTTAGTATGTATTTGTACAACATAAACTTTGCTCTTAAACTAGAGTAAATATATCATATTAAGAATGCCTAGTAGTTTTTAAGAAAATTTGAACTCGTCAAAGAACTTAGGTTCATTCCTTCATCAGTAAAGTGGTTTTGGCTAACGTTTCTTAATTATTTACGATAATGTGCCCCATCCTTTCGTTCGTGTCTGTATACTTCACAGACTTCCGAATTTTTAAACCGATTTTCTTGTCATAAAGTGTAGATTATAAGGTGTCTCTTCATCTCGGGATTTCAGGGAGATGGAGGTAGCCCACTGGTGTGCCCTTCACCCAATGACCAATTACGGTATCAACAAGCGGGAATAGTCGCCTGGGGAATTGGTTGCGGCGAAAACAACACTCCCGGAGTATACGCGAATGTGGCAAAACTTCGTTCCTGGATAGATACACAGATGAATGCCAACAATCTTGGGACTGACTCGTACAACATACACACAAGGTAAGTACCGTCTGTCAGCATGAGTTGTCACTGTCCTCTAGACAGGTCAAATACCTCTGAGCCAAGCTCATAACTGACTGAAAACAGGCTTTGTTTGTAGCTAGCCTCCAACTTCCTTTCGACGACCCAGTCCAAACTCTGCTTTTCCTAATGCTGTGTTTATCGCTACATAAATATTTCTGTGGTTTTCCATTTTCACACCAAGCCAATATGGGGCTGTTCCTTAATTAAGGCCATTCCCGCTTCCTTCCCACTCCTAGGCCTTTCCTATCCCATCGTCGCCATAAGACCCGTGTGTGTCGGTGCGGCATAAAGCAACTTGTAAAACAAATATTAAAAATATAAAAATAATCTGCACAAATATAAATTAGACGAGTGTTTTCCCATATGCAAGGTAAGTTCCAGTTAATAATTTATCTTTAAAAACATCATTAAAAATTATAACCATTTCATGTTTGAAGAATTTACAGGGAATTTATATGAATTGATATCGCGCGTGTTAACGTTCGAAGACTATAGAGCTAAACTCTGCATTTGGGAGATGCGTGGGTTCATACCCCACCGGCATCTGTCCTGAGAATGGTTCTGTCACTTTCAGACAAATGCCGGGGCAGTTCTATTCATAATCCAAAACGGATTCATTCCACCTTCTTAAGAAATTTCCGTTCACAATCATTCGTTTAATCTTAACTAGCTCCTTAACTGATGTTACCGTCAGGAAGGGCACCCGGCCGTAAAAACATGCCGCATGAATTCATCTCGCTTCGTCCCCGGCCCCGTATCAAGAAATGTGACAAAGGAGTAGACGCATTATATAAAGTAAAATTATGATGTACCTTACTACAAGCTGAAAAAACATTGTGTTTACATCATCTTGAAGGAGCCGGTGAAAATGCCTCTTGACACCAGACTTTGCCCTTCGAGTTAGTGCTTTGCATAACGTCACTACTTGACTTCATTCATGGGATAAATTTTTTCTGGTCCCTTAGTGTTCATTGATCGAGAACTCAATTGTGCCCCTAATATCACTATAGGCTATTCCTAAAATAATTTTCATTTAAGTGTCCTGTCAGAGCTCCAGGTATACGCTATGCCGGGAATGAATTCGTTCTTCTTATAGCCCTTCCTAGCATAAAGTGCACAGAGGTAAAGAGCACAGATGACTGTACTGGTTGTATATACTTCTCTATCCTCAAATACTGTGACCTCATCGTACGTAAATGGTAATGACCAGGGATAGGATGTTCATGCAATATCAAGGTGTGAAATGTGTATCTTACATATAACTTAGATATGTACTGAAATAAGTTATGAGGGTTAATCAGATGCTAAATTTGAGAGTGGCAAATGTAAATAGGGAGGGGGGGGGAGGGGAGAGAAGAGGGCTAATCTGGTGGTTGTTAGGTGTATATGTTAATAAAGGTTGGACGAAGTTAAAAGTAAGTACGTTGTGTGTATTATTTGGTGAAGAAAGGAAAGACTTTCATTTGCTGACAGAGTGTAAAGAAACGTTGGCAGAGGCGGATGTTTAATTTAAAAAAACAGTTGGAGTGGATTTCTCATCCGTGCAATGAAGATAAGCTTTTGAGGTGGTTAGTGGCGGAATGGAAAAGTGCTGGAAATTTGTGTATGTTTTTGACAAAAATCAGAAACAGATGCACAGTAGACTTAGCCTCATTTGTGCCAAGAGGAGAAAGATCGTGTTGTGGTTTGTCATGATACAAGCAGTGTGTTAAAGTTTAGTGAATCAGCACAGTGGAGTTGTCGACCTTCCTAGCTGCTGACTAGCAGTGATGAAGGGCGAAGGGGAGGTGCTGGCATGTGCCACCACAAGGAGGCATACTAGCATATGTAATAGATGCTAGATCAGGAGGTATCGGGTGACACATGCCAACACGTACCCAGGAAGTGAGGTTGGTTAACCTGACGTTGCTGTACTTTGCCCTGTTAGTTTTACATTTAACTCTGCTGGCCGAGAAGCCAGTGGACTAACTTTTCCCTTGTTTTTGTGTGTTTTGTGCTGTTATGCCCACCAGTGCGGGGTATCATTGTATCTTTATAATGCATTGTCTATGTAATCTAGGTTTCCTTGTTTTTTTGTCATGCTTGTAACCGTCTTAGTTTTGCATGGTTGGTCTTTACATTTGAGAATTGCTAGGTTGTGTAACTGTAAGATCGGGAGAAAAATAAAGGTTTACTTACTTACTTACGTACTAAAATAAGCCTATATAATATCACAAGTAATTGTGTAAAATTCAAAACAGGCTGATTTGCTCGGTGGTTTGTAATGTTCTAATATATGGGCCAGCACGTCGATCACTATCTTACTGGTAGATCATAACAAGTTACATAAAAGGTTTCCAGATAATATTTAAAGTCACCGCTCTTAATCTCCATAAAAGCACTCGAAGTCAGAATTGCATTTTGACTTTTGTGTATCCAATTATGAGTCGGTTGTGCAACAGCTGAAAGAATAATTTCTGTCGCGTGTGCATGGTGTACTGCATCCATTCCAGAAAAACGGAACAGAAATTAAGCTTAATGATTACTAATCCAGTGGTTTCTCACTGTATGACTTGGCAGCCTGATATTGTGATAAGTGTTTCTAGTCCATGGCTATTCTAAGCAATGAGAGAGCACCTTCTACACTAAAGTATTCGCATGCAGCTTCCGTCTGTCATCAGGCGTAGCCGGGGTAACTGTCTGCAGGAAGAAGAGGCGTGGGGATAGGGACATTTGTCAAACGCGTATCTGATGACATTTTGGGCATGTTGCAGTCTCATGCCTTGTTGATTATTTACATCAATAAAAACTGTATTGCAGTAATCTGGAAGTGGAAACAAGTGATTGAATGAGCTTTATTTTCACATACCTAGCATATTTATTTCTGAACCGCTTCAGGCGGCAGCGCGCCGGCCTCTCACCACTGGGTTCCGTGGTTCAAATCCCGGTCACTCCATTTGATCTTCGTGCTGGACAAAGCAGAGGCGTGTCAGTTTTTCTCCAGGTACTTCGTTTTTCCCTGTTATCTTTTCATTCAGCAACACTCTTCAAATATTATTTCATTTCATCTGTCGGTCATTAACCATTGCCCCAGAGGAGTGCGACAGGCTTCTGCAGCCGGCACAATTCCGATCCTCGCCACTAGATGGGACTTCATTCATTCATTCATTCATTCATTCATTCATTCATTCATTCATTCCCTGGAGATGCTGAATCTGACATAGAGTATCTTCCTATTCACTATTGCGTAGAGCTCAAATATATTCGGAAGCTCAAGAACGAAGTTTCGAGCCAAATTTGCATTAACCTCTGGAAGTTCATGCTGCTCGTTGTTTTGGTTTTGTTTCAACAAACTGAAAGTTCACAAATGACTGATGCTTTGCAACTTTTGATTCATGCCACTTAGGAAAGAAAGGCTATATACAGCCGTGTGCACGTATGTAAAATTAACACCACTTGTAGATATTATAACAATCATCAAATTCATCTTGACAACGTATCCTGTTGCATTCAGTCAGGGAGCTTGAATAACTGAATACGTACGAAAATATCACCCTGCACTCTTTTGTAGTTTCATGAGTCACCACTCGGCACTACATGCACGTTACTAAATGCGCACTATAAGGCAGAAGATGCTTCACTTCATATAATTTTGATGCTGACATCGATGAATGCATCTTAAATTACAATCGGGTGGTATAGGGTTCAAAACATAATCATATCTACAATCGTTCAAATTTCCTGAAATTATGAAATTTGCTTGCTTGCTGGCTCGTATCAATTAATTACTCATACACACAATGGGACGACATAGTACAGCAAAAGAAGCAATCATACTAGAATTTTAAGACACTAGAATAAACTAACTTGGTCTTCCTAACTAACTTTTCTTTCTCTACACATCTTATTTTCCTGCGATTTAAGACAAAAGTACACATTTGTTCCCAGAATTGCATGATTTGTAAAATATAATGCTAAAATAAATCTAACATGTGTCCTCACGTTCGCTTTTCACAGGCCAGTATAACGAGATTTCCCTCTATGAAGAAAACAAGAAGTTCCTGAAAAACGTCAAGATCAGCGTTCAGTGCATCCAGAGACTTCGATATAAAACGAAATGTTATTACTTCAAATCAACAGAACTTCGTGAATTAAGATTACTCTATGTGAACATGACAATTTTATAGACATTGATTGTAACAGTGCTTGTATTGAACTTTTTTAGTTTTTAATAAATTATCTTTTTAAATTCAATGTTTTGATGAAAATGAATGAATCCCCTTTCTATTTCAGTACTCCAGGATTCTCTGAAACGTATGTAACACATACAATTTGTATATTTTCTTGATTTAGAGTGCTTCATTATTGGATACCACCTCACAAGGTAGATTGAAAAGCAACCTTGTAGTTTTGTGGTTGTTGATTTCGTAATCAAAGCCATTTCTAGGAATTGTTCGTGCTCTGTGAAGTTGGGATATCGTTTGCACATCGATTACGTCAATACAGTATGATATTCAACTACGCACCTAACTCAATAAACAAATACATGTTAGTGCCTTTCAGCTTGTGGCTGTAGGTATATTCTGTTTTCTTTACCTGTCAACTTTCGCTCATCAAGTGTTAGCTGTTCTCAGTTGACGTGACGTAATTTCCACTTGAACTGCACTTAGTTTTAAATGAGACGCAAGCTGTGCTAGGTTGTGCAAAACCCACAAAACTAATGGAACTTTGAAATGCTAATTGTGAGTTCCTCGGCTGTGTATTCGCCTTCAGTGGCACTGTGCCGTGTTTTAATATTTTTCCAAATAGGACTATTTCATAAACTGTTAAATTTGTCCATGTTTAAGTATTTATTTTTGAAAATCGCCAGGATACAGAAAGTTTTGTGTGTTAAAAAGTGAATAAAGTAATCGCCAAATAATCGAAAGGCTTATTGAAGAAACATCCTCAACCTAAACATTCATCCACATTGCTGGGGCTCCATAGGCGTAGGCTGAGAGAATTCAATACATCTAATCACACATTGAATTATAAATGGTTCCTCCCCAGTTGCTGTGTCTGGGAGAGAGAGAGAGAGAGAGAGAGAGAGAGAGAGAGAGAGAGAGAGGTGTAAATTCATGCAAACATGCACGCATGAATTCAATACCATAATGCAGCTCATCCAGGCATGCAGTCAGTCATTCAGTAATTCATAATGTCCGTTGTAAGCTAAGGAGGAATCTGTTCGGACTTGTAACAAAATAATTGCACTAATTAATATTAATGGCAAGATTCATGTTCTCCTAGAGTGTATAACTGTTAATGTCTAAGACACATTGGGACGTATGCATAAAGTCTAGCAAATGCTTTTGCTACCTCCTTTGTAAGCATATGCTGGAATATGTATGAATAAAATAATCTAGCAGTTGCTTTACCTACTGGTATTTACTTGCTAGCAAGCATTTGCTTAATTTTCCAGCAAATGCTGAATTCTACATGAATAAAACCTAGCATGTGCTAGTACTATGCAACCATTTGCTTAAGATTTACCAAGCCAGTCTCAGTTAGCTTGAAGTTTTTTCTGTGACGACTTAGTGTTACCTTCTGGTTGATTTAATGGCACAAATTGTGAATATCCGACGCAGGAAACTGTATAATCCCAGACGGCGTAGTGATGAACGTGCATATAAACATTTGTATAGATTTAACGAAGAAAATGTTGAATTAATTTCGAGCTCTTTCTTGGGAGAAAGTGGCGAGACGCGTGGTGGTGCGTTAACATCGAAGGAACGAATACAGATATTTCTTCGTTTTGTTGGCGATCCGGGTTTTCAAGTTGGGATAGGAGAAGATACGGGAGTGCATCAAAGTACTGTTAGTAGAACCATTGATTTCGTCAGCGAGAAAATTTTTCTAAAAGCACATCACTGGATAAAATTTCCGTCACGTCCACAAGAAATCAATATAGCTAAAGAGGAATGGCAGCAACGCTTTAACTTTCCTTGTGTGATCGGTGCTCTTGACTGTACACATGTACCTATTTTAAAGCCACAACTACACGGCGATGAATACATCAACCGCAAAAATTTCGCTTCTAACAATGTACAAGCAACATGCAATTCAAGCGAAGTTTTTACAAGTGTTGATGCTAGCTGGCCTGGTTCTGTACATGACAGTCGCATATTTAAGAATTCACGTGTGTATGAAGGATTGCGAGACCATGCGGGAGCTGCAATACTGTTGGGTGATTCAGGTTACGGGCTTGTACCTTGGCTGCTAACTCCTTACCGAAACCCTCAAAATCCACAAGAAGAAAATTACAATCGCGTGCATGCTCATAACAGAGTAATTATTGAAAGATGTTTTGGTCAGCTGAAGAGACGTTTCCCTCTACTAGCAAACAAAGTCAGAATCTCTTTACAGAAAATTTCACGCATTATTATCTGTTGCTTTGTGCTGCATAACGTCTCTAAGCATTTAAGAGATGAGGACAATTTTGATAATGTTTATACTGAAGAAAACGATGATGATGGTGCTGCTGATTGGGGTGAACAAGAATATGGTTATGATGACATGAGAAGACGTGGTGCACAGAGAAGAAATGAAATCGCTAATATTTTGTTTCAACAAGTTGCTGTAAATTAACTATGAAAGTAGTGAAGCACTGTGATCTGGAAATGACAAAATTTAACAGTTGTGTGGCTCGTGTTTTTCATTTTACTTATACTCTTACATCGTTATAAATTTATTTGTGATTCACTTCATCTTGTACGCTACTGTATCATTTCGCCTCAGTTGAATACAAATACCAACACTTATTTCTCTGATTTTATGTTCCACGCATCATTCAAACTGTATGTAGGTTTGTTCACTTAAGTTTAATTTTGAAACTAATTTCCGTTCTTCTACTTCCTGTTGTTGCATGCGAGCTAACTTAAGCTGTTCCAATAACACCAGTCTCTGAAGTTCCATGTTCGAAACTCTTTCCGTCTCCTCAGTCTCTGCAGCTAATTTTATTTTCTTGTACTTTCTTGGTGGTGGTGTCGTACTCTGTAGCGATATGCTATCATCATTGATATCAGCTGCGTGTTCCTTACTTCCTCCTACAGCGCATCCTCCTGAAATGTTGATGAAATATAATTACTGACCTTGATCTACAGATTAATAAAATGAACTCCACATGAATGATTCATAAAAGAAAGAAATACTTTAGGCCTAATGATTATTTTTCTAATACACAGCTTGCGGAGTGATGTGGTATTTCATCAATGAGTCCAGTAAAGTTTAATACCGGGCGAGTTGGCCGTGCGGTTAGGGCCGCGCAGCTTTGAGGTTGCACCCGAGAGATAGTGGGCTCGAACCCCAGCCCTGAATATGGTTTTCCGTGGTTTCCCATTTCACACCAGGCAAACGCCGGGGCTGTACCTTAATTTAGGCTACGGCCGCTTCATTCTCACTCCTAGGCCTTTCCTATCCCATCGCCGCCGTAAGACCTACCTGTTTCGGCGCGACGTAAAGCAAATTGTTTAAAAAAAATAATAGACATACCTGGTACACGAGTGAATGATGGATTTTGTTGTCCTTCCATTAAATTTAGAAGTTCCTCCTCCCATTTCTTCAACTGTATCTTCCTGTTTCCTGTAGTGTTACGGTCACTCTTCTTTTTCACTTCGGTCTTCATGTTATGGATCCTTTTTTTCACCTGATCTACTGTGAATTGCCGCCCGAGATTCTTCTCACAACTCTCGCGTAACTGTTCAACAGCTTGTAATTTAGCTGTTTTCGTCGAAGGAGTTTGCGATTTACTTAATAACACTGGTAACTGTTTGATCATTGAAATGAAGTGAAAATTTACGTCAATTTCTACATCTGTTTCTGATATCTCGGACATCGTAGAATACTGAATATGCACTGCAGGAAATGGAAACGAGCTGTAAACACCAATAACACCGAATACAAAACTCATAGGTTACAGCGGTCAACACGTGTTTCTATACTAACATAACCTCTTATCGGCAACCAGCATGCTTTGCGCTATTAGAAAATGCTAGTTAGAATATTCTAAGAAGTCAGCATATGCTGGAAAAACTTGCAGCACTTTCTAGTCAGCACAAGCAAAAGGTTATTCATATCAATTTAAGCAAATGCTTTTACTTGCCAGTATTTGCTGAAAGCATTTACTTTTACTTATTGCTTATGCTTGTAGAATCTTCTACATTTTTATGCATATGTCCCATTGTTTCTAAAACAACGATGTAGATAAAGGATTTAAACAGTGATCGGGCGTAATTGTAATTTTTAATGTAGTAGATGAATTAATTGTAACAAGAAAATCTTGTATGTACCAAAACAAATTGATAGCAATAAACGTTTACTCTCTCCTAAGTACCAGACGATCTGGCAGTAGGGGATGAGAGTATTCTATTCTGAGATCTATTACATTAGGTAAAACATTACTGTCGATATGACATCGTTGTTAATGGAATGTTTATGTTACGGTTATGCTTTATTCGATGGTTTGTTTTATTCAGGCGTCCTTCTTGTTGGTAAAACATAATGATTGTATCGTCATAAAATTATTATATTGTAGCACATGAAATGTCACATTTGGTATTGAAACTTCAAACAACGGTATCTGTGAGACAATTATTAAAGAGGTAATTAATTAAGTGTAATACACATCTTCCAAGGATATAGAAGTGCATTAATTTCTGTTCTCTGACCGAGAATATTCCCTATTCCAACTTGGGCTGATAGATCTGCAGTGTAACAACCTGCTCAGACATATTTCTAAAATATCGAAATGTGTAGTATTTTTTATAAAATACTTCAACCAACAATACCCTTAACTAACAGGAAAGATGCCAGAGTTCTTTCAGTGTTCTGTTCCAGCTAGCGTAAACTCAGAGCGAAACTGTTGAACGAGAGCAGCTGAGCGAGCATGGAGAAGTGAGTGACGTAATACGTACTGAAATCCAGAGGAGATGCTACTTATTCTCACAGCACACGACGTCCAAGCCTATGTTTTCTTTCAATAAATGCACGTATCCCAAACCTTAGGTTACTTCATTATTTATTCAGCACATATTGCACACTGCTGTATTTTTACTTTGTCTTGCCTTGTTATACTCTAATCTGCGTCCTACTCGTTGCGCATGATCCATGCTTCAAATTATTTATTTATTTTTGTAGTTCTTATGGTAAAAATTACCTCCGTGCGGTTACTGCAAGTACCGCCGCGGTATGCTGCCCGCTGCCCTCTTGTCCCGCGGCGGCCAGCCGTCCCGAGCGGAGCAAGTAGGGCCTGCTCCCTGGAGTAACTACTTGATAACGTATTTTCTATTCCTATTCATGGAAGCGTTCTTCTTTTCTCTTATAAAACTGACCAAGTCGTGGTTTCGGGCGAGTTTAAGGGGAGTCGGAAACAAAAAAAAATTTCAAATTACTTTTGACAAATGTTGCCTCATTCAATTATTTGTACTCTGCTGATTAAAATGGAGTATAATTTATTTCAATACGACACATGGAAGCATTCTAAAGAAATATTAAAAATATCAGTGCATTAGTGTCAAATTGGGCAACTTAGATATGTTTCTTTTTGAAAATATAAATATCTGGAACCTTTTAGATTAAAAGGCTGTGGTTTTCACTGTTCTATTCCTGAATGTTATGCTCAGACGTTTCCGGCACTGCCATAACAAACATTTCAATAGTTTCGATTAAATAGAGTTGCATTTTAGGCACTGTTGTGAGTAAATGTGCGAGTGAACATTCTGTTTTACTTTGAAATCATATTCTGAAAAATGACTTTTTTCCACATATTTGACCCATTATCTCAGAAACTACAACGGATAGGCAATTCATTGTTTGCAGAGAGTCACCTTGTGCCATGATACAGCTACGGAACCAGATAAAAGTACTTCACATGCATAGTTTCAGATTTACATATATTTTTCATGACATTCTTAGTAAAAAATTTGGAACTTATTAAACAAATTCATAACTTCAAAATCGTTTGCTCCAACCATTCCATCCGGGTTCAGTACTTACAAAAAGGGTGTAAATATAAGTAGAAAAAATATCGAAGCTCTAAACTTAATATTTCCTAAGATAACGGGGCATCTTTTCTGTCAAATTAACATTATCAAGATAGGGCTTTCAGACTCACCTTAACAGATTTTAACCTCCGCAACTCCGCGCGAACCCCTATCACAAGTCACAGTCCAAACGTAAATAAACTCGCTTTCCACTTCAGGTCACAGTGTTCTTTGGTTTGATGAAAGAGAGTGAATAAATGTGCAAATATGGGATCGATCATAAAATTTCATCACATTTTGTTTGGCTAAGAAGACTGCGAACGCGGATTTTGCTTCGTAAGTCAGATTTCACCACCAGCACATCTGCTTAACCCTGCCTGCCGCGATTGAAAGCATATATCAATCTTTCTCTCACACACACTTGGACCAAATATCGCAGGGGATAGCTGGAGCATCCACAGGACGTAGTCGCACTCCTGAGGCGCACTAGCAAGTCTAGGCCACCAGTCGTTTAAGCCCACATATATGTCTAGCCCGTCTGCTGGCCATGATCGTTAAGTCTAAATAGTCTGAAACCGTTCTTAGCCGGTTCGAGTTCCGTTGGGCGAAAAAAATCAGAATATTGGCTGAAAGGGTAGAGGAGGTGGTGGCATACAACTTCTAAATACCATATTATGTGCCAAAAGACTGGATTGAATTAAAAACCTCTCTGTAGTACTCATATGGAGTGAAGGAATATGACGCTGCTCAGGTGGTTAGTTCTTCGGATGGGGACGTGAAGCTTTGAGCCAACTTCTTGGTGTTAAACAGGAGTAGGCTACGTGCTGACACCGGGTTTCACTCTCTCCCTACCTCATAATCATCCCAAATGAAGAGCCGCAGGTTGCTAATAGAAGTCAAAAAGAAAGACCTACACCAGGCGAGCCGAACATGTTTTCGGACACTCCCGGCACTAATGATAAGTAAAAAATGCACTAGTAAATCTGTGTACCCCTTCGTCCAGTTTCTTGATGTAGGGAGGGGGATAATGTGATATGGATTTGTCATGTTTTTACG
Source organism: Anabrus simplex (assembly GCF_040414725.1). Lineage (NCBI taxonomy): Eukaryota > Metazoa > Arthropoda > Insecta > Orthoptera > Tettigoniidae > Anabrus > Anabrus simplex. The sequence continues at coordinate 564,049,869 of NC_090265.1, read as the reverse complement.
GTTAAAGTCCAATCTGACGCCAACCTCAGTTTAGGAGCTAATGAAGATGAAATGAATGATGAATGTAACTGGATAAGGAGATGGCAGGAATCCGCTGTGTTTTGTGAATAGAACTGTCCCGGTATTTACCAGGAAGTGAAAATGGGGAAACGACAGAAAAGCAGAGGCTGGCTCCATAGCCGTAGCGTGTTAACACGCGCTGCCTCTCCGCTAGGCTGGTTTAAACCCACTTCACATATGAAATGCCTGAACCGAACTTAAGCTTTTGGCAGAAACTGTAGATTAGATAATTTCTTACAAATAATTGCCATCTTGGTCTTGTGTAGTAGCTTGTTGTCCGTATGATACCAGATCTACTTCTACTCTTATGATACCCTTTAATCACTCATTTTTATACAGCCGCTCCTTTCAGGTGTCTGGAGTAAGACTGTGGAACACACTCAGTCATTATACGTAATAGCAGTTCACTAGCCTTATTTAAATGGTCTTGTCGAGATTTACTCGTAAATACGTCAACACCTTGTACGAATGTTAGAGGGAATGAAAGCAAGTATGATATAGAGCTATTGTTAGGTAATGTAGGTAGATAATACTAATCATTAACAAAATAACTATTATAATACTATTTTATTCCATTAATTTAGGTAGATTCTAGATACTGTCTTAACTTTCAAAGCGAACTCAGGCATTTTAGATCGCACGTTCCACTAACGCGTAATGGTGGTTGCATATGGAGCAAGGCACATCTTGCCCCGTCTCACGTTTGAATAATGCACGCAGCTAGTATGCAGGGAGGTATACATCCTATCTAGTCATTCTCAAATTATTCAGGGTTATTTAGCTAAAATGTCCACCTCATATAAATCTAGAACAGTTTGATACTGACGTTTTGTTTTCACTGTTCGTTTATGGTATTAAGGGGTTCATATTGAACATGCAGTACTTTTCCAGGCTTTTGACAAAATTTATCGGTACACACGTTCCCATATGAGAACGTTATTTCACAAAATAACTGCTGATATCCTATACAGTTCACACTTCTAGTTACTAGAACGTCGCACAATCGCAGCACAGGAGAATCTGTCTCGAGATTCTCGTGAGAGTCCTCAAGATCTGTGACGACAGTCTCGAGAGTCTCGAGCGAGAGCGTTGCCCATCACTGCTTGACCAACCAGACAGCAAGCAGATATCGCAGAACACGAGTTCAGCTTTCTGAACTCATTTGCTCAGGCGACAGTCGCTGTCGTACCGTTCCACAGTAGGTGCGCATCTAGCTGAGGTCGGAAGCATAATGAAGTGCTTCAAACGCAACTCCGTGGTCTGGGAGCCCCGAACGTGGGGGGAAAAATATCCTATTTTGACATCCCAGGATCTCCTAATTCTAAATCAACTGAAGGGATATTCAGGAATTCTTTCTTTCTTTCTTTCTTTCTTTCTTTCTTTCTTTCTTTCTTTCTTTCTTTCTTTCTTTCTTTCTTTCTTATTCGCTAATCGGCCAATTAGGGACCACGATAAGTTTCATTTTACATTCTGGCGTTTTCTCAATTTTCGAATAGTCCAGTAGGTTTTCATTAGTTAGCTGTGTCGAGGACTGCATTCATCCAACCACTTTGCACCGGTTGTCAACTTCACATCCTGAAAAGTCCCAATGTTTGTTCTGAAGAGGTCTCTTCTGTGCGTGTCATCTGGTCGTAGGTTCATTTCTTCGAAGTCTTTCTTGACGTTAACTTACTAGGGAATTGTTGTTTTTGGTTTTGCGTCAACATTGTAAAAAATGGGTTTTGTGCAGCGAGAGTCGTCCATCCATGGTAAGTGACCATAGAAACGAGCCCTGCGCTTGCGCATTGTGTCAGTGTCTGGATTTTCTTACGCAGATTCCGTTTTTGCAGTCGGGGCCAAGAATGTTTTGGAGATTTTTTTTTCTGTAACTTAGCGCCCGCACATTTCTGAGAGAGTAAGGCATACTGACTCAGAGAGATACCGGCTTGACGACAGCGTTTTAGTGATACATTTCGGTATTTATAGAAAAGCACCTTTTGTTATACGAAGTTATATGTTCCGGGGGGTTTGTGCTCTAGCCGCTAAGGCCACTGTATCTAGTCCGTTCGATTGGATACACACCAACGTATTTAAACTTACGTACCTGGTTCATTGTTCCATATTTGGTGTTCAGTTAGGTCATGTTGTCTTTGATGTTTGGCATTACTTCAGTCTTTTCAAAGGGTACCCCTAAGTCTGTGTTCGCTACCTCTTTCAGCACATTAATTTCAAAATAATCTGTCACCCGCAAAAGCTAAGCAGTCGATTTCTCCTCCGTTCTTCTTCGTGTGATCAAATGTCTAACTTGTGTCTGACGCCACTCCTGTATTACTTTCTCCAGTACGTAATTATTATTATTATTATTATTATTATTATTATTATTATTATTATTGCAGTTTGTCCGTATTAATGGTTTTTATGACCAGGTTTAATGCCTCTCATTTCACATATCCCCTCATTCGACTTTACGAGGTTGAGTGAGCCACTCAGATTAGGACACCAATCTGAGATAATCAGAGAATAGGAACTCGTGGTCACTGAATGAGAGGTAAAGACAAATACCACGGGGTTCATCCACCTCTGTCATGGAGGATTTAAATTCACCATCCAATGATTAGACAGTCTTAAAAATAATTCAATTCGAGTCGTATTTTCTATCCTGTTAGAAGTGGCTTTCAACTTCATCTCCAGACGAATGACTGGGCAGAATCAAGCATAGAGGTCACGGCCACTTCTCACCTCACAGCAGCCTCCAGTGAATTACGGAGTGTCACTTACTGTACACACAGATTATCAGACTGACTTCACATACACCAAGTACACTATCAGTCGGCCACTGCGGCTCATGATCTTAAATGAAACAATAAAAAAGTACGAGCAAAATGTTTAATAATTAATAATAATAATAATAATAACAACGAGCCAGTTGGTTGCGCGGTCCGTGCCGTGGTGGATTTGAGCCCGACTATTAGCTCCTCTGAAGACTTTTTCCGCTGACAATTCAGCCAAGGAGCCGGATGTAACATTATCCGAGGGATGTGGGGAAAGAAATCTGAGAAAGGCGAAAACAGAGAAGAAGCCTGTAGCTAGTAGTAATGTGTGTTTACAATCTGCTTTAACATCACACGGACACAGATAGGTCTTACGGCGAAGATGGGATAGGAAAGGATTGAGAGTGAGGCGGAGGTGACTGTGGCCGTAATTAAGGAACAGCCTCGGCATTTGTCTGAGGTGAAAATGGGAAACCACGGGAAACCACCTTCAAAGCTACCGACGGTGGGAATCGCAATCCCATTATATCCCGAATGCAAGCTAATAGCTACGTGACTCAAACCGTACAGCCATTTGCTTCGTATAATCATAAATCCTAGACTCAATGATTTGGTTAAAAATCATAAAAAGATATCAAGAAGTTGTGAAATTATTAAATATACGTCCAAGAGGGGTTTGTGGGTTATAAGTAAACTACATTTAAATTATTTCGTAACTTTTTTGGTTATAATATAAACTCCATCCGTGGATCAGTGGTAGAGTAGCGACTTCTGGATCTGGGTTCAAAACCAGCAGAGGTAGTAGGATATATGAAGAGTTGAACGAAGTCCAAACGACTCTCTCTAGTGGCACATTTGGTGTTACTCGACAAAATTAGCTAAAATGCAGCCATAGAGCGTGCCGTTTAACGAGAGGAATTGCAAGGATTATACGTTAGCAGACCTGAAGATACTTTTTTTTACAATTAGCTTTACGTCGCACCGACACAGACAGGTCGTATGACGACGATGGGATAGGAAAGGCCTAGGAATGGGAAGGAAGCGGCCGTGGTCTTAATTGAGGTACAGCCCCAGCATTTGCCTGGTGTGAAAATGGGAAACCATTGAAAACCATCTTCAGGGCTGCCGACAGTGGGGTTCGAACCTACTACCTCCCGGATGCAAGCTCACAACTGCGCTGCCCTAACCGCAATGGCAGCTCGCCTGGTGAAGGTGGTTTTCCATGGTTTCCAATTTTCACACCTTAATTAGGGCCAAGGTCGATACCTTCCCAGTCCTAGGTCTTTCTTATCCCATCGTTACCATAATACCTATCTGCGTTGGTGTGGCATAAAGCAAATTGTAAAAAAAAAAGTAGTTAATCAACTCATCTGGTGTCATCTCAACGTTGGACTTGCTACACTTAACATTCATACTGCTTTCTCTGTTAATTATTTCCCATATCGCTCTGCTTTTACTATCTCCATTTTTTGTGTAATGTTCATTGCCTTTTACGTATTTCACACACTCACTAAGTACATGGCGCTGTTGACCGGGTATCCTTAGCACTTTACGTTAAAAATTCTTGTATACAATCCGTTAGTAATGTATTGACGACTAGTCTCTCGTAATTCAGCCAACAAGTTGTACCTTCACTTCAGCGACCGGTTCAGCATGAACTTGGCCTATATATTTGTCACCCTGCAGTGACATAAGTGCTCAGTATATGAAAAAGCAGATTTATAAATAATATTGTTCATTTAATATATGACTATCGTCTTTTATTTTAAATGAAATGTCATTGTATTTTTACTTGATTAGAGATTGTCTCGAACGTCATCCATGTCAAACTTTATGTGCTAAGTATAACACATTCAGATCCAAAATAGCTCATATTTATGGTTTTAAAATCTAACCACAAGGCTTCTCTCTGAAATGTAAAAATATGTTAGATTCAGGATTATACTGGGCACGCCCACATTATTTTTGAAAATTCCAGGGAACAGTCAAATAAGTATCAATGTATGCATCTTCGCGGTTCTTCCGATAACTTTAGGGGAGAGAGTTCGGAATCGTGGTGAATTGCGGTTTGTCAGTCTTGCCTTGAAAATAACATTACATTAAGAAGGGCATCTGGCCATAAATACCCAGACAAAAAGTATAATTGGAGAACATCTGGAAACATCTGGAATAAGCTGAAGAGATATTGTATAATTTCTAGATCATCATCTGATAGAGGAAAGGCAAGCCTCATGACGGTTTGAGAAGCGAGAAAAGTAGGGTTCTCAAAGTGAAGCGATTTAATAGTTTAAAAAGTCATACCCATCAACTTTTTTCTGATTCGACAAAACTCTGTGAGAGTATTGTTTAAGGTTCAGCAACTTAGCCTCGGTACAAGACAGTCAGTCCCCTTTACTCCTTACCAGACACTGCAGGACTACTCTGGCTAAAATTAGTACAAGAATGTGTCCTACCTATCATAGCTACAGGAGTGTATAATGTAGAAGGTTTTGGCAGCCTGATAAGAGTACTACCCCTACTTCATGCTCCAACTGCAAATGATCAATCCTCCAAACATGTAACCGCCGTGAGAGTTAGTTTTCACTCATGGTTATTCAGATAATTACACCTGTAATCGACACGAGCGTATATACTAAAATATAATACTTGTAATACCTGTAAAATATTACCAATATATGTGTAACTAGCAAATGTACCCGTGCTTTGCTACGGTATTCTACATTGTATACGGATTCTCCGTAAATTACTGTAAAGGCAGTGAGTAAGATTGCATTAAATTGCATCTACAAACGGACTTCACCATCAGACGCCTTGTTCAATGTTCTACATGGTTGGACCTATGACATTTTCTCGTATCTCCTATATTTATGGGTTAGATTCAGTTAGTCATTGAATGGGGTGAAATTTCGTACAGTTTTCACATACTACTTTATATTTTTGATACCCATGTGACACTGGAATCATAACATTCGGCGAACATACGGCCACTGGTCATTTCAATGTGCGTGCCGAATGTCATGATTGCATCTTTCCTATAAGTATAACGAACGATAACATATACGTGTAAAAAGTACAAAATTAACATGTAATGGAAAACTACAGCTCTATTTAACGTATAAGGGGTAGAAATACGACAAAAATCATAGGAACAACGTTGTATATCTCTCCAAAATGAAAGGCGATTGTGCTTTCTGTTTTGTGATATGACTTGCCGTTTAGCCACCAATTATCCCGAAACGAAGGTCTGCACCGTCGTTAAAATTGCGTCCATATTCCGATATTTTCCGCGGCCAAAATTTATACATTTGCATAGCTTATAATATTTCCTCAAAGAAAAGTGTGCCCAGGTTTCGGTATTAGCATTCGCACATGTACGGAGTAATGAAGGAAGAAAATAATACAATTAAGAAAGTTGAAATTAGTAGAAAATGGGTTTATAACTGAGGACAGCCGGATAGGACAGATATGTAAATACCAAGTGAATGTATTCGAAATTCAAATGCCCTTCAATAAATTATGCTCGTATGAGTTATGGATATACGAAAGCGGTAACAGAGGAGAAATTTAGGAGCAGGGATTCTTAGGTAAACAGATAAGATGACTAATGGTGTTCTTACTTCATCTATTCGAGGACTGTTATAACCTGCAACGATACTCCGCCAATAAGCCGCAGAATGGCAGATTGACGTCTCTCTTGCTTTTTACCTAAGGAACAACCACGAATTTACAGGAATGATGACGAAAATAGCAATACGTTACTTCCCTGCTGGCAAGCAGTCAGAGACGTTGCCATGGTAACTTGCAGGTTCGTTGTCGGCCTGTCGGTCACTCAATGCAGAGCATGATACCCGCAGAAAATAGTAATTTTCTCCGTCATTTGAAGAGTAGATAAATTACGAAGGGAATAAAAGTTATTTATAATGAAGAGACGTTTCACATAAAGTCCACGGAGTTTACAGAAAATCAGTAGTATAAGAGAAAATGGCGGAAAACCGTTCTGGTTTTCCTATAAACCCCCTCGATTCAAAGATTTTAAAATGATATGCATATCAAAATCTTCCCAGGGATGAGTATACACAAAATATGACGTTTGGTCGAGATCTATTCAGCCGTTTCTCCGTGATGGTGGAACAGACAAACAAACAAACGGACAGACACGAAAAATAAAAACCACCGATTCGGCATTGAGTTGACCTAAAACGGATAAATATCTGAAAAATTGGCAAAACAAACTAAATTACAAACAGCGGACCCCCTACAACTATATATATATATATACTTTTTTAAATTCTGCAGATTTTATGTATGTCTGCCTCCTATCTGTGACTTCCTGGCTTTTTTAAACAGATGGTGCAAGAACAGTTGGACCGTTTTGAACCGAAATTAAGAATGAGTATAGACGAGATATATATTAATAGGACTTGTTTTAATTTTTATATCTTCAACAGTGTTCCATGACGCGCAAAAATGCATTACCAAGCCTTAAGAATAATGAGTCTAACCATATAAGTTAGAAGCCCACTTCAGAAATTCAAAAATTCAACATACAGTAAACACAAGTAGAAATTAGTTTTTACTAGCATTCACTAGCGAATACGACTCTTACTACCTTAACTGCAAAATTTTATTGAAATTTTATTCAATATAAATGAATTCGTCTTTTTCCTGTCCTTTCCCTCATTTCTTCAGGTTTGCACTTTGTACGAAGTTAGTCCAGTTTAACGACTACATGTCTTTCCTGATGCCAACACTATGAGGAAGGATGTATTCACTACTTCGTGTTTCTGTGGTGGTTTGTAACACATATGCTGTATGTAAATGAAGACTTGTATTAAGACGAGCTATAGGAATTAGCCAGACAAAGTTACAATCCTCAACCCCGCAGGGAATCCATCCCAAGGCCGTCCGAACCGAAGACCAGAAACTGGATTTTATATAAGCGAACTATTAACTAAAAATAATACAAAGCAAACTAAAGCTACCAAAAAGCGGGAGTACCTCCCATCCTCGACTGAGTTGCCGGTTACTATCCAATTCTCTCCGTCGTACCGAAGTTCTAATGAACGGAATTTCGTTTATCGATTAGGGTTCAGACGTTTCATCTGAAATCTCGTACAGCTAATCTTTCGGGTTTTTCATTTTCTTTTCAAGCAAGCTTGACATCAGGAGAGGTGATCATTTTACGGTTTCATTCCGAAATGCCCCTTAACGAAATATTCTTTGTAATATTTTCGGCACATTAATTTGTTTAGCGTATGGCTTTTAGTGGCGCGAGTGTCCGAGGACATGTTTGGATGTTTGGTTCTCCTGGTGGAGGTCTATGTGACGCCCATGGACGAGCTGCTCATCTGGGTGTGGGATGACGATAATGAGATAGGAAGAGGGTGAAACCCGGTGTCGGCACATAACCTTCTCCTGCCGAGTGGGGGTCTGCTCAAGACTTGACATACTCATCCGACGGACGAATCACAATCAACACCGTCACATGCCCTCATTTCATATGAACAGCGTGGAGAGGTTTCGAATTGAATCCAGACTTTTGGCACGTAATCTAGTTATTAGACATTGTATACCACCACATCTCCTACCGTGCCGGTCAACACTGTTGTTGAACATTTCCTTCACAAACAGGACTCGAACAGGCTAACCATGGATTCAGACCATACAGACTACGTCTTAACGATCATGGCCACCAGGCCACTTCTTTTTTTAAAGATTTAAATCACATTTAAGTTGATATTTGATTAGAGGAAAAACTGGAAAGAAAACTAGACTGCAAATTGTTGTTCTAATGTATACGTGTGGATATACATATCTCCCCTAGCGCACTGCTACTGCACTGTCCTACAAAAGAGGCCTGCAGCGGTACCTCAGCAGCGTACTAGCCATCGGCGTTTTGAGAAGTTGTGGCAATCCAACTGACGAGCCCGCTGCCAAATAGGGACCAAACGATTGAAGAAGTATTAAGAGCTTGAATGTTGTTACAATAACTCTTAAGCTGAAGGGGTACGAAAGATTGCTGTACATATTTCAACAACGGTATTTTTTCAAAGAAAATGTATATAAAATAATCTACAGGAAAATTACTTGTGCCGCCTCTGTAGTGTAGTGGTTAGTGTGATTAGCTGCCACCCGCGGAGGCCCAGCTTCGATTCCCGGCTCTGCCACGAAATTTGAAAAGTGGTACGAGGGCTGGAACGGGGTTCACTCAGCCTCGGGAGGTCGAGTAGAGGTGGGGGAGGGGGGGGGGGCGCGGAGTCGATTTCCACCTCAGCCATCCTCGGAAGTGCTTTTCTATGGTTTCCCACTTCTCCTCCAGGCAAATGCCGGGATGGTATCTAATTTAAGGTCACGGCCACTTCTTTCCCTCTTCCTTGCATATCCCTTCCAATCTTCTCATCCCCCACAAGGGCCCTGTTCAACACAGCAGGTGAGGCCGCCTGAGATAGGTATCGGTCCTTCATCCCACTTGTATCCTCCCCGATCCAAAGTCTCACGCTCCAGGACACTGCCCTTGAGGCGGTAGAGGTGTGATCGCTCGCTGAGTCCGAGTGAAAAACCAACCCTGGATGGTAAACTGATTAAGAAGGGAATATAAATTACTTGTACAATATTTGCTCATTACATTTTCTGGAAAGAGATTATATATCTGCAAAAAACTACTCATGATATTTTTCACATTAAGAAAGAAAATGCCGTAGTCCGCAATGCCTTGAAATGCGTTGGGATTCCCAAGACGACTGCTGCCCATCCCGAACGTAAAGTATCACTTTGTCAGCGTGATAATACTTCTGCTGGTTTGCTTGGCTTTCACAACTGGTTTTATTACCTCCCATACCAACTGCTTCGGTTTTATTACCTCCCATACCAACCGCTTCGCAGCTGATGTCGAAGTAAATGAGTGAACTCTCTTTCAAAACTCAACCATGTTTAATATCTGGGATGAACCGAGATTCGAATTTGAATAATAATAATAATAATAATAATAATAATAATAATAATAATAATAATAATAATAATAATAATAATAATAATAATAATAATATTAATATTAATATTAATATTAATAATAATAATAATAATAATAATAATTTTGTTGTAGCTGAACGCTTGAATTGGGAGAATGTTTTGTTATAGCATAATATACCTACCATTACCGAGGCGGTCATCTTGGCACATCAAGAATTAACGATGCTTCGTCAAGGCCAGATCCACAACAGCGGAACGACTACTGTAAACATGTACGAAACACTTAGGTGCGGCCTTGACTTACGTCCTGTCAGGGTTGGGTAGTCGTTTGCCACGACAAGCCGCAAGGATCTCTTTGAAATCAACATCGGCAACCTTTGTCTGTTGTTGTTGTTGTTGTTGTTTTTTTTGTTGATTCAGGGGCCATTGTGATGAAGAGCTTATTGTGTGTAGCTACCTCGGCCAGAATCGAACCCGGGGAAGTAAGTCGGAATGTTTACCTCTTTTTCGCACATTCTCCTGTCGAAGTAGAAACCTCGAAAAACTACTTCTTGAATGGCTTCAACCGAATACAGAGATGTGTCCTATATTAAGACTCTGGTTCAGCAAATACCGGATTCGATTCCCGGGTCCATGCGTGATTCATTAAATGGAATAAAACAGGATACACGCAGTCTCATGAGCAAAACTGAGTGTAGTTGGGTTGAAATAACAACCCGCGGTAATCCTCAAAGATCCCACCTATCTCGCTAAAGACCGTGGATACCTTCTTCCAAATCTGAGGTTATCTCTTCCTAATTTCAATCCCTGAAAGCTTCCAGATCAATTTAAGCCGCTTGGGCGAATGACAAATCCTCTCTCCCCAGTTGTAGCCAGGGTTGAGATTTGGTCGAAATGGGTGCCAGTTTGAGGGGCACTTACTTTATTTATTGTTTCTTCGGTCTTCCTGTGTGTCAGTTATGTTTTGAGCACTCTTCAGTACTAGATAATTCGTCATGCATTATTAAGTCATGACTGACTGGTTATCACTGAAGTTCCGTATCTCGACAAGGATGTTGCGGATTACAAGTTCGCACTAGGAGCAGAGAACTGTAGTTGTAACTAGGAATGTGGACGTCGTAGCAGGAGAACTAATCAAGGACGGTAGAAGTGCATCAGGACATAATGCAGAACGAGATCCAAGGAAGGCAATGCATGAGACCCAGTCATTAGGTCGTGTTGATTAAAACTTCTAGAAAAAATACAACTAAGAAATTGTTTTCAAGATTAAAAAAGGCTGTTATTATTATTATTATTATTATTATTATTATTATTATTATTATTATTATTATTATTTTGCTAGGGGCTTTACGTCGCACCGACACAGATAGGTCTTATGGCGACGATGGGATAGGAAAGGCCTAGGAGTTGGAAGGAAGCGGCCGTGGCCTTAATTAAGGTACAGCCCCAGCATTTGCCTGGTGTGAAAATGGGAAACCACGGAAAACCATTTTCAGGGCTGCCGATAGTGGGATTCGAACCTACTATCTCCCGGATGCAAGCTCACAGCCACGCGCCTCTACGCGCACGGCCAACTCGCCCGGTATTATTATTATTATTATTATTATTATTATTATTATTATTATTATTATTATTATTATTATTATTATTATTGTTGTGGACCTACTGATGCAGAGGTCCAGAGGTCCAAAACACCGGGCGAGTTGGCCGTGCGGTTAGGAGCGCGCAGCTGTGAGCTCGCATCCAGGAGATAGTGGGTTCGAACCCCACTGTCGGCAGCCCTGAAGATGGTTGTCCGTGGTTTCCCATTTTCACACCAGGCAAATGCTGGGGCTGTACCTTAATTAAGGCCAAGGCCGCTCCCTTCCCATTCCTAGACCGGCCTTTCCTGTCCCATCGTCGCCATAAGACCTATCTGTGTCGGTGCGACGTAAAGCAACTAGCGAAAAAAAAAAAAAAACAGGTCCAGAACATGATTCGGCAACTTGGTATCTGCGACGCATGTCTGTGTACCGTCCGAAACAAAGTCAAGTCTAAGAGAAGCTAACATTTTCAGAGTGAACCTTGACATAACTACTATGTTTTATATCATAATAATAATAATAATAATAATAATAATAATAATAATAATAATAATAATAATAATAATGTTATTTGCTTTACGTCCCACTAACTACTTTTACGGTCTTTGGAGACGCCGAGGTGCCGGAATTTAGTCCCTCAGGAGTTCTTTTACGTGCCAGTAAATCTACCGACACGAGGCTGTCGTATTTGAGCTCCTTCAAATACCACCGGACTGAGCCAGGATCGAACCTGCCAAGTTGGGGTTAGAAGGCCAGTGCCTTAACCGTCTGAGCCACTCAGCCCGGCTATCAAAATATTGACATGACAATATATTATTTGCGTAATTATTGAGAAATTACGTAAAAGCTTAAAATGAGATGGTGTCTGTTTTTCCTTGCTCAATTACGCTAGAACTACGGGGCGAAAGGAGCTGAAATTCGGTGTGGTTATGTCTGACATACTCAGTTCCAGTACGGGCCTGTTCTGATTTTACAATAACACCTTTCAAATGGCGGCCATTAAAAAGTATTTACTGAAGTTCTGCAAGTTCTTTCCGCTAAAATAATGGACAAATGGTTAACCCTATCTCCAAGTAAAACCCATAATTCAGTGTTCTACAGTAGAAAAAGTCATGTGCATTTTCTTTGTAACTCGAACGGTTCTCCAGGATAAACCGATCGCGTTTCAGAGCACCTACCGGCCGAGCGCTGTTCGACTGGGTATTTCACCGGTTCTGGGCAGTTCCCGCTAATTCAGACTAAACACCAGAATGTGTGAATGTTGCTGCTTAAAAATTACAAATCGACAAGGTGCAGAAACAGAAGTCAGAGATACCGCCAACTAACGGCACGTCAACGATGCTAGTTTTAAATATTTTTGTTTGATAAATAACAGGACGGATGTTCTGTCTCATTTGAAATAAAACTCCTTTGTTATTTAGTGTTCATTAGCCGATCAATTTGAGATTCACTTCCACTGCGGTTCTGGCTTCAGTGTACTGTTTGCAGTCCAGAGTTACACGGTAAAACGTTGAGTTGGCAACAGTCTGTGAGTGCACACTCACAGTGTCTTCACCTTCAAATACCACCGGACTGAGCCGAGATCGAATCTGCCAAGTTGGGGTCAGAAGGCCAGCGCCTCAACATCATGAAGGAGCCATCACAGGGGAACGTCAGTGGCTAAAGACACAGGACATGGTAGTGTAAAGAACCAAACAAATCCCATGGCACTACAGCCCTCAAAAGCGATCGCTGCTCATCCCGAAGGCCAGAAGATTACAAGGTGACACCATCTCACTGTTAGATTTTCAATTGTAATCGCGTAGGCTGATTGGACCTCGAACCAACCCTCAGGTCCAGGTAAAAAATCCCTGACCTGGCTGGGAATCGAAGCCGAAGCCTCCGGGTGAGAGACAAACACGATACTCCTACACCGCCGGGCTGGCAGATCAGAAGGGAACATCAACATATTGTACCACACCAAGCATGTATTGCAGGATAAGAAACACTTGTAAGATGCACTTAGTACGGTGTTGGGCCACCAGTAGCACAGAGGCAGGCGGCGATACGATAGGCATTGAGGCTTACAGAAGTCGGATGTTCTCTTGAAGAAGATCCTACCACAGCTGGCACAAATCCAAATCCGCCGTAATTGCCTCTGGCCGAAGTTGCCGTCCATTCTGGTCCCAGACGTTCTCGATGGGCGAGAGGTCTGGGTACTTTGCTGGCCAAGGAAGCATGTTAAGATCACGAAGGTTGACCAGAGGTCAGGGATGCAGTGGTGCCGGAACGCACCGGAACGCATTCTGAAACCTATATGGTAACGCGGAACGCACTCTGAAACCTATTCTCCTTTAAAATGGCTGAAGTTTCTTTGTTTTACAACATGTTTATGTTTTAAATCTCCCACAGCATTTCAAAGGCCAATGAATAGTGAAGAACTTCTGTATTAAATCACTACTGTCAACTGTATTTCTACTTACACTGCTTCATGAAATCTCTGGAATGTGTGATATTGAACATTACCTACTTCAAATTTCTAAACGTGCCAGAACTTTTAATTTTTAAATTAACAGAAAGAAATACTAGGCGTTAACAGTAGTACCGTTTCTTTCTTTCTTTCGTTCGTTAGTCCTTTCTCTCCTTCTTTCTTTATTGTGTCATTCCTTGATCCCGCTTGTGTCGGTTTCTTTGCGTCTGGAAATCTTGAGTCTTGATCAGGTTTATAAAATATGTAAATAGTTAATGGCCACGTGGTCATTGTATGTGATTTAAGTTCAGATGACAGTAGTAGCTCCACCTGTGCAGCATCTGTAAACGAAACTTTGCCTTCATACCCAAAATACTACACCGCTCAACAATCGGAAATCTTCTTGAATACACTGACTGACAGAGCAAATGCAACACCAAGAAGGAGTGGTCAGAACTTTATGCCAATTGCAGGGTAGACTGACGTCACTGACGTATGCTCATGATGTGAAATGCGCCGCTGTGCTGCGCACGTAGCGAACGATAAATGGGACACGGCGTTGGCGAATGGCCCACTTCGTACCGTGATTTCTCAGCCGACAGTCATTGTAGAACGTGTTGTCGTGTGCCACAGGACACGTGTATAGCTAAGAATGCCAGGCCGCCGTCAACGGAGGCATTTCCAGCAGACAGACGACTTTACGAGGGGTATGGTGATCGGGCTGAGAAGGGCAGGTTGGTCGCTTCGTCAAATCGCAGCCGATACCCATAGGGATGTGTCCACGGTGCAGCGCCTGTGGCGAAGATGGTTGGCGCAGGGACATGTGGCACATGCGAGGGGTCCAGGCGCAGCCCGAGTGACGTCAGCACGCGAGGATCGGCGCATCCGCCGCCAAGCGGTGGCAGCCCCGCACGCCACGTCAACCGCCATTCTTCAGCATGTGCAAGACACCCTGGCTGTTCCAATATCGACCAGAACAATTTCCCGTCGATTGGTTGAAGGAGGCCTGCACTCCCGGCGTCCGCTCAGAAGACTACCATTGACTCCACAGCATAGACGTGCACGCCTGGCATGGTGCCGGGCTAGAGCGACTTGGATGAGGAAATGGCGGAACGTCGTGTTCTCCGATGAGTCACACTTCTGTTCTGTCAGTGATAGTCACCGCAGACGAGTGTGGCGTCGGCGTGGAGAAAGGTCAAATCCGGCAGTAACTGTGGAGCGCCCTACCGCTAGACAACGCGGCATCATAGTTTGGGGCGCTATTGCGTATGATTCCACGTCACCTCTAGTGCGTATTCAAGGCACGTTAAATGCCCACCGCTACGTGCAACATGTGCTGCGGTCGGTGGCACTCCCGTACCTTCAGGGGCTGCCCAATGCTCTGTTTCAGCAGGATAATGCCCGCCCACACACTGCTCGCATCTCCCAACAGGCTCTACGAGGTATACAGATGCTTCCGTGGCCAGCGTACTCTGTGGATCTCTCACCAATCGAACACGTGTGGGATCTCATTGGACGCCGTTTGCAAACTCTGCCCCAGCCTCGTACGGACGACCAACTGTGGCAAATGGTTGACAGAGAATGGAGAACCATCCCTCAGGACACCATCCGCACTCTTATTGACTCTGTACCTCGACTTGTTTCTGCGTGCATCGCCGCTCGCGGTGGTCCTACATCCTACTGAGTCGATGCCGTGCGCATTGTGTAACCTGCATATCGGTTTGAAATAAACATCAATTATTCGTCCGTGCCGTCTGTTTTTTCCCCAACTTTCATCGCTTTCGAACCACTCCTCCTTGGTGTTGCATTGTCACTGTCAGTCAGTGTACATACACCCTTAGCTACAACCTGTGACAATAAAGTTCGGTGAATAGTCCTGTACTATCAACATAGATGAACAATGCACGACAGTGACCTTACTGTCCTTCGAAATTGTCCCCACCCATAACTATGCACCGCTGAGATCGGCGATACATGTCCAAGGAAGCATGTTAAGATCACGAAGGCTGACCAGAGGTCAGGGATGCAGTGGTGCAAGCTTTCTTTGGGATGGTGTTCAAAAGCCTCGTCACGTTTCGTTGGATGTCAGGAATATCGTCAAATCAACGCCATTCCATGCTTTGCCGTTTCGTTTCAGGGTCGTACCTGAGACACCAGGTTTCATCCTCAGTGACGATACAGTTCAAGAAATTTGGTGTCCCATCTGCCGTTTCTACAAAATCCTCTGAAGCCTCTACTAGTGCCTGCTTCTGATCGTCAGTCAAGTGATGCGGCACAAGACGAGAACACGTTTTCCTCTTCCCTAACATCTGGGTAACGATTCGTCACACGGATTCAGTGTTAATCTTCAGTTTATCCGCTATAATGCGCACAGTTAATCGCCGATCGTTCGTGATTAATGTCCTCACCTTAATGTTTTCGTCACTGACGGCGGTCGCCGGTCTTCCGCCACGGGGGTTGCCAGAAACACTTTCCCGTTCTCCTCGAAAACAGTCGAACCACTCGTACACACACTTCAAGAACAGTGCTTGATCTTCTTTAAACACGTACCAGCATCGCATGCGTTTCCTTCTGTGTCTTGCTAAGCTTTAAACAAAACTGTACGTTGGTCTTTTGGCCGTTCATGTTCCTGTTTGCTGTTCAGAACCAACGCACTAAACACGCACTGTGTCAAAGACGTCTTACACGACACACACACGATGCTCAACTGAACAACGTTTGGAGCAGGTGGTCAAAACCTGCTGCTACGCAGGTACAGCGTTGCGTGTCGCCAGTGTTGCCGGATCGACCGTTCTGACTATATTCACCGAACTTGGTTGTCACAGGTTGTAGTTATTGAAGATCAGAACATTTCTTGTATGGCTGTTCAAAGGGTGTGGAACGTGGTTTGGGTAATGAAAGAGAATGAGAACTCTATATTTCAAACGAATGAGAAAACACTGAGGTTATGTAATATGGAAGCAAGAAAGGGGAAGAAAATATTTTAATCGTAAAAAGCCAAGGCAAACAGAATAATCTCAGATAAAGTTAATCTTGCAGAGAAGCATGTTATTGGTCAACAACTCAGTACACAGCACGCAGATACCAATGAGGTTTTTCGTACAGCATACAGTGCAGCAAAACGTTGCAATTCATATGATATAACCAATACCCTGATTTAATAAATCTACTGGTAGCCAGTGAACTAGAAAAGGGTATATGCCTCCAGAGTCCTACATCAGCCTCCAGTATAATTAATTGTATTGATGTTATGCGAGGAAATATTTGCATCTGATTCTAAATTGCCGTTTATTGTAGATGAATCGATAACAATATCATCAAAAGTATTTTTAATAATATACTGTATATCCGTCCATCATTCACTGGTGGCGAAACAATAATAATATTTTTCTTTAAATTGCTATACAGCAACTGGTGTCCGCTTCTTCTGAGAGTATAGTGAATACCTGTTTAATTTGATATATTCTAGTGGCCTCTCGCTTGAATTTTAGCAAAAAAATTTATTGGTATATGTAAAAATGGTACGAAGTTCTATGACAGGGAAAAATCTGGTACATTAAAATAACGGAGGCTGAGGTATCCTACTATTACCAAGTTGTATAGTCTGTGCCATAGAATAGAACTGAGTGTAGGTAAAACCGTAAATGCCGTGTCTGGAGTAAATTAATTTTAGATTTTCATGGATAAAGTCTATTCATTGTACCATAGTGCCCCCTTTATTCCCGGTATGCTCAGCTGGAAAGCGAAAGTCCCAGGCGTGGACGGTTCGTTGTCTGGCTTTGCTTGCTTTTAAAAGGCAGGAAAGATACAAGGACTAGCGACAATCACAAAAAGACATATAAAACAACAAGTTTGACATTTATTTAAACACTAGCACTGAAAAAAATTAACAAAATTTAACAATCAAATCTTGATGGATTTTTAACTCAAAATTCTTCTCAGCAAGTTGCCTGAGACATAACACCATCGTCCTCCAACCCTTTCGAAGCTGAATTTTAACTAAAAATTATAACAAATTGTCATTAGCCTACATTTGGTTTGAATAAAGAAATTAAATTTATGTTGGGAGAATATCGTTTTAATAATGGTGTAATTATTTAAAAGTTATAAGAAAATTAAATATTAATGAGCTATCATGGCTCGTAAACGGTCCTATGCCATCCTAGGCTATCCTATATTTCGTGATAACATCTACACTCACATGAAGAAACTTCACTTTCTCTCAAGAAATTAATTAATTATGGCGTCATTGAATTCCCAAAAATCTATCAGAAAATTTATAACAAAGTCGTCCTCCTCGTGGATAAGTCACATTTACATTATTATCACAATCTATGGTGAGTTCCATTGAACCATGCTTCGAAAATTTTTATTACAGAAATTTTAATTAAAGCATGTCTGTTCCAGACTTAACATTATTAAATTACATTCTCATATTTATTATTTTAGGGAACTCTATCATTACTTCACTGAATAACACGTGATGCTAGCTAATTACTATCATTTGACGCCCTCAAAAGATGAAATTTACAATCTTTACAAATATGGGAATCTTTGCCCTCACTTGGGAAATAGTACAGACTTATTTATTTGTGTCTGGTACCTCAGTGTTGCCTCAACGTAAATTTAACATAAAATTCACTAAAGGTTTAGATACACATAAATTAAATCATCCTAAATAACGTTGACAATTACCTGGACCAGCATGGTGAACACGTAGCCAGGTCAGAACCACATTTCAATAAATCACAGAACAATGTAAATCACTACAACACTCACCTCACATTCACACAAATGATACACGAATATTATTTACATATATTACAAGCGGATTCTAGAATTTTAATATTATCATCTGCTCATTGAATCTTAAGATGACGGTATCGGACAAATATCAGCTCACGCCCCTCACGGAAATGTGATAAAATATGGGCGACCACTTATTCAGAGATAATAAAGTTCTCACAATGTTGGTCACAAAGAAATCAGCGGCTTAATATTTAGAAGAATTGTCGACTTCAAACACGCACATAATACAGGCCAAACATTTACACCTCGAACCCTTGGTTCATGAGTCACGATTAAAATTATTATTACTTTAAATCTTACACACATCATTTAACACGTACTCTAACATTTGCAGAAGTCATGGTTCACCAAACACATACTTCCCAAATAAATTCGATAATTGATCCCTCAGGATTCCGTCGTATTCCAGACTCACATTCCACTTAATTGAGCACATATCACCATTTCACAATAAGACCAAGTAATATTTAAACTCATGACCCTTAATCTTTAGTTTAACCCGAGCTATAAAGTTAATTATTAGTAGTAGTAGTAGTAGTAGTAGTAGTGCTGAATATTATTTCCACATAAATCTGAGTTCGACAATAGATCAGATGATACTAACTCGCATGGCATCCAACGAAATAGGTGAGATGGAATTTACACTGAAATTCAACATATTAAATATGCCGTAAATCTGTCATACACAAGTTCAACATTTAAAAATCGTCTCCAAAATAATGATCATTTATCGGTGAGGACAATGATTTTTAAATAGTACACTAAGCTGCTGGTTGGGACATTTAGAGTCATGTTAGAAGACGCACACAGTCTAACTACTCTAATAGAATCCAATAACTTAAACACTCTCAATGTAACAACACTACCATTACCTATATGAAAGAAGAATGGAAATATCATCAAAATTTACAAATCTAATAGAAATACTACCACTAATTAGTAAGTAAGTATTATTTCTACAAAGATGAACAGGAATAACATTATAAATTAGTACTCAAATGTCTGATGGAAGTGGATCTCCGTCGATGTTCTGGAACTGCTCGTTCACATGTTGTTGGTCATCTGCTCCAGTCGTTATCTCCCCATGTTAGATGTTGCCTACATTTTAATTCATCATGATGACAACCAAGTCCAGATCAGTAGAATTGTAGGTTTCTCCTTCTCATGATAGTTGAAACGTTCTGGCGAAGTTCACGAACACGTTGCGGTCCTCTTCTCTCTTGGTAAGGTGAAAGCTGAAACTAACACAAAATTTTAGTCTGTGTTCCACACACAACCACGTTGAATTTATTGAAGAACAGTACGTAACTTAGCCTTCGAAAATCTGCTTTGCTCGTCGAATACTATAATGTCGGAGAGTATCATAAGTAGAATATCGTAGTATCAGCGTCTCAAAGTGTCCAAATATCAGAATGTAAGAGAGCGTAAAACACGAGTATTTAATCCTCCCACCAGGTGGGTGTGTCACAATATCGTCTCATATTTGGACGTCGTTCTTACAAGTGATAGGTTACAGCAATTCTAGAAATTACATTCTCCAGAATAATCCACACGCGTTGCACATAGCTTGGCCTTGAATGTTTCCAAGTAGGTCACATGATACAGCTGACTGTTAAAAACCGGTTCCATGCATGCGAACACGACTGTGTAAAACTGAACTTGAAATATATCACCCATAATAAAGGAATGATAGCCTTTTATTTCCATACACAATAAAATGTTCATTGTAGGCCAAATTTGAAGGGGACAATAGATACCAAAATGTCAGTATCAACTTCAGGCAAATGACTTAGGACTGCAAATAGCAAAAGTAGGGAGAATATTGTTTGTGCACTGGGTAGCGTTATCTCATAAAAATTGCTGAGGCAACCGTAAAGAGTTACAAAGTTCTGTACGAACATCTCCTAATGGCATCAGATGATCAAAATCACGGTTCTGAAGAGCGTCGCTGATCTTTTATTTGCTCACACGAGTTTGTTTTTAATTTAGCACTACTATGTGATGCTGCCAATACATCACAGTTCAAAGCACTGATTGAACAATGGAACCTTCTCCTTGAAGGAGAAAAACAAGTTTGCACAACTATGTGAAAGGTTCTGCATGCCATTCGACATGGTTCGTGATGACTTCAAAGATTTCATAAACAGTAATTGTAAATGTATGAAAGACAATTAGAATAAAGCGAGACTAGCTATATCAACATTGCCAGTAACTAACTTTGAGTGTAAAAGGAGATTTAGCACTTTGAATGTAATCATGACACCATTCAAGAACAGTCTTGTAATTGAAAAAATGCATAGTTTGATGTTCATCAACTTATTCGAGCCACGAGTTCTGTGGGATCCGACACCTTATGTACAAGAATAAAACATAGGGCGGCTGATGATACAAGAATGAGTCAGCGTCAGCTTCAATAAAAAGAAAGAAACAAGAATCTCCGTAAGCACTTTTGACTGTGGTTGTTTGCATTTTATTGCCGTTTGTTAGTATTTTTCATTTAAAGTATTATCATAACAAATGGTGTGCAATTTATAAATCTCACCCCGTACATCTCCCTCCCGTCGGCTTCATTCCCCACGACATTTCCCCTATTTTTCTCCCTTTCCCCTCTTTCGCCTCATACTCCTCTCACAGCCTCACACATACACACTGTCAGCTGACGACATAGCGAGACCGGCCGGGAGTAAGCATTTTGATTGTATTCACAAGGTTTTTTTCCCTACAACCATTTTTCTTTCCTTTTGTTACAGACTCTCTTCAACATCTTAAAACTTTATAACAAAACTTAACCTCCACGTCAGTTATTATTAAGAAATTTCCGCCAGTCATAGTTTTTATTTTAAATTTTACATTCTAAAAATTTTAAGTCTATCCCCAAGATATTTAAAGTATATATATATCCAGCATTTTCAGGAAAGAAGATCCCTTACACACAGACTTTATCTCAAGCTTGAACATTGACTTGTTAAGTGTTTTCGCTCAACATGAAAGAATATTTTATCTCATCATTATTATTATCATAATCACCATTATCATAGGGGTTTTTATTTCGTTTGTACCAATTCTTGTACCTTTTTGTTCTTAGCTGAAGATGTTCCGCATTAAGAGTGAAACATATAATTTTTTAAATAATTTAACTAGATTTTAAGCTGGAATATGTTTTATAATTTCATAGACTAGCTGTAGAAAACAAATTAGTATTGGAAGGTGGGATTCTCCATTCAGCCTAACCTTAGTTAAATACTGTGCAGCTTTTATGCTATTCTATGTTATTTTATGTCATGTAGAACTATACTATAGGTCAGTTAAGTTGGTGTTGAATTCTTATATGAATTTGAAAAATGCTTTCATTAATGTTTTGCTATTATCGTTATTATTATTATTATTATTATTATTATTATTATTATTATTATTATTATTATTATTATTATTATTATTATTATTATTATTATTATTGTACCGGGCGGTACACCTCCACGCCGCTAGTTCAAATATTGCGTCAATTTGAACTCCTCTACAGGAGAAGTTTGGAATCTTGAAAACTGAACTAATTCTATTATTTCTTAAAAGATGTCACTACGGTAAATGGTGTAATTTTGAACTTTTCTGAACTGTGTCTATTCCGACGTGTTTTTGTTTACTATCTAGCAAGAAGTGTGGACATTCTCTTCTAGATGTCACTACCTAAAAACTATAACTGTGCACCCTGGTGCGAAGTGAACGAACTGTTTTTAAAGAAATTTTGTATCCCTAAGTTTGTTCCTTGTTAAATTTCTTTCTTTCATTTTTTGGGTTGGCAATATTGATCTCTTCTTCCGCCAGTTTTGAATTCTACCAATCACTAATTTTCTAAAATAATTTTCAGCCAATCATGTATATCTTCTCCAATGTTGTATGTCATTATTGCGTCCACCAATAAACAGAGTGGGTGTGGCGTTTTCTTTCATGAAAGGTCTCGAAGTTTCCTTGTGGGTATATAAACTGCTGATTTTCTTGTCTCGGGGCCACTTCATCGACATCTTGCTTAGTGTGTGATTATGTAGCAGGGGGCGGGAAGCGCCTCTTTCTTCGGGCAGCAGTTCATCTACAACGTAATGGCCATTTAATAACTTCATTTCTCGCTAGCTCAGCAGTTTAACCCGCGGGGCAGGTTCGAAACCTTTCTCATGTAACCTAACTTTAAAATGTAAAAGACATTCGGTAAAATTCCGTCTCCTTAAGTACAAATTGGGATAGAGAGTGCCAAACCCTCTCGAGCTCCCACTCCTATTGTTTTGAGGTGACTTTGTTTTCACAACCTTTTTTTTCTTTCTTAATGTAATAAAATATTCCTATACAAGTCACCTCCCTAGTATGGGATTAGCCCTTGTGTATGCGGCGTAGTGCCAAGTAGGGTTTTAAAAGTGTATTAGGAGTGCTAGTTACGCCTCCAGCCAAGTTGGTATTTTGGGCCATGTAATTAACCTGTTTCTTTACTGAATAGGCCCAGTAGGTTGGGTATTTATTACCCCTGTTTTTGGTGTGCCTTGAGGGCAGATTGAAGTATAGTTTGTTGTGGCCTTTGATAGGCTTGAACTTTGAGAGCGGGTTTGCTCTTTCTTAAATTTGATTTCTGTGTGCCTCGAGGAGGCTTAAAATGGTAATTGGGAGCCAGTGCTCCTTGGCATGATTGGGGTTTTCTGCCCCTTTGTTTGAACTTGGTATATAGGTAAAGTTGGGCTCATAGCCCAAGGATTGTAAGTGTGGAGCTCGAAGCCCAAATCTCGTAACAAACTAAAATTGGACTTTCTTAATTTGTTGATCTGCTACTTTTTTTTTGCTAGGGGCTTTACGTCGCATCGACACAGATAGGTCTTATGGCGACGATAGGATAGGAAAGGCCTAGAAGTTGGAAGGAAGCGGCCGTGGCCTTAATGAAGGTACAGCCCCAGCATTTGCCTGGTGTGAAAATGGGAAACCACGGAAAACCATCTTCAGGGCTGCCGATAGTGGGATTCGAACCTACTATCTCCCGGATGCAAGCTCACAGCCGCGCGCCTCTACGCGCACGGCCAACTCGCCCGGTGATCTGCTACTTGGTACCTGTTATATTTGTTATTTGTTGATTTTGAAAAGAAAATATAACCTTTGTTAAAGTTTTAAATTAACTTTAATTTGGTAGTTGAGACCTATTCCAGCCCGCACCTTCTTTCACCTCTGCAAATCCACAAAACTCCGTAACAATTATTATTATTATTATTATTATTATTATTATTATTATTATTATTATTATTATTATTATTATTATTTACCAGATGATCTAGAAAATTAGCAAGAGTTTTTATTTCGTTTGTACCGATAACTACAGTAATTAACAGTGCTAATGGCAAATATGCCTTAACTAACAAATGTACCCGTGTTTCGCTACGGTATTCTACATTGTATACCGATTTCTACGTAAATTACTGTATACGCAGAGAGTAAGACTTAGGTGCATTGTATATCTCTTAGCGTTATCCGAGAACCACCACGGGGAGGTCCCCATACCTTCTTTTCGATGTAAAGTGAGCGTTGGTGAATTTTGATGATCATACTCCTTTTTTAGTGGTCTACACTATCAATCAATCAATCAATCAATCAATACTGATCTGCATTTAGGGCAGTCGCCCAGGTGGCAGATTCCCTATCTGTTGCTTTCCTAGCCTTATCTGAAATGATTTCAAAGAAATTGGAAATTTATTGAACATCTCCCTTGATAAGTTATTCCAATCCCTAACTCCCCTTCCTATAAATGAATATTTGCCCCAGTTTGTCCTCTTGAATTCCAACTTTATCTTCATATTGTGATCTTTCCTACTTTGATAGACGCCATTCAAACCTATTCGTCTACTAATGTCATTCCACGCCATCTCTCCGCTGACAGCTCGGAACATACCACTTAGTCGAGCAGCTCTTCTTCTTTCTCTCAATTCTTCCCAACCCAAACATTGCAACATTTTTGTAACGCTGCTCTTTTGTCGGAAATCACCCAGAACAAATCGAGCTGCTTTTCTTTGGATTTTTTCCAGTTCTTGAATCAGGTAATCCTGGTGAGGGTCCCATACACTGGAACCATACTCTAGTTGGGGTCTTACCAGAGACTTATATGCACTCTCCTTTACATCCTTACTACAACCCCTAAACACCCTCATAACCATGTGCAGAGATCGGTACCCTTTATTTACAATCCCATTTATGTGATTACCCCAGTGAAGATCTTTCCTTATATTAACACCTAGATACTTACAATGATCCCCAAAAGGAACTTTCACCCCATCAACGCAGTAATTAAAACTGAGAGGACTTTTCCTATTTGTGAAACTCACAACCTGACTTTTAGCCCCGTTTATCAACATACCATTGCCTGCTGTCCATCTCACAATATTTTCGAGGTCACGTTGCAGTTGCTGACAATCTTGTAACTTATTTATCACTCTATAGAGAATAACATCATCCGCAAAAAGCCTTACCTCCGATTCCGCTCCTTTACTCATATCATTTATATATATAAGAAAACATAAAGGTCCGATAACACTGGCCTGAGGAACTCCCCTCTCAACTATTACAGGGTCAGACAAAGCTTCACCTACTCTAACTCTCTGAGATCTATTTTCTAGAAATATAGCAACCCATTCAGTCACTCTTTTGTCTAGTCCAATTGCACTCATTTTTGCCAGTAGTCTCCCATGATCCACCCTATCAAATGCTTTAGACATGTCAATCGCGATACAGTCCATTTGACCTCCAGAATCCAAGATATCTGCTATATCTTGCTGGAATCCTACAAGTTGAGCTTCAGTGGAATAACCTTTCCTAAAACCGAATTGCCTTCTATCGAACCAGTTATTAATTTCACAAACATGTCTAATATAATCAGAAAGAATGCCTTCCCAAAGCTTACATACAATGCATGTCAAACTTACGGGCCTGTAATTTTCAGCTTTATGTCTATAACCCTTTCCTTTATACACAGGAGCTACTATAGCAACTCTCCATTCATTTGGTATAGCTCCTTCGGTCAAACAATAATCAAATAAGTACTTCAGATATGGTACTATATCCCAACCCATTGTCTTTAGTATATCCCCAGAAATCTGATCAATTCCGGCCGCTTTTCTAGTTTTCAACTTTTGTATCTTATTGTAAATGTCATTGTTATCATATGTAAATTTTATTACTTCTTTGGCCTTAGTCTCTTCCTCTATCTCGACATTATCCTTGTAACCAACAATCTTTACATACTGCTGACTGAATACTTCTGCCTTTTGAAGATTCTCACATACACACTCCCCTTGTTCATTAATTATTCCTGGAATGTCCTTCTTGGAACCTGTTTCTGCCTTAAAATACCTATACATACCCTTCCATTTTTCACTAAAATTTGTATGACTGCCAATTATGCTTGCCATCATGTTATCCTTAGCTGCCTTCTTTGCTAGATTCAACGATTGGTCCTGTGATATTTTCTCGTATCTCCTCCTTTTATACGTTTGTTTGAGTTATGAACTATGAATAGGGTGAAATTTGGGTACAGTTGTCACACATTGCTTTATTTTTCTCATACTTATCGTAGGTGGCAGCTAGAATGATAAACTTTGGCTCGCATATGGCCACTGGTTGTGCTAATGGGCTACACTCTACGGTACTATTGAAATATTGGCAGCCATCCGCAAATATCCCGCAGAATGGCAGCTTGACCTCTCTCTCACCTTCTACCTCACGAACAATCACGAGTTTACAGGAATGATTACGAAAAGGGCATCACGTTACTTCCCTGCTGGCAAGTAGCCAGAGACGTTGCCATAGTAACCGATAGGTTCGATGTCGGTCTGCAACAGAGCACGAAAGTGTGGTGGTGATTATTGTTTTAAGAGGAAGTACAACTAGGCAACCATCCTCTATATAACACTAATCAGAGGGAAAAATGGAAGGGATCCTGCACTTCGAAAAATGAAGATATCGGCCAAAGGAAGACAAGGACCACGAACGGCGTGAAAATGAAAGACTCCCTAGCCCTCGCAAACCTAATAGCGTCGGGGTCGGAAAAGAACAAGAGTTGACCAAGGGGGGTCGGACAGGATAGATTAAAGTGAGGAGCCCGGCACAAGTAAGTGGAAGCAATGTCAGGACTCAGCCGAGGGCCCCGTGGTCACCAACCCCCGCTCCAAAGTTCAGAGCCCCTGAGGCCCCTTTTAGTCGCCTCTTACGACAGGCAGGGGATACCGTGGGTGTTATTCTACTGCCGCAACCCACAGGGGGACAGAGCACGAAAGCCGCAGAAAAAAGTCATTTTCTCCGTCATTTGCAGAGTAAGCGAAATTATGAAGATAACAAAAACTATTTAAAATCAAAGGACGTTTCACATGTAGTCTACAGATTTTACAGAAAATCAATAGTATATGAGAAAATATGAAATAAATCGTTGATCTCCCTATAAACTCCCAGTCCTTTCCGTGATTTTTAAATCATATTGCACCCGTCATGCCGGGCTCAGCTCGGCCGGTGAGCGAAGATCTCCAGGGTGTAGATCGTTCGCTTATCGGCTGTGCGAAATTTTTAAAGTGCAGGGATAGATGATGAACTAGTGGCAAATGAGAGAAAGCTAAATAGGTTTTACACATTTATTATAACTACTGCTCTTCTTAAACTTTACAATAATTTACAAAATCTAGGTATTTTGTTTATATGATTTGTCTTCCTTTATGTCGTAATCACATAGACACTTCATCGATAAACGGATCAGCGAATGCCTGAATCTGTAAATATAATATTTATATTTTTAGTTGAAAATTAATTAAATAATTAATAATAATTAATTTGAGATGATCTCTCCCATTGATAATTAAATAACTCGAAAATAAACTTCCTTCCTCCAAGGATTTAACTTTAACCAAGTTTGAAAATGATCATTTTCACTCCTCTTTGAAAATTAAATTAAAAAATTTCTCCCATGAAATTATGGTTAAATCGTCTTCCTTGACCTTTCAATTAATTAATAAACTCTATTTTATAATTATCTAGTGGTTGATTTTCACATAATAGCTTGGAACTTGACATCATGTCAATCTACGTTTATCCATTGATTGAAATAATTAATTAAACAATTCTTACAATTTTAATTTTGTGAGTTCAATCCACTGACATGGCCTATGCTTATTTATGTGTATTCATTAGGTAAGATCCTATTCTTCTTTAAAAACGAATAAAATTCACTAAAGGTTTAAATTCAATCAAATGGTGAACCACTGAAGTTGGCGTAAAATAGGCCAAAATTCCACGAAATAACGAAGAGCATCATCACAAATATGGATTGAAAAATTACATTAAGCAAAATACAGACAAATCACACACACTGCACTCACACAAAGATACACGGAAATATTATATACATATTTACGCGAACGCTAGCCCTTGATTATTTTCATGTTTAGTCAAAGTTAGGAAAAATATTCTCATGATGACACTAGTGTGGCGACCTCCTCTCATCAGCTTTAAATGTGACAGAGCAATGATTATCACTTTATTAAAGAACTCAGTTATACGACGATGTTCAGGCAAAATTTTACGAACAAAAATCATCCAAAAATCACCGACAAAATTGCTTAAACACAGGTCAGAATTAACATTCCGCGCACGCGGTTCATGAACTACGATATTTATTTTTACTTCTCCACCATAATTGTGGCTCTCGATTAATCTGCACTCACAACGAAGAAAATTACGTCAAGTAACATATTTTCTTCTTAAATTGACTCACTAATGGATGTACAGCTCATCTGCTGAATTCAATAATATCCATCTACCAGTCAACTAATTATCACAGCACAGCAAATATATAAAAATTGTATCGGTCAGATACTGCCATTTCCCAGGCCTAAATTACTATAAATGAGCGCACATCAACCATATTCAATAATAACTAATATTATGCTCATGACCTTAGGTATTCTTTTACGCGATAATTGAGTTAATTTATTTTTATTGTTATTATTATTATCATCCCTGGCCGCGCAAGATCATATATGCGGGAGCTACTGCACAATAATATTTCAGATGACTCTATTGCACTCAAAATTCAACCATACGTCGCATAATTAAGGAATGAGCTCTGACATAATAAAATCCACGAAAGTACTGTCCCATTTGATCTCAATTCAAGTCTAAAAATATTCAAATAGTCCTAGTTTAACGTTGAGGTCATTTTACATTTATTTCTCCTGCCACAATGAACTCGGGACAGTTGAAACACTTCTCGATGACATTCACTCAAACAAACTGATAGGTTCAAAATACTCACACATCCTCAAACTACCTTCACCAAGAAAGAAGAGATGGAAAAATTCTAACTAATAGAAAATTTTCTAAACAAATAAGTAGAGGCTATGTCTTTACAATTACATTTACAGATAGAGAGAAAGAATAACAATGTTTAAATATTACTTGGTGGTGACTGTCGGTTGTAGAATTCGGGCTGATGACCTAGTGCATTACCACATTACGCACCATCGATCCTGGTCACGCCCGTCTGGACTGCCTTACATTTTACTCGTACATTCTGGACATGCTGGCGCGCTGGAAATCACACCATTCACCTCGCAAGAAGACAGGCATCCTGACTTGAACTCGAACCAGTGATCTCTTCTGTGGAAGTTCTTGTGAAGCTGAAACTGAAAAGTACGTCTGAGACAAGTCCAAAACACACACCGTTGTTTGATAAGATGGAAAAGAAACTTATCTTTTAAAATCTGTTGAATTGTAGGTGGAATCCGTAAATATCTGAACTGCTGTTGCAACAAGTTGTAGGCTCTGAATAAGACGAAGTTCCTCAGTAAGCGAAGTGCGTCTTCTCCCGTCCGTAGTTGAAGCTAGAGTAATTCTCCACACGTCGCGTTCAGAGGTAGAAATTTCCGAATAAAGTTTCCTTAGGAAAATCCATAATTCACCGTCTTAAGACAGGGGTGCGTCTTTTCCTTATAAGCGATTGGTTAATTTATTAACTTCGCACCAAATTAATCGCTTGATTGGCTGCCATAGTCAGACGTCATGCACCTTCACTAATATCGATCGAGCACTTGACACACATTCTGCCTGGTCACGGCTGATTTGAAGGTTATTTGGCTAGCAGTATCTGCGCTCTCCCCTCGTTCGTCCTTGGTTGGAATTCCCGGACACCTGGTGCTAAGCTCAGCCGACTCGATGTGTTAAAACTCCCTTCCTGGTTCACGAAATAATGTTCCAACACACAGTAGAAATAAAATATTCTTCAATAAATGATTTTTACCACTTTTGAAGGGGACAATATGCATATCAAAACCAGCTCCTGGATGGATATACCCTAAATATGAAGTTTGGTCGAGATCTATCCAGTCGTTTTGCCGTGATGGTGGAACAGACAGACAGAAGATGCGAAAGCTAAAAACCACTGATATGGTCTTGAGTTGGCCTAAAGCGGATAAATACTACGTATCTGAAAAATTGGCAACATATACGAAGTTACAGATATCGGACCCCCTAGAACATCATTTATATATATATATATTACATTTTTCAATCGAAAGGCTTCGACTTAGGGGTTTACCCAAGTCATGAGAATCAGAATATTACCTTACCTATGGCGCGACGGCCCGTTTTCGGGTCATGGCCTCCCCAGTTGCTCTCCGCCAAACTTGTCGATCTCGTACAGCTACTCTCCAATTCCGGATCTTGAGGATATGTGCTGCATCCTGATGTACACCATCTTCCCATCTGTTACGTGGCCTTCCCACAGGCCTTCTTCCTCCAAAGTCTCCTAAGAATACCTTCTTTGGGATTCGGTGTTCTTCCATCCTAATTAGATGACCTGCCCATTTAAGTCTCTTCATTCGAATGGCATGCGACAGGGGTACCTCCCCATACAGGGAATATACAGTAGTTCATTGTTATATCTAATTCTCCATTCCCCTTGTACGCATATGGGTCCATAAATTCTCCTCAGGATTTTCCTTTCGAAGGAATCTATCTTCTCCACGGCTTTCTTTGGGAGGGTCCACGTATCACTTCCATACATCACTATGCTGCGAATGGGGGTTTTGTATAGCATAACTTTTAAGATCTGGTTTATATCTCTACTTCTGAAAAGTGGTAGTACTGCAAAGTATGCTCTGTTGGCAACTTGAATTCTTGCCTGTATTTCCTCCATTTCCTCATTCTTGTTGCTCAGATGTACACCAAGATATTTAAATTCATCCACCACCTCCACTTTGGATCCTTCAGGGACAAGTTGGTCATTTGTATACTTCCTTCTCAGAGCCTGCACCATTACCTTCGTCTTTTGTTCATTGATCTTAAGTCCAATCTCTTTGCCTTCTCTACTCAAGTCTTCAAATGCTTCTTTAACTGTCCTTGTTGTTATTCCCATCAAATTTATGTCATCAGCATATACAACTAGTTGAGCTGTTTTGTACAGAAGTGTTCCACTGGTGTCCACCCTTAACTTTCTAATCACTGACTCAAGTGCCAGGTTAAATAGAATTGGTGCTAAGCCATCTCCTTGCTTCAATCCCTGATTTACTTCGAAGAAGCTGCCTACTTCAGTCTGAATTTTCACTCCCACCATCGTATTTCTCATAGTCAATTCCACCAGTCGCACCAGCTTTTCTGGTATCTTGAACTCTCTTAATATCTCCATTAATTTATCCCTGTCAATAGAGTCGTATGCTTGTTGAAAGTCGATAAACATCTGTACCACATCTATGCCCCATTCCCAACACTTCTCCAACACTTGTTTCACAGTAAATATCTGATCAATAGTGGATCTTCCCTTCCGGAACCCTGCCTGGTATTCTCCTAGAATTTCTTCCACCAGGGGTTCTAATCTCTTCTTCAGAATGGAGGTGAACAGCTTATATACTGTACACAGCAGTGTGATCCCTCTATAATTGCTACATACCAACTTATCCCCTTTCTTGTATATTGGGCATATGATGCCTTTGCGCCAGTCTTCAGGCATTTCTTCTGTATTCCACACACTCACAATTAGATCATATATATCTTCCTGTAGTGTGGTTCCTCCGTATTTCCACAACTCTGCAGGGATTCCATCGATACCTGGTGCTTTATTGTTTTTCAGTTGCTGTATGGCTTCTATCACTTCTTGCATAGATGGTGCTGTGACTTCTGATTCATTTGTCTCAGTATTATTCCTTGAGGTAGTTGGTGTTTTCCCTTTCATTTCTACTGGGTTTAGGAGATGTTGGAAATATTCCTTCCATCTATCTTCGATCCCTTCTTTATCTCCCAAAGCTGTCCATTTCAGTCCTTACACACGTTTGTTCTTGCCTTGAATCCTTCTTTCACTTCCTTAACTTCTCTGTAAGCCATGTAGCTATTATCTTTAAATTCCTCCACTATTATAGCCATTTTCTCATTTAATTTTCTTCTCTTCTTTCTTCGACATGCATTCCTTACTTCTTTATTCTGGTTTTCAATCTCTTGTTTCTTCACCCTTGTTGGTCTCTCCAGGTATGCTTTATATGCTTTATCTCTTTCTTCTGTGGCTTTTTGGCATTCCTCATCAAACCATTCCTTTGTGTTCCTTTTGGGTACAATGTCTAGTGTGTCCTTTGCCACGGCCTTAACGCTTTCCTTCAGAGCAGTCCATTTGGTCTCGACCGTTGCTGTTTGGTCCTTATTATATTTCTCTACCAGCACTTCTGCCATTCTTTTCCCGTATCTTTCTGATACTTCCTTATTCTTCAGTTCACAAGTATTGTACTTTTCTATGCTACTCATTCCTTCCTTTCTTAATGCGGCACCTTAAGATTGCCTTAACTAGAAAGTGGTCGGAGCCACAACTTGTTCCTCTGAATGATCTGACATCCATGATATTGGATGCCCATCTTTTCTCCATCATTACATGGTCTATTTGATTACAGGTCTTTCCATCCGGCGATATCCATGTTTGCTTGTGTACCTCTTTATGAGGAAAACAAGTTGACATCACTTTCATGTTTCTGCTGGTAGCTAGGTCAAGCAATCTCTGTCCATTATCATTGGTAGTGTTTTGTAAACTATGGATCCCTATTATTCCTTGATATATCTCCTCCTTCCCAATTTGTGCATTTAGGTCTCCTATTATCATCTTAGCATCGTTTGATGGGATTGAATCTAGCACTCGTTCCAGTTCAGCATAGAACTGATCCTTGACTATCTGTTCCTTGTCTTCCGTTGGTGCATATACATTTACGATTGTTAAGTTGTAGAATCGCATCTTAACACGCAATGGTGCCAATCTTTCATTTACTGCCAAAAACTGTAGTACATCATCTTTAGCTTGTTTTCGTACTATAAATGCTACTCCTCCTTCTTGTGCATTCCTTGACTTCCAACTACTGAATATTGTGTGGGTTTTGTTGTCCCATATCTCATCCCTTCCTGACCATCTAGTTTCTTGTATGGCTGCTATGTCCACTTTGTTGACTTCTAGCTTCTGCATCAGTACTTTCAGTACTCCGGCTCGTAGAAGTGTGCGTACATTCCATGTACCAATTGCGTAGTCCATTACCTTTAGCTTAGCTCGTCGTCTATTAAATCCACCATTCCGAGGCATATTCTGGGGCTTCGCAACAGTTGGTTTTCTGGAGCGAGGTTGTTAGCCTTGATCCAACCCCCAGCAATCCTGGAGGACCGATGTTTTCTGTTAGGGTTGTCTCCCTTAGCTGATTGGTCCCCATTTAAGCGTCGGGAACTCGCTTTCTGCCCTTACATGACTTAGCCGTGTACCTTAAAGAATGTACCCGTTGCCCAGAGGCCACGGCGTGGACGTGCATGTATCGGACTTGGTAGGAATAAATGGCATTTCCTATGTTTTGCTCGTACACTCTCATCAGCAAGAAGTGCACCCACAGGACCACATACTACCCCTTCGACCCCCGAATCAGAATATTCCGGGTCTCATTTTCGCGGATGACATCCTTCTGCTCACACTGACTTCCGCTAGCATGCAGGAAAGTGTAAACGAAGTGGCAAATTACTGTAAAGATTGGAATTGAAAATTATTGTACAGAAAACTAAAAAAGGATATAAAATATAAAAGAATGAAAAATGATGGATGGGCGAGAGTAGATTTGAAGTTGTCAAGAAAGTAGAGTACTTGGGTATGATATTAAGTGGAAATGGAAAATGGTCAGAACAAATAAAAAGAGCTAAACTGAAGGGGTTATATTCACTGGCAGCTATTAACATTTCGGATTTTTAAAAATCCCCAACATTGATTACAGAGTGCATAAAAAAGTTTTTATTGCATTAGTTAAATATAGGGTCTTGGACGGAGCAGAGATCTGGTGAGTTGAAGGGAAAGTTTATACACTTGATGCAATTACGAGTAGATTTGCTAGAATAATTATGGGACTACCCAGTTGTACAGCTAACTGTGGAGTGAGAATGATGTACAATGATGTAAGTCTGCAGGCATGTATTGTTAAAAAGATAATTGGCTGGGACTGAAGTTGTGATGAGGTGGCTAAGTGTTACAGATAACCTACCAACACCAAATGAAATATCAGAACCAAGGATACTGGGTGGATGGGGTACGGAATATTTTGGATACGATACGAATGGGATACTACTGGAAAAGGGATTGCATAGAGCAGCCAAGAATATGTAAAAGAAAAAGAATAGTTCTAAGAGGTAATGGTACTGAAAAGCAACAACTTGCTTCACAGTATAAAAATAAGAGTTCACTAGAGGAATTTTGTAATGTAATTGGGAGAATGGGGATCAATATTGATAATATAACAAGTAAGGAAATTAGGGGCATAATATGGTGGTTAAGGGGGTACACAGAAATAAAGCATAAAGACATAATCGAGATGAAAATAAATTACTATGTTCGGAAGAAATGGGATGTTTAGAGACAAGGAAAATAAGGGAGAAATTTATAGATGTGGAGGATATGAAAAAAATTGGTAACGAAAATCAGCTGTATACGATTTTAAAGTTATTGAACAGAGGGTGGATGCATACGGGAAGAACTGCAAAATTTTTCATCATTGTTGAGTAAATGTGGAGTAGGAAATTGGAGGAAGGAAAAGAAGAGATACATGCTAATTAGTAACAGAATATGTGCCTAAGGCAACAACCTAATATAACTCCATTGAAGTGTAGAGCAGTTAGATACGTAGATTATAGCTATAGCATATAATTAATTCATCGCCGTAGTTCTATTAGTCTGCATGTGCTTTGTTTTTCTATGGATAGTCAATATTAATACTCATTTCAGGAGTCGGACATGATATGGAGGGACTGAGTATGACTATTGTGATGACCTTCTTAGGGGGGGGGGGTTCATGTTTCCGGGCTATCTGTCCGAGAAGTTTCATGTCATACAAAAATGTTTCTAAGACACGGTTTCAGGCCATTCTTTCTCTGTTCAATTTCTAAATCACTTACAAATGTTAAATTTTGATTCATTATATTCTCCGGACACCTTATTCTTTATTTGTGTTTTTACTGCATATTTTTCAGTTATGCTATATTCAGTTTTTAATATGCATGTATCGAAACAATTAAGATTAAAATGATCAATAGCCTCTCCCGGATCTATGGGAGATGGGTGTCATCTTATCTTGAATCTCCTCCCAACCCTATGGTTGCGAGTTTTTCTATAACCCATCAGCTACGGATAGTACAGATAGTGTAAATATATTTATCCATCTATAGTTGATTGATTTTTTAATTTATTCATTCTGACACCAATACATGTTTGCCAAAGGACACAGAACAGCTCACAAGATCTTTGAAAAAATATTTGAAATGTTGGTTTCGTAAAAGAAATATTAATGTACTCAAGAATATGAACTTTTTAATGCTGCCGGGAGAAAATTAAATAGGCTATTATGTTTTACATACAAATGGTTCCGCATTATTGCCGCTGAGAATTTTATAAACTTGGTAACATTTTTGTCTTGAATATTTCTGTCCAGTCTGTACGATTGCCGCCATTCGACAAAATTACTGGGGATGGTCCCTCTAGCACCCAGCATTACTCGTATGTTCCTGACGCTATAGGCTCTCTGGAAGTAGGGTATTTTTGGTACATATGTATTGCAACATCTCGCCCTAGAATTGGATTAGCCTCGCAGTTGAGTGATAAATAATGCGAAACCGCTGTCAAGCCACGCGGTGGACGACGTATTAGGGCGCTGCGATGTCATATAAATACACTGACTGACAGAGCAAATGCAACACCAAGAAGGAGGGGTCAGAACTTTATGCCAATTGCAGGGTAGACTGACGTCACTGAGGTATGCTCATGATGTGAAATGCGCCGCTGTGCTGCGCACGTAGCGAACGATAAATGGGACACGGCGTTGGCGAATGGCCCACTTCGTACCGTGATTTCTCAGCCGACAGTCATTGTAGAACGTGTTGTCGTGTGCCACAGGACACGTGTATAGCTAAGAATGCCAGGCCGCCGTCAACGGAGGCATTTCCAGCAGACAGACGACTTTACGAGGGGTATGGTGATCGGGCTGAGAAGGGCAGGTTGGTCGCTTCGTCAAATCGCAGCCGATACCCATAGGGATGTGTCCCCGGTGCAGCGCCTGTGGCGAAGATGGTTGGCGCAGGGACATGTGGCACGTGCGAGGGGTCCAGGCGCAGCCCGAGTGACGTCAGCACGCGAGGATCGGCGCACCCGCCGCCAAGCGGTGACAGCCCCGCACGCCACGTCAACCGCCATTCTTCAGCATGTGCAAGACACCCTGGCTGTTCCAATATCGACCAGAACAATTTCCCGTCGATTGGTTGAAGGAGGCCTGCACTCCCAGCGTCCGCTCAGAAGACTACCATTGACTCCACAGCATAGACGTGCACGCCTGGCATGGTGCCGGGCTAGAGCGACTTGGATGAGGGAATGGCGGAACGTCGTGTTCTCCGATGAGTCACGCTTCTGTTCTGTCAATGATAGTCACCGCAGACGAGTGTGACGTCGGCGTGGAGAAAGGTCAAATCCGGCAGTAACTGTGGAACGCCCTACCGCTAGACAACGCGGCATCATGGTTTGGGGCGCTATTGCGTATGATTCCACGTCACCTCTAGTGCGTATTCAAGGCACGTTAAGTGACCACCGCTACGTGCAGCATGTGCTGCGGCCGGTGGCACTCCCGTACCTTCAGGGGCTGCCCAATGCTCTGTTTCAGCAGGATAATGCCCGCCCACACACTGTTCGCATCTCCCAACAGGCTCTACGAGGTATACAGATGCTTCCGTGGCCAGCGTACTCTCCGGATCTCTCACCAACCGAACACGTGTGGGATCTCATTGGACGCCGTTTGCAAACTCTGCCCC
Source organism: Anabrus simplex (assembly GCF_040414725.1). Lineage (NCBI taxonomy): Eukaryota > Metazoa > Arthropoda > Insecta > Orthoptera > Tettigoniidae > Anabrus > Anabrus simplex. The sequence continues at coordinate 564,012,904 of NC_090265.1, read as the reverse complement.
AGCCTCGTACGGACGACCAACTGTGGCAAATGGTTGACAGAGAATGGAGAACCATCCCTCAGGACACCATCCGCACTCTTATTGACTCTGTACCTCGACGTGTTTCTGCGTGCATCGCCGCTCGCGGTGGTCCTACATCCTACTGAGTCGATGCCGTGCGCATTGTGTAACCTGCATATCGGTTTGAAATAAACATCAATTATTCATCCGTGCCGTCTCTGTTTTTTCCCCAACTTTCATCCCTTTCGAACCACTCCTTCTTGGTGTTGCATTTGCTCTGTCAGTCAGTGTAATTATCATAAGAAACCTATCATTCAGATAATAGCATCCTAGCAATCGTCATACTCATTGTAAATAAATACATCTTAATTACAATTAAAGCTGAATTATTACCAAATAGGATGTCATAATATCATATTTCTGGTAGAGACAATACGCGACACTCAGCGAGATATCGAGGGACAGTTATTAGAGTTCTCTCTAGCGGATTTACCTGAGAACTGTTGATTCTGTCATAAGAGCACGTGTATTTGTGTGTAAAGTTTTTGGTATTATTTATGCATTTCCAGTGAGTTGACATAATTAAATAGCAGCGTGTGTCATTCCCTCATATCTCTTCTCAACATGAGGGGAAAGGTATGTGCTGTGTTTGGCTGCAGTAACTATGAAGTAGAGAAGAATACGCGGTCTTTCTTCCGTTTCCCTCGTGACAAGAAAATGTAAGTAATATTGTGTTTGCATATAGATTCTTCCAGTGAAAAAGATATTTTTATAGTACTTCATAATCTTCTGATCTGCTCGACCCATATTTTACCTGGCTTAAAATATAATACGCATATTTTATTGTATAGTGCAGCAGTTAACCTTCAATACCGATGTGTTGTTGTAGGTATGATCTGTGGGTTTGATTTAATTCAGGAAAATACGTATGCATATGAGTGTGGCTGGTTGTGTTCTAAGTTGCCCCATTTGGAATGCCGTAATGCGTTGTCAAGCACTGAAGAAAATATGGGTGATTTAAGAAATATACATATTTTGTTGAAACAATATGATGAAGCAAATATGCTTTACCCTAATGTAATGGTATTATGGCAAGTATTGCTTGTAGGGAAAGTTTGAATGTTTTTGAGGCTAAATTTATATACACTGACTGACAGAGCAAATGCAACACCAAGAAGGAGTGGTTCGAAAGGGATGAAAGTTGGGGAAAAAACAGAGACGGCACGGACGAATAATTGATGTTTATTTCAAACCGATATGCAGGTTACACAATGCGCACGGCATCGACTCAGTAGGATGTAGGACCACCGCGAGCGGCGATGCACGCAGAAACACGTCGAGGTACAGAGTCAATAAGAGTGCGGATGGTGTCCTGAGGGATGGTTCTCCATTCTCTGTCAACCATTTGCCACAGTTGGTCGTCCGTACGAGGCTGGGGCAGAGTTTGCAAACGGCGTCCAATGAGATCCCACACGTGTTCGATTGGTGAGAGATCCGGAGAGTACGCTGGCCACGGAAGCATCTGTACACCTCGTAGAGCCTGTTGGGAGATGCAAGCAGTGTGTGGGCGGGCATTATCCTGCTGAAACAGAGCATTGGGCAGCCCCTGAAGGTACGGGAGTGCCACCGGCCGCAGCACATGCTGCACGTAGCGGTGGGCATTTAACGTGCCTTGAATACGCACTAGAGGTGACGTGGAATCATACGCAATAGCGCCCCAAACCATGATACCGCGTTGTCTAACGGTAGGGCGCTCCACAGTTACTGCCGGATTTGACCTTTCTCCACGCCGACGCCACACTCGTCTGCGGTGACTATCACTGACAGAACAGAAGCGTGACTCATCGGAGAACACGACGTTCCGCCATTCCCTCATCCAAGTCGCTCTAGCCCGGCACCATGCCAGGCGTGCACGTCTATGCTGTGGAGTCAATGGTAGTCTTCTGAGCGGACGCCGGGAGTGCAGGCCTCCTTCAACCAATCGACGGGAAATTGTTCTGGTCGATACTGGAACAGCCAGGGTGTCTTGCACATGCTGAAGAATGGCGGTTGACGTGGCGTGCAGGGCTGCCACCGCTTGGCAGCGGATGCGCCGATCCTCGCGTGCTGACGTCACTCGGGCTGCGCCTGGACCCCTCGCACGTGCCACATGTCCCTGCGCCAACCATCTTCGCCACAGGCGCTGCACCGTGGACACATCCCTATGGGTATCGGCTGCGATTTGACGAAGCGACCAACCTGCCCTTCTCAGCCCGATCACCATACCCCTCGTAAAGTCGTCTGTCTGCTGGAAATGCCTCCGTTGACGGCGGCCTGGCATTCTTAGCTATACACGTGTCCTGTGGCACACGACAACACGTTCTACAATGACTGTCGGCTGAGAAATCACGGTACGAAGTGGGCCATTCGCCAACGCCGTGTCCCATTTATCGTTCGCTACGTGCGCAGCACAGCGGCGCATTTCACATCATGAGCATACCTCAGTGACGTCAGTCTACCCTGCAATTGGCATAAAGTTCTGACCACTCCTTCTTGGTGTTGCATTTGCTCTGTCAGTCAGTGTATTTTCTTTCTGTTAGTACGCTTCAAGTTAAAACGAAAATTGTCCAGCTCTTAAATGTAAATTCATTGAATCATGTGTATAAGGAATGTGCCGATATTTTTGTTGACAAGTGTTTTAAAATGATGATACAATGGTTTTAAGTGAGAAAAAAGAAAAATCTAGCCGTGAGCGTTCAGGCAGGAATTCTAATGCTAAAAAAAGTAATACATAAATGAAAGATCAAGTCCTTTCACAGCAGTCCATTTCACATTTTGATTATATGTCTAATTTCAGTCTTTAAATAATAAATAATTCTTCATTCATTTATCCAGATTTGCTTTAGCAACTTTGAAGTTAATATCTTAGTAACACTTTCTTTCTAGACGTAATTTATTTATCCATTTCCATATATGCATTTCCATTGATATTTGAATTTAGCGCGAAATTTCAGTTCAAGCCACTAGGAGCGCCACTTGCGTCTTGTCTCCCATTTTAACAAGGCTAAATCCGGAAGTGTCGCGTATTGTCTCTACTATATTTGTGTAGATATCATGAAGTAGCAAGAATTCATTTGAAGATATGAATGTAAAGATTATCATCTCAGAATGAAAGAATAATGCATCAACATGCAAATAACAATAGTGCGGTCTCAGATCGTACCTAGAATGGATAAAGTACATCCCAAAATATATCACAATTGCATAATCACACACTGGATCGTGGATTCTGGATCACTCTCCCGCGAATAGCTGAAAAAGAAATCCGTGCTCACGCACAAACATTACAATGATGCTGGTCACTGGATCTGGTCAGATTGTCATACAAATGTGCCTAGGAAAAATAACGAGAGCAGAACTTGACATACGGCTTCTAATATCCTTGGGTTCATATCGAGGATAGTACTACTCCATTACTTTCACGTTAACTCATTCATCTAAACGGCATATACGTTTATGTAGGCGAAGACTCTATATTCATACAATTCCTCAATATTAATGAATATGTAGACCCATCATAACACATAGCTACACAATACCACGTAGATTCATAATGAGACTCGGATTCCCAATACCGTAGATTCTCAATAATGTAGATTCTTAATAACTCGTAGCTAATATCGTCTTCACTGCTCCTGTAAATAAATATCGTACGATCTTACTTCAACTACACTACCCTGAAATAAAATTCCTGCTCTAATCAGTATAAGTACACAATAATAAATTCGATCATGAATATCTTAACTATTATTTCGAAGATCCTACTTGTCTGACCACTGTAACACCATTACGGTTCATATATGTGATGACTGACTTCCCGAAATTCAAGACGGTGCAATAAAATTATAAGATCGCATGGCTTTAAATTCTATAATGAAGATTCACATCCCTAGACTCTGTTTATTTGATGACACGATATCACTTTAATATTTCCGAAATCTCTACATGTTCTGCTCATCATCATGAAATATATGCACAAATACAAAAATACAAAGACACTACCTGAAAGAGAGCACGATTGATTAGTAAAATGAGGTAAAGAATTATCTTTTGATGAACCAGCCGCCACCGGGATCTGGAGATGAGTTATACTTATAATCCATCCTGGTTAGTCCAGCGCCTCACATGTTTACTGCATCTTGACGTTGAATACACACATTGAAAACCATTTCTTATTTACAGCACACTGAAACACAATAATGAACATGATTATCTGAGCCAAGCACGTGAAAGTTAAATTGAGCTTAATGTAAGATACACGCGGTCGCGAAATTATTCCAAAGGTAATTAGAAGACTCACGTTAATAGATTTCACAATATGAATTTCCAGCAGACCGACCGTACGACAGTCGCGACCCGTTTGTCGTATAAGTAGCGACGAGATGCATATACGGAACACGGCAATTATCAACGTCAATAAAAAGGCTCAGCTTCCGCGTCCGCTCTTCTCAACTTCCAAAACAAGAGTGTGGGGTAGCAACAATAGGTGGTCTCTTCTTACAGCGTCTGTGCCGCTCCAGTCATGAGTTTGGAGTTTCCAAAAGGCGTTATCTCGTATATCGACGTGGTAATGTTGTAATAAATAATGCTATTAATTATGAAATATTATTCATCTTCCCAAGTTATATTTATCAATTACTTTATTTTTAAAAATATTGTCATCTTGACCTATTGTCGTTACGTCGTATTCTAAGATTTTATTATAATGTGTCTCCATGGAACAAAGATTGTATGTTCAAAGTGCGTAAGAGGAAAATGTCACAATATCTTCTTTAACTACGTGCAGTTAAGAACAGTGGTAATGAATTTTATTTAGCGAATATCATAGGGATAGAGAAAATTATCCATACATAGATTTTATGACCATCCATTGATACCAACATTTACAACTGAAGCTCTTCACAGACACTGAACATGCGTCATTTGGTATAGTCACCGCACGTTTCTTCTCTCTGGTCAGATAGTGGGTAGAACTTCTCCTAGGTCCATCTGTCGTATCTGTAGTATGTGATAAATCCACGAAGAGCAACAGCAGTATCGTAACAACTAGAGCAGGGAAAAGCCTTGAAGATACATTTTGCATAACACCTTTCAGCAGAGAAAGATACTATGATATCTGTCTTCATTTTAACGTGGTCCACGCCCTTACCCGTGGAGATGACCTAGAAATTCAGAGCTGCTGCTTTTTTCTTCGGAATATTTTCGAACGCCAGTTTGGAAGGAGGAAGCTGGAAGACACCAGCGGTCTCGCCGCCAAAGGAAGTAGGTTATGAGGACATAACCAATCAACCAAGGAGAATTCTTGATCTGACTAATACAGCAAGTTGCAATGTAGGCTACAATTCAGAGAGAGAGAGAGAGAGTGGGGGGTGCGCTTTGTCTCCTTTCGGGTGCGCACTGTACCCAGCACTTACTTGCTGATGCCTACGAGACTTTAGTCGTCTCCGTGACTCGATCGCAGACTGATCCTCAAAATAGATCAACAGTCCTTGACCTCATCTGGAGTTTGGAGTCACCCGAAGGACACCACCAAATACGATGAGGGTGTCTTGCTTCCTTGACCTAATGCAGGAAACTTTCGTAGAGATGATGGCCCCTCCCCGCCATCACCCGTGGCGACCATCCAGTAAGTCGATGCGCTTTGTCGCCCCCGGAATCCTTTCGAACGCGCACCTCATCCCACGTATTTGCTAATATCCTCGAAGTTTCAGTCGTTTCCGACACTCGGGACTGAATCCCCAAACAGAGAAAAACCCTGTTCTGAGGAGCAGTGACCTTGTGTCGAGTTCGGCCGTAACCCAAACGATATTAGCAAGTACAGTGGGGGAGTACCAGCTGCGATCGCAGTAGGCTTCCCCGTAGTGGTGGATCCTCCCCGCCATCACTCGTGGCTACCATCCAGAGAGTCAGCACGCTTGACCGCCCCCGGAATCCTTACGGACGCGTGCTGGGTGAACGGGGAATAGCGAAAACCTTTCTTACCCTTCTTATATTAACTTAATGCAAACTGCACAGTAAGCGACCTGTTCAACAATAGTATGTTTCTGTCATGTCTTGGTGTTGACTGTGCACCAAATGTGTTGTGACTATAGAGCAGAATAAAGGATTCTCCCAATCATATTATTACCTACCAGATCTTAAATATACGTTACACTAAGGAATAAGATCGCAAGAAAACAGAACTGAGTTTCTCTCGTATATTACATTGTTTCCTACTGGAGGATTGTTGAATTGGCTGTGAAACTCCTGCTCTCGCACTCTATTCTGAGCACATATTCCTTTAAGGATACTGCAGTAGTGTTACTACCTCAATCCTGTAGATGGTGCATCACGCTCAATGAACAGTGTCGCATGTATTACAAGTTGTCATTTCCTCGTACAATGATACATTTTTGTGACAATAATAAGTTTGTACGTTTCCTTAGAAACAAGTCCGACATATCAAGCTTCCAGAAACTGAACCGTAATATTATTTCCAGTTATTCAGAGCACTTTCTTCGTGATATATGGGTCATATCGAGGCTTTCATCGACTCTAAAGTCCACATGGGTAAAATTCCAGACCTATTCAAGCAAGTTTTAGAAGGAGGTGACGAACTAGAAAGGATGCAAATATTACGTGGAATTCCTTTTAGAGAAGAAATGTGTTCATTGCCATGTCCGTGGACCCACCAGACCGCCCCCAGAATACATTTTATAACCTAACGAAGAGTAGTGCACGCGATGTTCCATTGCTGGAATGGCTACTAGCATTGCTATTGGCTGACGTAAAATACGTAGTGACGTAATTCCCATCAATTATCAGAAGTACATAACATTACCAACCCTCGGAGTAATAATTCACAGCTAATATAGCCTGTACGTGAAGCAATGTATAATACAGAAGAACATATCAATAGAATTACATATGTATTGTATCAACAACGGAGAGATGGACTGCTTTCTCGATCTCGAGGCGCTATCTGCCGAGGACAATGTAGTAGGCTTTGCTACTATCCGGCATTCTTAATTAATTAAGCTTTTCACAACTAGCAAGAAGAAGGTGTTTAATCTTCTCACCAGCAACCGACATAGAATGCGCTATTGTAGTAGACAAGAGAAGGGGTTATTTTGGTTCAGGGCCCACTACCCTAACCAGTGCAGAACAGTGGTCATGTCCAGACCCTACCCTAACCTATCCAAACCAATGGTCTTGTCCAGACCCTACCCTAACCAGTGCAGACCAGTGGTCTTGTCCAGACCCTACCTTAACCAGTGCACACCAATGGTCTTGTCCAGACCCTACCCTAACCAGTGCAGACCAATGGTCTTGTCCAGACCCTACCCTAACCAGTGCAGACCAATGGTCTTGTCCAGACCCTACCTTAACCAGTGCACACCAATGGTCTTGTCCGGACCCTACCCTAACCAGTACAGACCAATGGTCTTGTCCAGACCCTACCCTAACCAGTGCAGACCAATGGTCTTCACCAGACCCTACCCTAACCAGTGCAGACCAATGGTCTTGTCCAGACCCTACCTTAACCAGTGCACACCAATGGTCTTGTCCAGACCCTACCTTAACCAGTGCACACCAATGGTCTTGTCCAGACCCTACCCTAACCAGTGCAGACCAATGGTGTTTCCATAGGAAACTAGAGGCCTAAGGCCACTTCGTGGCTCTAACCTGGGGGCTTACGCTCCAAGACCGACCCCTTTTGCTTGTCCCCATATCACAGGTCTTGTCCAGACCCAAACCTAACCAATCCAGATCATTGGTCTAGTTCATAAGTAGAGAGGTTGGAAGTCTTGCGCAGCACGAGATCACGTCTTCGGCGAGTCGTCTGCAAGAAATAAACATAGTACAGTAATACCGCGTGTAGATATTGGCGATGCAACTGGTAACCCATAGTACTAATGTTGCATGCACAGGACTGGAGTTATAATTCCACATCCATGTCTCACAAAATCTAAATACTCCCTTAAAGAGCTACATAAAACGTTCCCCTCTCACCTTATATCAGAATCAATCATAAATAACATGTTCACTTTAACTTAATTTTAACATAATACGTACAATATTGTGTTCTCGCTTTTTACATTTTAATTTAAATAATCACTCAGTAGCCGTAAATTAATCCGTTCCTTTCCGTAAGAACCTGTGAATCTTATTGTTATACAAGAATATGAAAGTCCCAGGGGCTCGTAACTTGGGAGCGTGGGTTGGCAACCACGGGGCTCTTTTGTGTCCTGGCATTTTTTCCATTTATTTGTGCCAGGGTCCTCACTTTCATCTATCCTATCTGACCTCCATTGGTCACTTCCGATCCCGACGCTATTAGGTTCGCAAGGCCTAAGGAGTCATTCATTTTCACACTCTTCGTGGCCCTTGTCTTTCTCTGGCCGATAACTTCATTTTTCGACGTGTCGGATTCATTCCCATTTCTTCTTTATGATGAGTGTTATATAGTGGATGGTTGCCTAGTTATTCTTTCTCTTAAAACAATAGTAATCTCCACAAGTACATGAAAGTAATTAACATCATCACATATATGTTCCATTCTTTTGCTGGTAGACCTACAACTATTCAAGATCTACAGGAAAGACATATGTAGGGTTGGTAATATTTTTGCGTTTTGAGTCTTAAATTTAGCATTTTTAGCGTCTATGCATTTTTCAATTAGATTTTTATAGCGTTCTGAAGAAAGACAGAAAGTATGAGTTCATTCATCAAGAGGTATAATACACAGTTCAAAAAAATTAGGGGAACATATTTTGTAACGTCTGGTATGTGAACGTTAATTTGTTAGATGGGATTCTAATGGTCGTACAGCATACCTTGAAACCTTAGCTGCTCAGGGTATATCAGATCGAAGTTATACTCAATCTGTAGGCGTAGCCATGCATTAAACTGTCAGGTGAACCCTTAAAACAAAGTGAATAGCGTTGCGTCCGTGAGTCGTTGTGAGGTACAATGGTCTTGTCCAGACCCTACCCTAACCAGTGCAGACCAATGGTGTTGTCCGGACCCAACCATAACCACTGCAGACCAATGGTGTTTCCACAGGAAACTAGAGGCCTAAGGCCGCTTCGTGGCTCTAAGCTAGGGGCTTACGCCCCCAGCCCCTTTGAGCACGTTGTACGTCAACCAGCACACCTCATGAGACATGTTAACGAGGTTCAAATCGCAAGGGCCGTCACTTTGATCCAGAAAGGATGGACTTTTCGTCGTGTTGCTGTGGATCTCAATGTCTCGTCAGTTATTTACCGCTTGTGGAATCGCTACAATGAGACAGGCCAGTTCACAAGGAGGGTTGGACAAGGTCGCGGATGCATGAAAACCCCACAGGATGACCGATATCTGACCATCTGTGCGTTACAGTGTCGTTCAGAAACTGCCAGAGAATTGCAACAAGAACTCAGGAGGACGAGGTCTGAACATACAGTTAAAGAGCAGGTTAAGAGAAGTGTTCATACGACCCGGACATCCTGTTCAAGTGTCCCGTTTAACGCAGCAACATCGCGCAGCTCGCCTTCTGTTTGCCTGTACCCACGTCAACTAGCAACTTCGCCTGTGTTGTTCACAGACGAGTCCAGATTTACCCTGACACAGCGTGATGGACGTCAGCGTGTATGGAGACGCCGTGGTGAGCAGTACATGTCAATCGTTGTCCAGGAAGGCGGCCGATTCGGACAAGGTTCTGTAATGGTGTCGGGTGACATCAGTATTGATGGCCGTACGGATCTTGTCGTCGTCCGTGGTAATCTTACCGCTGCGGGGTACATCCAGCAGATACTGCTACAGCGTGTATTGGTTGCTGCATACGGTGTTGGTCCTGAATTAGTACTCATACATGACAATGCCAGGGCTCATGTAGCGCGCATAACCAGAGCTGTCTTGCGAGAACTGGACATTCAAAAGATGGAATGGCCAGCAGTGAGTCCCAACCTTAATTCCATCTAGCATGTGTGGGATAGGTTTGACAGAAGTTTTCGTGGGCGTCCTGTTCCACCACAGACTCTCCAAGACCTCGAACAGGCTCTCATTGAAGAATGGGACCTGATATCGCAATGTGACCTCCGTCGACTTAATACGGAGCTTGCCACGTAGGTGCCAAGCTGTGATAAATGCTCGTGGAGGACATACACCATACAGAAGCACTCCAACTGTGATAAAAATCCACCCTGGAGGACTGTTATCACTTTGTTTTCGCCCCTATTTGGACATTTTCCGTTTGTTTTCTGAAAATGAACGCGAATCCATCAATGTCCTTTTGTATACTTCAACGGAAAAGAATAAAGGTTTAGTTGGTAATATACCTGGGTGTGAGGAATTGTTTTGTGAAGCATGGCATACGTTCGAAAACATGTTCCCCTAATTTACTGAACTGTTTATTAATGTGAAACTAAAAATGGCATTTGCATAGAGCTAACAGATTTTTTTTTTTGCTAGGGGCTTTACGTCGCACCGAACAGAAAAATAAGAATGAATGAAGTGTAGTAGAATTGTACATTCATGTAAAATTGATATAGACTAAAGCATAACACAGAAAAAAAAAATTATAATTGACTAGCAAATGTACCCCGCTTCGCTACGGTATTCTATATTGTATCGGATTTCTACGTAAATTACTGTACACGCTGTGAGAAAGATTATATTAAAATGCATGTTCCTTAGCGTTATCCGATAAAAACCACGGGGACGACCGCATACGTTGCTTCCGATGTACGGTACGCGTTGGGAAGTTTTGATGATAATGGCAGGCCACGTTTCCTACTTCTATTCACAATCGAGTTCGGGAATTTTTACTATGACGGCAGGCTCACTTGCCTAATGCCATTCACGATGGATTTGGGGAGTTTTCATTATAAAGAGAGAAATACACGGCAGAATGGCAGCTTGGCGTCTCTCTTGCCTTCTAACCAACGAACAACCACGAGTTTACAGGAATGACGACGAAAATGGCATTGCACTACTTCCCTGCTGGAAAGCAGCCGGAGACGTTGCCATGGTAACCGGTGGGTTCGTTGTCGGTCACTCAATACAGAGCTTGAACCCGCAGAAAGTAGTAATTTTCTCCGTCATTTGAAGAGTAAGTGGAATTATGTACATTACAAAAGTTGTTTAAAATGAAGGTACGTTCCACGAATAGTCTACGGATGTTACAGAAAATCAATAGTATAAGAGAAAATTGAAAAATAAAAAAGCCTGTTCTGATGTTCCTATAAACCCCAGTCTATTGTGTGATTTTAAAATCATATGCTGATCTGTGTCTGCTGCTTGATGAATATACTCTAAATATGAAGTTTCGTCGAGATCTATCGAGCCGTATCACCGTGATGGTGGAACAGATGGACAAACAGACACTAAAGCTGAAAATCATTGATACGGTCTTGAGTTGAGCCAAAACGGATAAATATCTGAAAATTGACAAAATAAACTAAATTAAAGATAGCGAACCCCCTACAATGTCATTTATATAGATTTAAAAAAACCAACTGCAACTGACGAAGTTATTTTAAATAACTGATCAACCATTGAGTTACGTTGAAAATGAAAATCCACAGCCTGTTTCCAGTCTTTTGACTGGCTCAGGAATGGAATGAATGAAGCCCCCACCTAGCGGCGAGGACAGAAATTGTGTCGGCTGCCGAAGCCTGTCGCACTCCTCTGAGGCAATGATTAATGACTGACAGATGAAATGAAATGATAATGGAGTGTGTTGCTGCAATGAAAGATGACAGGGAAAACCGGAGTACCCGGAGAAAAACCTGCCCCGCCTCCGCTTTGTCCAGCACAAGTCTCACATGGAGTGACCGGGTTTTGAACCACGGAACCCAGAGGCGAGAGGCCGACGCGCTGCCGCCTGAGCTACGGATGCTCCCTATTGAGTAACGTTAACACAGCAAAATAATTATAATGTTTTGCTATAACTTTAGTGTACAGCTTTCGTGCCCTTCTGATTTTGCACTTTCTTAATATATAAATTTTTATATTAAGACATTTAAATACAACTAATTTAATACAATTATTTTTCTGTTTTAATTGGTGAAAAGCCCTTCTAAGTAACCCGTTACACGCTCGTTTTGTCATTTCACGAGTGGGTCTGAAACCTATTTAACAATAATGTTATTGGCTTTACGTCCCACTAACGACTTTTTCGGAGACGCTGAGGTGCCGGAATTTAGTCTCGCATGAGTTATTTTACGTGCAGTAAATCTACCGACACGAGGCTGACGTATTTGAGCACCTTCAAATACCACCGGACTGAGCCAGGATCGAACCTGCCAAGTTGGGGTCAGAAGGCCAGCGCTTCAACCGTCTGAGCCACTCAGCCCGGCTAAACCTATTTCTGTTACCACTGCAAACCTGCCAGAGATACTCGTGGTATGTGAGGTCGGGCACTATCTCGATGGATAGTGCTGTTGTTGAGCTGCATCAAGGAGGGAAGATTTCCTGGACGTGAGCCGGACTTTAGTGTTCCTTTAGTCACCTCCAGCGGGGAGCAAGAATCGTAGGAATTAGCGCCCCACACTATGACACTTCTCGCTGGAGCAGTACGCCGTTCTACAACGAAGCGAGGTTCACTGGGTTGGCCAGGACGTCTCCAGAATCAAATATGGCGGTGATATGTAACAGAACAAACTCATAGCCAATCTTCAACTTGCCATGCTGCCGGTTCATGGCAGAAGTTCGAACGGGTTCGGCGATGCTGAGGTGGTAATGGTAGACGTCGTAAGGGGCGCCGCGATAAGAAATCCTGCTCTGATAGATATAGGCAAATACAGTAGAGACAATACACGACACTTACGGATTTCGCCTTGCTAAAATGGGAGACAATTCGACGGTGGCGCTCCTAGTGACTTGACCTGAACAAATCGCGCTAAATTCAAATATCAATGGAAATGTATATACGGAAATGGATAAATAAATTACGTCTAGAAAGACAGTAGTATTGAGATATTAACTTCGAAGTTGCTAAAGCAATTCTGGATAAATGAATGAAGAATTATTTAAAAGGTTATTATACAAAGACTGAAATTAGACATAAACATGGTGTGAAATGGACTGCTGTGAAATGGCTTGATCTTTCATTTATGCATTACTTTTTTAGCTTTAGCATGCCTGCCTGAAATCTTACGGTTGGATTTGTCTTTTTTCTCATTTAAAAACAATGTATCATCACATTAAGGCATTTGTCAATAAAAATATCGGCACATTCCTTACACATATGATGCAATGAATTAACATTTAATAGCTGGACAATTTTCCTCTTAACATGAAGCCTACTAACAGAAAGAAAATCTATAAAATCCCGGCTTTAATCTGAGAAGAGGGATAAAAGAAAGAAAAGTTTGAAAATGTTGTCGATAGTGATGCTTTGAGGAATATTTACGTACAATTAGAGTTAAAATGTAACATACCCTTGGCTGTATAGTCGAGGATTTGTAAAATCGCTGGCCTGGAAATGATCTGAACAGATCTTATAATTCTTATACAAGCGTAACGTCCCTTCTTTCTTGTACACTTTATCCAAATCGCTTCTGTGACATTTCAAAACCCACAGATCACACCTACAACAACACATCGGTATTGAAGGTTAACTGCTGCACTATACAATAAAATATGCGTACCGTATTACATTTTAAGCCAGTTAAAATATGGTCGAGCAGGTCAGATGATTATGAAGTACTATAAAGATCTCTGTCACTGGGGGAATATATATGCAAACACAATATTACTTACATTTTCTTGTCACGAGGGAACCTGAAGAACGACCGCGCATTCTTCTCTACTTCATAGTTACTGCAGCCAAACACAGCACATACCTTTCCCCTCAATTTTGAGAGGAGATATCAAGGAATGACACACGGTACTATTTAATTATGTCAACTCACTGAAAATGCATAAATAACACCAAAAACTTCACACAAAAATACACGTGCTCTTATGACAGAATCAGTACCGTTCAGGTCTATCCGCTAGAGTGAGCTCGAATAGCTGTCCCCGATATCTCGCTCAGTGTCGTGTATTGTCTCTCTGTATTTGATATAGGCATACCCCCAGCTGCCGTGAAATGTCTCTGGATGTTGCACAGTGAGGCCGGTGGAGTGCTCACAGCCTGTCGCACGATGAAACGATCCTCTCTGCTTGTGGTCAACCGGGCTTGACCCGAGCCTTTTCGACGCGTGTATGTACCCTCACGTTTGCACTGCATTCAGCACCGATGCACAGCGTAGACAAAACGGTTCAAGTGGCGAACAATGCGCCGAAACTTGCCTCTTCTAGTCCGACGATGTGGACTCTCTCAAACTCATCTAACTGGTCAAAGGCTTGTCGAACGTACCATCGGGGCATGCTATATGTTCATTCAACTTAGCTCTGTAGTTCACTGTTACCAAGGCCTTGTTCGGTGCTTTGCATCTGTAAATGACAGAAGGACATGTACAGTCCTGGTGGCACTCCCACGCAAGCAATACACGTTAAACACACAAATGGGTCACATACCAGCCTACAACGACACTGTGTTGCAACCTGTGTTGCACTCGCGCGATGCCTTCACGGTGCGCACTTTTTCCTTTCATTTTTTCAAGTGTTTTTATAGTTTTTGTTTTGTTAATTACATTTAAAATATGTTTGTTCTCCTCAGGTCACTAATAAATACATACATATGAGAAATGAAATAAAATAGGCATTTTGCTTTGCTTGGAAAATAGCTTTCTTAATACTTAAAAAGATTTCCTGCCACTGATGTAGGCACTCGACTTGCAATCCGAGTGTGTCGCATTCCTTATTCCATTTTTAGGACAGCAACGTGGTGACAGGAAAGGGATCCGATCAAAAAGCCCTGGTCAAGTCGTAAGTTCAGGGAGGATGCTGCACCAACCCTACATAAATGTTCAAAGTTAGCGATACGGTATATTATATTTTATTTGCTAGTTGTTTAACGTCGCACTAACAAAGAATTTTGATGATACTAGGATGGGTTAGGGCAAGTACTTGGAAGGATGTAACCTTAATTGCCTTCATTAAAGCACAACCACGGAATTTATTTAAACATGGAAAACCATCTTCAGGGCCGACAATAGTACGACTCGAACTCATCGTTTCCCGAATATAAGCTCATAAATATACGATCCGGACTTTGAAACCAGCTAGCTTCATTCCTTCCTGCCTCCTTCTTTGTCTTCTTTCTTCATCCCTTCCTTTTCCTTCCTTTCTTTCTTTTTTCTTTATTGTCTCCTTTCTTCCTCGCTTCCTTTCTTTTCTCTTTCTAAATACATTTCATTCTTTATTTACTATTTATTTATCTCTTTCTCATTTTATATTCTTTCTTCTCTTCTTCCTATCTTCTTCCTCCCACTCTTCCTTTCTCCCTTTCTTCCTTCCTTACTCCCTTTTGTTTTTTGCTCTTGCTTCTTTCCATGGGCGCCCGCAAGGGGGGGCAAGGGGGGCACTTGCCCCCCCCCCTGGAATTCTAAAGATGTTGATGTTCAATTGTTTAATATCATACCAGATTATTTCTTAAACTGAAATTGCTGACAGTCATCTAGCATATGTTATAACTGGAAGTTTCTGTAAACAATTTAATCTTGCTGACGTTATATTGGTTTTTATATTCAAGAAAATTGTTAATGTGCCCCCCCCCCCTGGAAAAGATCCTGCGGGCGTCCATGCTTCTTTCCCTTCTCCCTTTCCTGCTGCCTTTCACCCTTCCTTCTTTCAATACCCCAGCCTCACGACTACAAACATCAAATTCTATACACTCTTGTCTCTCAACAACAGTATCCTTGACCCCAAAATGAAAGCCACCAAGCAAGCTTGTAGTTTTAGGAGACTGCTGATTGAGCAACGTGACATCAAATATTATGTGTAAATTAACCACAATGACG
The DNA here is from genome assembly GCF_040414725.1 of Anabrus simplex. Classification (NCBI taxonomy): domain Eukaryota; kingdom Metazoa; phylum Arthropoda; class Insecta; order Orthoptera; family Tettigoniidae; genus Anabrus; species Anabrus simplex. The sequence goes on along the minus strand of NC_090265.1, from coordinate 563,996,993 downwards.
GAAAATATTATAATAAAAATTCCACATGCATTGACTGGGATTCGAATCATGGCTGCCTTGGTGAGAAGCCAGTGACTGTGTCACTTTTGGCTATCATGCCTCTTATCAAGAACTGAAACATTGTTTGTAATAAGTATTTCTACTGTTTTATAGCAGTTTTTTTATGGAAAATCCAAAAGATGGATGAGAAAATGTTCCATTCAGTTACATGTTGGCCTATGCGAATAATGTGAATATATAAGCATCTCGACGTATTTGCAATAACAGTTGAGGGATATTGTCCGAACCTTCTCACACTCTTACAACGTTAATTCAATCATTAGGTAGCCTACAGTACTAGTAACTAACCAAGCAAAACAGCTGGTTACATTCAATCATATCACAATTTTCAATGACAAAATATCATCACACCGTAATTACATGTTATTTTCGTGAATTAAATGCAAAGAGGCCATAATATTTGAGGAAAAGTTGAAATTATGAACAATATTCCGCGTGACGGAAGAGCACATTAGATGGCAGCAGAGGCTTCATATAACGATTAACGCCATCTAGAGCCAGTGACGACAAATTAATGATGTTACTAGCTCGCCGCTTTCGCTCTCTCTGGAGGAATTAATTAGCAGTATGTAAATACATTATAGTGCCTCTTCTTTGTACATCGTGCCGAAGAGGTACAACTGGCTGCAACAGAGGACTAAAGAATGTTCGAGAGCTCTTACTGTTAAGGGAACTCCTTTATTATGATGATTATTATTATTATTATTATTATTATTATTATTATTATTATTATTACACAATATTTCACAACCTTTCCTGTGCCAGATACAAAGCAGAGGCACTATTTAATGTATGGACACTACTTACTGAAAATGAAAATACACAGCCTGTTTCCAGTCATTCGACCGGGTCAGGAATGGAATGAATGAAGCCCCATCTAGCGGCGAGGACAGGAAATGTGCCGGCTGCCGAAGGCTGTCGCACTCCTCTGGGACGATGATAAGTGACTGTGAGATGAAATGAAATGTTAATGGAGCCTGTTGCTGGAATGAAAGGTGACAGGGAAAACCGGAGTACCCGGAGAAAAACCTGTCCCATCTCCGCTTTGTCCAGCACAAATCTCCAATGGATTGCCCGGGATTTGAACCACGGTATCCAGCGGTGAGCGGCCAGCGCGCTGCCACCTGAGCCACGGAGGCTTACGACACTATTTACTATCAACTACTAATGATTCAAATATTGATGGATGTTCCATCTCCAAGATCTTCTGGACCATGCTGCAGGTGGCTAAGGAATTTTTTGTACTTCTGTGTAACTGAGGTGGTGCAGATATAGAGGTTTAAGGCTGTTATGTAATTGCACTTCTACTGATGATTCAGAACAATGTTGATGGCACAGTGATTACTTCCTTTGTTCCCAACATCTCTAAATTCCCACTGACCTATCGGTATAATTCAGACATTTTCTCCCCATTTGTTGCTTGCAGGCTTGTAGTTTTAGGAGCTGTGGTATTATATGACTGTTGATATCGCCAAATTAGACACGGGACCTCCACATTAACGTGGAATCCATACCACAGAAACGTAATTTTTCATTTCAAACATCCCACAGACACTGGGTAGGTTTCAAATTATGTTAGGGACTATACCACTCGGCTGTCACACCCCCACCTCGCTGCGAATAAGCGAAAAAGTACGGAATGTGTGCGTGGTTTGTTTGTTTATTTGTTTGTTTTGACCTTGTAATGTCCTGAAAATCTGGGAGAGACGCTATGTAGACTTATTGGCTATTATAATCAAGAAACTGGTTTTCTTGAAGACACTGTTTTACTATCGATATCAGATATATCCCGAAACTGGCTGTAGGCTATGTAAGGTTGATTATTAGCAGTAACGGTTTATGTCTGAGCCAGTGGCCTGGACCTAAGACAAGAAGCGAACGATCGCTCTATTTATCTTACTTCAATCCTCAGCATGTAGCCGCTGAATTAAATGTCGTCATTGCCTCTCGAAATACTGCTATGTGACAATGTTGCCGGGAGAAATACTGACCGGAAGCGCATGTATCACTTAGAATGAAAATTCGTTGAAATGATTCCTGCAGTATTGAACCTTAGTTGACAAATCCTTTCTGGTCAGAGTTCTAGGCTGAAATATAATTACATAGGGCTTTATCTATGCACAACGATGATATGTCGATAGTCCGCCTCTGTGGTGCAGTGGTTAATGTAATTATCTGCCACCTAGTGGGCCGAGTTCGATTCCTGGCTCTGCCACGAAATTTGAAAAGTGGTACGAGGACTCGTAGGGGGTCTACTCAGCCTCGGGAGGACAATTGAGTATATGGGGGCTTAGATTCTCTCCTTAAGCATCCTTGAAGTGGTTTCCGTGGTTTCCTACTTCTTCTCCAGGAAAATGATGGGATGGTACCTAACTTAAGACCACGGCCGCTTCCTTCACTCTTCCTTGTCTACCCTTCCGATCTTCCCATCCCCCCCTCCCCACAAGGCCCTCGTTCAGCATAGCAGGTGAGGCCGCTTGGGCGAGGTACTGGTTACCCTCCCCAGGTGTAACCCCCGACCCAGAGTATGAAGCTCCAGAACACTGCCTTGAGGCGGAAGAGGTAGGATCCCTCTCGGAGTCAGTGGGGAAAATCCAACCCTACGGTAAACGGGTTAAGAAATAAAGAAAGAAGATGTCACCCCGTACAAACAAATCAAACCAAAACTCAAAGCACTACAGCCCTGAGGGGCCTTGGCCACCAAGCGACCGTTGCTCACACCGAAGACCAGCAGATTACTAGGTGATTAATCATCAGCACGACGAATTCTCTCGCCATCAGATAGCTCCCCAATAACGTCCTCACGTTGCCTGAACTCACCTCGAACCAGTCCTCACAGATAAAATGACTAAGCTAGCCGGTAATCGAACCCAGGGCCGCCTGGTAAAATATAGGCCTGTTACAGTAGAACAAATCATTAGCAGCTTAGGCTTTCACGACCGGCGTTTCAATGAAAATTTAAGAAATCTTCCGATTATGAATCTTGGTCTGAAAATGCTGGATGCAGTTTCCAGGGAACGTTGGGACTTGAAAATCAATTTGGCAACGACCTACAAGCCCGGAATGTGTATATTTATTAGATCAACAGTCAGTCAGTTGTGTCAGCGTCCGTAGCGTAACGGTACGTTCTCGCAGGCCTGCCTGGGTTCGATTCCCGGTATACCAAAAAAATAGATGCACCACTCACGATAGGACCGGACACGAATTTTCAATGTTGAAAATATTTCTTAGCAAACAAAGTATGGGTTCCCATGCTACGAAAAGTTTAAATTAAACTATTTCCTCACCTGTGCAGAAATTTGAAGTGCTAGAGGGCCCGGAAAGGTTTCAAAGTGTGAGTCTTGGAGAGCTCTATCAAACTAAAAAAACACAAATTTCGAAAATTACTTCCGGTCTAAATGCAGTTCCGGAAAAACACCCTAAAATCGCTTGTTTCTTTACTCGTTTTCTTTTTTATTCAAATCCTAGCCAAACTAACTTATTTGCATGATTATTTCTCTAATGTATTCCTTGGTTCAATACCCTCAAACTTTTTTTGATGTTTGAAAATTTTCTACCCCGAATGTAGTTATAAGGGCTTAAGTAAAACTCTGCATTGACTCACATTAGCACTCGTAGTGGTGCTTAAGTGAAACAATGTATTGACTCACATTAGCACTCGTAGTGGTGCTTACGTGAAACAATGTATTGACTCACATTAGCGCTCGTAGTGGTAGAAAAAGGCAAACTGCTAATCTAATCGACCGGATAATGATGATTAAGAAAAGGATTGTAATGTTTAGGAATAAATAAAGAATATTTTATCATACTTTATTATATCTTTTTTACCTGAAATTCGTAGCTCATATCATAAGATGTTTTCAACATTGAGATGCTTGCTTGAAGGGCTAGAACTGTGGATTTTTGTACGGCTCCAGCGTAGTGACCTTTGGTTCAGAGTGTGCTGGGTTCAATCCCTGCCGGGCCGGAGAATTTAATGTTAAAGGGTTAATTCCCTTGACTTGGTGACCAGGTGTTTATAATATCCCAACATCCCTAAAAATCACACACAATACTATCCTCCGCCACAATAACAGGCAGTTTCCCATACAAGGCAGATGCTACCCACACTCGTCGGAGAGTCTGCTAGCAATAGCCGTACGATACGAAATTTTAGTTAGTTTGGTTTACTTTTCTATTTGTTTTAAGGTCGCACAAACTCTTGCAAGTTTTCGGTGACGATGACAGAGGAAAGAGCTATCTAGAACTGGGAGAAACAGGCCGTGGCCTTGATGTGATGTTGTCCAAGCATTCCGCGTTATAAAAAACAGATTTTTATATAATGGTATTGGTTTCATTTTGTTCAATTCAAAATACTAATGAATTATCTTCTTTGGAACTTGAATGAAAGGGACATGTCTTATACGATTCGGGCATTATTTTCTGATGTGGACCATTCAAAACCAAAGTGGTGTAAGTCACATTTGTGTTTTGTTAGCTGGTAAAATTTAACAGCTCCCTTTCACAAAGGCAGCTGTGTAAATTCACTAGCAGTAATTCATTTACAAGATAATAATGTCCACTTCAACAATACCAACAGAAAATATACTACACACAAAGAAAACTAACTTATTATATTAACAGTATTCAGAATAGTATTGTTTTTTGTTTTTTTACCAGTTGCTTTACGTCGCACCGACACCAGGTATGTTTTATGGCGACGATGGGATACGAAAGGCTTAGGAGTTGGAAGGAAGCCACCGTGGCCTTAATTAAGGTACAGCCTCAGCATGTGCCTGGTGTGAAAATGGGAAACCACGGAAAACCATCTTCAGGGCTGCCGACAGTGGAGCTCGAACCCACTATGTACCGGATGCAAACTCACAGCTGCGAGCCTTTGATCGCACAGCCAACTCGTTCGGTCACTTTGTTAAGAAGATAACTCTACTTATTTGGTTTTTCAAACCCCATGGCACTACAGCCCTCGAAGGGCCTTGGCCTACCAAGCGACCGCTGCTCAGCCCGAAGGCCTGCAGATTACGAAGGGTCGTGTGGTCAGCACGACAAATCCTCTCGGCCGTTATTCTTAGCTTTCTAGACCGGGGCCACTATCTCACCGTCAGATAGCTCCTCAATTCTAATCACGTAGGCTGAGTGGACCTCGAACCAACCCTCAGGTCCAGGTAAAAATCCCTGCGTCGCCATAAGACCTATCTGTGTCGGTGCGACGTAAAACAAATAGCAAAAAATCCCTGACCTGGCCGGGAATCGAACCCGGGGCCTCCGGGTAAGAGGCAGGCACGCCACCCCTACACCACGGGGCCGGCCTATCTGGTTTTTACCGGTGACTATTTTGTGTTCTTGAATAATATAGAAGCAAAATTTACTATTTCTTCAGTAATATGACGAAATGACTTACCTTGACCTTAGCAGGTTACTGCAAAAATTTAAAAAATATTAAAAAATTACTTATCTGGTTTTCCCCCAGAATGAGTGAATTAATTAACTTACTAAGCTACTACACGTCACTAGAGTATTGATAAAGCACCTATGAAAATAGAAACAACAAACGATCACGTCGCGATAGATTATATGGATATTACCGTAATTCTGTATCGTTTATTTACGCCGGTCTTGTTTGCCGGATTCAATACAACGTGTAAACGAGGGTGGCTGTGGTGGGAATCGGAACCCCCTCTACTCAGTTGACCTCCTTAGGCTGAGTGGACCCCGTTTCAGAGTACAGTAAGTGTACTCAAATCGATTTCAATCCCCATGAAAACGTAGTAAGTTTAATAGTATGACTGTGTTTTGATAGACATAGAAAGTATAAGTGCCACATATTTGTTGCGATTCCAGCATTTTTTGAGCACGTTTTCCCTATAGCTCTTAGCAAGTGTACCCCGCCTAGTGCTATTTTTGGAACCTTTATCTGGCTCACTCGGGAGAATGAACCACCCAACTAGGTTACTTTTGTGTGTACGTACTTCTTCCAGAAGTCTTATGTCAGACCAAACATTTCTTTTTAATATTCGTGTTACTATTGTATGTACAAACACCTATAAGAACCCAACTTCTTTCAAAAATTTCGTGTATATTTTATGTATAAATAACCTTTTCCAAGAGGACGATTGTTCATTTTAGTTTCTTTCTTTCTTTCTTTCTTTCTTTCTTACATTATTAATCCGTTTACCCTCCAGGGTTGGATTTTCCCTCGGACTCAGCGAGGGATCTCACCTCTACCACTTCAAGGGGAGTGTCCTGGAGCGTGAGACTTTGGGTTGGGGGATACAACTGGGGAGGACGACCAGTACCTCGCCCAGGCGGTGTCACCTGCTGTGCTGAACAGGGTCCTTGTGGGGCATGAGAAGACTAGAAGTGATAGGGAAGGAAGGAAGGAAGAAAACAAACAAACAAACATACTAACTAACGTGACTTTAAGTTAGGTACCATACCGGCATTTGCCTGAGGAGAAGTGACAAACCACGGAAAACAACTTCGAGGATGATTGTGGTGGGAATCGAAACCCCCTCTACTCAGTTGACCTCCTGAGGCTGAGTGGACCCCGTTCCAGACCTCGTAGGCCTACCACTTTTCAAATTTCGTGGCAGAGCCGGGAATCGAACTCGGGCCTTTGGGGATGGTAGCTAATCATACCAACCACTACACTACAGAGGCAGACTCATTTTAGTACTTTTTATAATATTCCTGCCATTATTTTATGCAAGTGACTTTAACAAGAATGACATTATGATTCCCCATTTTCTAAAAATTCCAGTAATTTTTAGATGTACGTACAGTTTTCCAGCGTTACGCTAAGTACCAATATCTTTCTTTCAATATTCATGTTATTTATATTTTTGCAAGTGTCTTTTCCTAGAGTGACAATTTCATCTCAATCATTTTTAAATACTGTGTTAACTTTGTGCGTAAGTAGCCTGAGTTTTCTCCAAGAACAAGAGTTCCCGTCACAAGATCAGAGGCGATTGTAGTTGATTACGAGAGGCATGATTTTTTCGCTTTAACGATAAGCACGACAAAAAATATTTTGAAGCGATTTTGAGATGTCTTAAAGAATCATATGATTCTGGTTACGAAATTAGTGACTTTTTTTCGCGAATTACTGCGAATGAAAGCGACAATGCCAGTTTAAAGCGAAATGCACTTATTTTGCGATAAGTGCGAAAATGCAGCGAAATTCATTGAAAATAACGATCTTGAAACTGTATGCCAATATCTCGTGTATGAAGAGAAACAGATGACAGAATAACGACTTCTCAATTCGACAGAATTAATTAAAATTCTAAAATCCCTTAGTGGTATGGCATTATACAGTAGAGTGACAGCTGCGGCCATATAGTGTTAGGGCAATTTGTTATTAATCTTGATTAGGCCTATATTATTTCTAATCAAGATTACATAAGGCATAATGAATGATTATCAATTTTGTTTCTCTTTATTTATTTATCTATCTTTCACATAAATAATTCACAAATCTCACGAATTAAACACTTTATGAATAATTTTACGAAATGTTTAAAGCGAAATTAAAGCGATGAGGTCAGCCCTATTTCGCGAAATAACGCGAAAAATTGTTTTCTTTTCGCGAAATCGAACATAAATTAATGCGAAAAAAGCATGCCTCTATTGATTAGTATGGCTTCAAGCTCAGTTTGGTCTCCTTCCGAGAATAGGATGAAATTCTGTCTTGAATGAAGTGGTAATCCTCCAGGTGATGATGCTAACAATATACTTCTATGAGGAACAGGACCAACGTCACAAGGAATTCACAGGCTCATTAGCGTACTGTCGTGACGTTCTTGGTGAAATACCCGTCGGATTGGCCCATGTCTACGTGACAAATCACAGCTACTACTAGCAAGGATGGAGGAAGAATGAAAGCAACACTTCCTACCTTCTAAGCTGGAAGCGGTAGGTGGAGTTTGTTCCCATTTCCACAACGGCTAGGATATTTTTATCTTAAAAAAAGCACTTTTACTCCAGTTGTAAAAGAAGATAGCGAGAATAGGCCATGAAGGTTCTTGACCTGCCTAGCCAGCCGTCTTAAGCGATACTGGAGTGTCACTTGATGAGTATGATGACATCCTCTGGCATAGTGTTTCGTTTCTGTGACCAGGCCCACGGCCCCTCGTATCAGCCTGTTCCTCAGCTAGTCTCACGAGGTTGAGAGATCCTCATTCCAGGTCATAGTTCAGAATTAAAATGCTTGATCTGGCCGGGAACCAAAGCCAGTTTCTCCAGGTAAGAGGCTGTCACCTATTCCTCGCGGCCTGTGAAGAATGTACTGTACGTACCGTACAGTTAGAATGATAATAATTACACTGAACGAGTTGCTTGCATGAGATAAGACTCTTAATTGTAGGCTTGTATTCGGGAGATGATAGTTTCGAACCCCACGATCGACAGTCTTTCCGAGGTCTCCCATTCTCAAATCACGGAAATCCTGGAACTGTACGGTAATTAAGGCCACGGTCGCTTCTTTCCCAGTACTAGTCTTATAACTTCACTGAAAACCTACCTGAGTTAGTTCAACGTTCAACTGGTCTGAAGAGATAGATCACAGAGTACAGAATTATTCCCTGAAAAGTGTCCCGCGCATTTTGGCACTCCTTCACGCGCACCGACTGTACCAGAATTTCATTCTTCAACCTTAATTATATGAGTGGATGTCAACTCAACTACAATGAACAGTCTCCCTAAATAATAATAATAACCGGGCGAGTTGGCTGTGCGGCTAGGGTCGCGCAGTTGTGAGCTTGCATCCGGGGGATAGTGGGTTCGAACCCCACTGTCTGCAGCCCTAAATGTGGTTTTCCATGGTTTCCCATTTTCACGCCAGGAAAATACTGGGGCTGTACCTTAATTAAGACCACGGTCGCTTCCTTCCCATTCCTAGGCCCTTCGTATCCCATCGTCGCCGTAAGACCTATCTGTGTTGGTGCGACGTACAACAAATACCCACCAAAAAAAAAAATTGTAAAATTCTAGTGGTCTGCAACATACAGTGCAAAAATGCATGAGTGAAATACTTCTTTTTTCAGGCATTATATATTGTTACATTAACATAATTTTAAAAAGGAATTCCGTGTTTGTTAAAAAAAGTACCTGCAGAATTGAGAATGAATTCAGGGAACCCGCAATGGAGATCCTGGAGAAAGAAACTGAAATGAGTATAACTGGAATCATGTGCCTATTTGGCTTAATCACACTAGGGTTGCAGAAATTGGAGTTCGGAAACCTTACCTCAGTTGGCTTTGCAGTATATCACGATAGTCATCCCCAGGTTCTTAAGCTGCGTTTACACTAGCGAAACTCCCTCGCGAAAGTCGCGCGGGCGAAACTTACTCGCTTCGAGTGAAATTTCGCACTACCCAAAACAGAGCGCAATTCAGATCGAAAAATAGCGCGAGTGGGACGAGCCGCCTTCGGCAAGCCTGAAAGCTTCAGTTCTGGTTTTGCAGCCAACATGGAAACTTGTTTTGTCCCTCCAGCCGCTGCAGTTGTGCATTACCTTTGTGAGTTAATTTGTATATAATCGTCTTTTTTCATTGTTTTTTCATTGTTAGACACCTACACAGGACCGTACTATAACATTTCATCATCATATAGTAGATTAGTGTAATAAAAGTGTCATAAAGTTAAAATAAATTTCAGTTTTTGTAAGAAATTGAAGTGTTGCGTTTTTCGTGCCGGTCAGTGTAAGTTCTTCACAATGACCCAATAATGCTTCAAAATAGGTACAGATAGGTTCAAAAAAGTAATGAAATGACACAATTTTGCAGTATAAACCAATAGTAACTGCTTACCTAATTCAGTGACTCTGCTCTTATTTTCTTCCGATCTTTCGTTTCGACATGATCCCAGTAGCGTTTTCATCTTCCCTTTCACTGTAGAAATAGGAAAGTTTAGTTGAGAACTAATTTCCTTCCACGCGTCTTCTCTTTTATTGCGATTGAAATTGTTTTTATTTTTCGGATTTCACATAAAATCTCGATTGTTGTAGAGCTCGATGAGCTGCAAGCACTGTTCTTGATTCATCCCTCGAGCAACTATGGGGACCACGTTTACATTGAGCTAAACCGTTTGATGCGCGGATAAAAACCGACTGAGCTCCGGGTCGTAGCGAGGGACCTCACTCCGCAATTACTCGCGGGGTGGGGGAGCGTTTACACCAGGCTTTATTCGATCGCGAAATTATTTCGCGAGGAAATTGCGCTTAGTGTAAACGCAGCTTTAGGTGTAAAGGTTTGACGGTTCTCAGACATCACGTTGCAAAAACATTAAAAAACTTCTTTCCACATCAACGGATGTGAAGGGTTCATACTTGAAGCAAAGGTGATCTTCCTCTTCAAAAACACCCACATAAAAACTTTCTTGTCACGTCCTTTTTATCAAGCATTTTTCATTTCATTTTACTTCATTTCGCTTCGTTCTCTCTCTTACTGCAAAAAAGATGTTTAAGAAGTGATATAAGAACTGATGATGTTTCGTATTGAGAATGGGTCGTACAAATGTAGTCGATAGAAGGGTGAAGTTGCAAAAAAATCCGTTAAAACCTACAAAAAAGCTACAAAAGGACCTATAAGCAATAAAACGCCGGAAAGGGTAAAAAGGACAAATAAAACCCCACCATTTTCTGGCCTACAATAACCCAGAAAGAACATAAATTATGTTGGGCCTCGTCTTCGGATACTCGAGAAAAGAAAAGGACTTTTCCTCAATTTCCGAGCTCTAACAATAACCATCTAACCTCGTCATATAGGGCTTCTTACTTTAGAGAAAATATTACCAACATAACCATGCAATGTACTAACACTGCACTAACCTGCTGAGCGAGTCGGGAGATGATGGGTTCGAATCTAACGTTCTGTGTTGGTTCGTCGTTAAACCACTACCAAAAATAATTTGAAGAGAAATAACACAAATTTAATAAAACTATCGATAATTCATATGCTCACAATAAGCACTTTTAGCCACTCACGAAGAGATGTGCGGCTAAGACTGTTTTAGGGCCGGAGCTGTTCTAGCTCGTTAACAGCGCCCCCTTCTTCCACAGTTTCGATTAAACGATTTTTATTTTATTTTTTACGTTGCACCAACACATATAGGTCTTATGGCGACGATGGGACAGGCAAGGGCTAGGAGTAGAAAGGAAGCGACCGTGGCCTTAGTTAAGGTGTAAAAATGGGAAACCACGACCCACTATCTCCCGAATGCAAGCTGATAGCTACGTGACCCAAGCCGCATGTCATTTGCTCGGTTAACGAATTCTTCACGAGCACACATTTGTTTAAATATGCTAGATATAACATGAGCAATATTAATACAAGAAAAAATACTATTCGTGCATATTATCTGCACTTACAACTACATTCAAATGAAACTAATTTGTACCCTTTCTGAGTTGGGTATACGTTCCAGGGGCAACCAACCCCAATCCTCTCCCTTAGTCTCATTTCCCCATGCCTTAAGTTATCTGTGATACATGCAAATCAATCCCCATGGTGCATCCCTGATAAACTCTGGTCTACCAAGTAACCGCTGTTCATCCCAAAGGCCTGCAGATTAAGAGGTGAACCATGGTCAGCAAGAAAATTCCCCTCCGTCGTTATTCTTGGTTGAGACAACTATCTCACAGTCAGATAGCTCCTCAATTGTTCTCATGAAATGGCATGAAATGGCGTATGGCTTTCAGTGCCGGGAGATCCCAGGACGGGTTCGGCTCGCCAGGTGCAGGTCTTTTGATTTGACTCCCGTAGGCGACCTGCGCGTCGTGATGAGGATGAAATGATGATGAAGACAACACATACAACCAGCCCCCGTGCCAGGGAAATTAACCAATGGTGGTTAAAATTCCCGACCCTGTCGGGGATCGAACCCGGGGCCCCTGTGGCCAAAGGCCAGCACGCTAACCATTTAGCCATGGAGCCGGATATTTGTTCTCATATAAGCTGAGTAGACCTCTAACCAGCCCTCACATCTAAGTACAACTGCCTGACCTCTCTGTCCCAAGACCGCGGGGCAGGTACATCTGCGATACAGAGTAGCTATATTTTTACTGGCCACTAGACCTTAGTTTGGAAACCTCTTATAATGGGAAAATCGCTCAAACTGAAAATAAAAATAAAAGAAATTACGTCCTAAATGGCCTGCAGATTGCAGCACGATGTTCCTTTTAGTCACTGTACCTTTTAGGAATTACATCCTGCATCCCAGGCTCGTAACGGAAGTCCCCTTAAAAAGAGAGTCAGTGGCTCGTTGTGCAACCACATGTCGCGTAGGATTAGCTGTCACTCTTCTTCCCAGAGATGTTCAATGCCGCATCAGTAATACTTCAGACGAACTCTTACTCCTAAAAATTGTTCATAATTTATGACTGTCAATTCCTGGAAAGCTTCCCACAAGAAGACGATTTTATTTAACTACGTAAGTCACGTTGGCTACTCAAGTACAACGTATGAAATTCCTGGATATTAATCACTCTGTATACTTCTTCAAGCCGGGCTGAGTGGCTGAGACGGTTCTAAACCCACGCTCCCAGGTTCGACCCTGGCTCAGTCCTCAAATACGTCAGCCCTGTGTTGGTAGATTTATTGGCATGTAAAATAACTCTTGTGGGACAAAATTCCGACATCTCGGCGTCCCCGAAAACCGTAAAAGTAGTTAGTGGGACGTAAAACCATTATTATTATTATTATTATTATTATTATTATTATTATTATTATTATTATTATTCAAGACGTATGTTATTTACCTCAGGGTCAGACTTATGTTAGCAAAAAGAAAATTAATTTTAGAGTCAGTGGCCCATCTGAAGAAATGCAAAGATTTGTTCCTTTGCTTGTGATTTAACATCTCTCTAACTCAGAAAGGTTTTCAGCGACGATGGGTTAAGAGAAGTCTAGGACTAGGAGTTGGGGGATTAAGTGGCTGTTGTCTTAGTTAAGGTACATCCCATCAGATTCTTGGTGTAAAGTAGGAGAAACCACAAAAAAATTTCAGAGCTGTACGACTCGAACCCACCATCTCCCGAACGCAAGTGTACATTTACACGTCCCGCACTACACAGTTAACTCGCTCTGTAAAAAAACAAGTAATATTGCTCTTGTGGCTGACAAGAGAAACGTCATTAGCTCCGCTGTGTCTATGACTAACTTGGGCTTCAGATTGTAGACGAAGTTCTGAGACTAGAAATGTGGAGCAATTCGAACATTAGTCTCCAGTGAGTGAGGGGACTGGGTACAAAGCTTCAAAGAGGAATTGAAAGCTTCAGATACGGCTAAATAAATAATTATATGACATTAATGGTTATATTGGGAATTTTGACTAAATTACACAATGCAACCAATGAAATAATGAAAAAATTGCAGGCCTATTCAAAATAAATTGACCAGTCCTTCTTCTATCACAGACCTTATTTTAGTCACTTCCCATTTTCCAAGTTCTTATAGATAATTTAAAATTACGGCAAAAATAATTTAAAAGCCACGTACGTGTCGTTTTCTCTTTGCAATGTCTATTCTTTTCTCACTAGAAAATTAATTTCGAGATGTAGTGATTATTGTCTTTGGATTTTGTTTTTTACAGAGCAACCTAACTGCGTGGCATGGACCGTATAATTGTAAGCTTTCATTTGGGAGATGATGGGTTCGAACCCTAACATCGGCAGTCCTCAGGATAGTTTCTCTTTCTATTTTCAGACCAAGTAAATGCTCAAGCTGTACTTTTTACGGCAAGCTCCTTCCGAATCCTAGCCCTCTCCCTCTCGCTGCCGAAATATATCTTAGTGCGAAGGAAAACCGATAGAAAAAAATCGCATAGGCTGTGTATACGAACGACACGGCCGCTTGACAACGTCTGCGTGCCGAGTCTCGTGAAATGAAATGCATCTATCGAATGTAACAACTTTATTCGTAAGTCACAGAATAAATTGAATGAAACAGAATGAATGCTCTGTATCGCCGCATCAGCGCAGCCGCACTGGAACGCGGGGTGTGTCACAAGGTCGTGGCGCTAGTGATATGTCAGCGTCGGGCGTACTATGATCATATTGTTGGGTGCATATCTCTGGAACAGATGTAGATATCTCGATGAGTCTGCCATCATCATTTTTGCTTGATGCGCTATATCTATATTCGACATCTCAGTGAAATATATACAATAGAAACGGAGACAAAGGCCTCGATGATCCCTTTTTGCCTCAACATTCAAGCTTTACGCGGAATTGCAATTGTACCCGTTCTTCGCACGGGAATTTGCAATGGATTACATGTTTCCTTCGTGAATTTATGCGAAGTACATGCCTGTATTCACACGTTTAATGGATGTTAAACTGATATTTTTCTACGAAAGAACTTGGCAGAAACGAAAAGTACGATAAAGATGAACAAAGTAGAGACAGAATGAGGACGATTAGAGAGTTTATTATACGGTACAGTTCCTGGTCGGAAGTTGTGCGAAATTCTCTGATACATATTGTTATTCCTCCGACCACTAAAGTGGCACTGTGGCTGAAGGCTCCTGAAACTGATCCTTCATGACAAACTCCTTATTGTCTGTTCTATCAAAACAAAAACAAAAGTAAAATGGCTCTTGAGTTCTTCCCGTTAACCTCTCTTGAAGTGGCATGCACCGAGTATTCCACGGGACTTGAACTAAACATCCGATTTGTCGTAAATATATCCGTTCTTTACAGTCGTACGATAAATATGTATACGACATATAATAACATGAATAACACATACTTAAACGTTTGTTATATACAGATAGAACTAATTTAACAAATATATATTTAGGTTGGTAATGTATATTTTGTGAGAGTGTAAAACCACTGTTTCGATCATCCTATAAACCCCCAGTTTTATCTGGGATTTAGAAATGAATTTAGCTCTGAAACCTACCCAAGGACAAGTAGAATATAAATATGAAGTTTGGTAGAAATATATCCAGTAGTTTTCGACTTATAAGAATTCAGACAGACAAACCGACAAACAGACACCAAAGCAAAAACATATACATATGGTCATTATTAGACCTAAAATACATAATTCCGAAAATTACACCAAAATATTCAATGTACAGACACACGGTCGTTACGATTTTCTTCTTCTTTCTGTGCCGTTTCACAGTTCTTTTTAAGAGCTGTAATAACAAAGATGGAGTCTCTGCGATCAAAATGTCAAATAAAATGCATTTAACGTCAGTACGGGCCGAAATGTAAGTCTTTTCGTCGGTCGGTTACGGAAATGACCGCGTATAGAAGGCGCAGAAAAAAATGACAAATGGACATTATTTAAAACCATTATTCAAGGAAAAAAATGCTCATCACTTATTATATAATCTGACTTCGATGTGTTAAGAAGACGCAAGACTAGATTTGAAAGGGATTATCCAGCGGAGCTAAATACTATAAATTGGAAACGAAAGATAATTTGCGACTACACGCCAATCTGCTGATATCAAGATTTAAACGCTGCGCGGGAGATTAAATACGCAAAAAGAAGAGATAAATAGACTACAGTAGAACTACGTCACGAAGTGGCGCAGGTCCTGAATAAAATTTTCCCGATACTGTTTAATGTTGAAGGACACCTACTGACCAGTTGTTGAGTGCATTTACGCCAATAAAAAGATAGCGGAAAGAAATTTATTTTCAAATTGAAATATATACAGAACATCTGTCTTAGTCGATTTTGAACTAGTTTATTGGATCAACTGTACCCCAACGAAATCTATGCAATCTGAGCAACGCAAGAGATATATTAATTGGAAGATGTCAGCAATGAATCAAATATTCTATTATTGTTCTGTTTCATACGCACGAGTCTTCACCATGGGTCTGTAAGGGAGCAAGGCGATGCTGCTTGGATCCTGACGAGGCGATACGATGTTGGCTGTCCCGGATGACCTGTGATCAGTGTTGAGAAGCTACGATGTACCCGACCACTTCTGGAGGAACCAGATGACGAGATCCTAATCTCAGATGACCGGAGATGAGGAAACATCGAGACCATCTTGAGCAAAGCTAAGTCCATTACTTAAGTCGTTTTCGTAAGTAAGAGTATATTATTTCTTTTATTGCATGTTGATGTTTGTTTTGTGCTAAGACTGTGCGTGGATAAACGTATTGCTGATGTGATTGGAAGTAGGTATTCATCCATATGGTATGTTAATTCCACTTGTAGGCGTGGTCACCAAGTGATTGTGCGATCGTAATGTTTTCCAGTGATATGTGAGGAGAGACAGCGAGAGTTATTATTATTACCAGTGTTGAGTAGTGCGTGAAGTTGGCATTAATACCTGTGTGTCCTAATTTAAGCAATGTCAATCAGTTCGAGATCGTATATAGGATGTGTTTTATGAAGGAATATGGCAGTAGACTACTCCAAGTTCATGTTAAATTTGGCACTATGACAGTAGTAAGTAAAGTAGGCATTTTATGAATGTCACGGCACGTTGATGTGTAAGTTAAGGTTGTGATTTACATATGATGAAGTGAAAGAGTTGTTATATATGAAATATGTGTATATTAACGCGTCATAGATATGATATATGGATGTTAATGATTTATGATGGTGGTAGTTATTGTTTTCTTCGAGAGAGAAATAGTCATAGTGGTGCGAAGTGAGATCTAGTCATTTCAAATGATGTTTCGGAGGGTGTCACAGAATTCTCGCCAATTCCATGTAATAATTCTGGATCTTACGCATTGTACATAGCTTAGGATATGATCTCGAGACGAGTAGTGCAATGTTTCTTTTCATCCATGTTAGGATTACCTAGAGAATCATATATGTACTCAAGATACGATTTGAGCTTTCACTGATTTACTTAGGATGATCTTGAAAATTCTCACGGTGTATAACTTTATTTCTGGATAAATTTCAACCTATAGGCTGATCACTGGTGACCTAGATTTTCAAAGAGAATTATTTTTTTTAGTCGGAGATAGTGTCATCTGACCATGTAGATTTTCCGTTGATAGTATGTGTTATGATAGCTACATATGATATGTGTGGTGACGTTTTTTTGTTTGTTTTTTTTTGCAACCATGTACGCACGTAGTCTGATAATCAATAAGCTAAGGTCATATTACCTTAAGTTCATAAATTAAATCTTGCGATAATGTTACTTGTAGGGTGATTACGACTTACAATGGACGTAGCTTGGCTCATGATATGTGACACAAGGAAATATGAGCGTCTAAGAGGCAACTAAGTAGGCAGAAGTGAATGTTTAAAATGTAAAACATACAAGAGAGTACTTGTCAAATCAAATCTGAAGAAGAGCTTGGTGATAGCCTCATTGAGAGTCCTAAACCTGCATCTAGACAAACAGTCAGTGAAAATTTAGGAATGTGACAGTTTATAGAGTAAGGATTAGGTGGTAACTAACAGAATCCCAAGAATAATTGATTCAGACAACTTGAACTCCATTTCTTGACTGAACATTAAAAATCGGCAATTCTACTAGCGTTTCTTTATTTTCTCAAGAGAGTGTCACTAGAAATACTGTAAATAGTAGTTAATACAATTTTTATTTTCTTCTTTGAGGATGCATCCTATATTCTTAGTATACTTGATTTTAATGTTTATTTTCTTGCCAGTATGGCACATGTAAATACCATTATCTGTATTCACATTAATTTATTTTGTTATCACCCAGCTTTGTAGGTGAGTTGTATACGAAGGAAAACATAGCTTTTTCAAAAATTTCCCAGATGTTACATGGAATTTATGCTAATAAATTATGATTTTGGAGATTAATGGGCTTATGAAAGGAAATAATATGATCCGAGAAGACATTTATTTAGGATGAATTCGGAAGATGTAATTTTTCTGAAAGTTGTTGACGGATATAGACTATAGGGTTGACAATGAGTCACTCATTTCAAGAACGACTTCATTGGTAAAAATTTGCGATAATTTTCTTGAATATTTGACTTAATATTTAAAATAAATATGGAATAGTGAAACCTAAACACTCTTTCTCTGTGTTCTTAGAATAAGAATTAGTTGTAAGACTGTAGTAGTTTCAAGCGACGACAATTTCTATAAGAGTTAATAAGAATATGGTACCTAACTAGATACGAGTAAGAGACGTCTTTCTGCGTTAGTTAGAAACTACCATTAATCGACCTGGACGTTTTTCTATTACGGAACTCACACCCGTAGAACTTAGTCACCAGATTAATTGAATTTAGAGCTAGTCAGGATCTCTTGAGTCCATGCCTGGACGCGGGAACGGCGCAAGTAGAAAATGGCGCCTCAACGTGATGCGAATGGAGAAAAACGCCACGGGAACTGTTGGTCGCAAACCAAGTAGAATTTTTGGGATACTCATGTATGTGGAAATTCAAGAGAAAGTCGTCGTGGGAATTCCAAGAGAAAGAATACGACACAGAACGGTGAAGAGGTTGATTCCCATATGTAGCGATAAGAATGAGGAAAACATCGGGAAACCTGTTAAGAAGATGACAGAGATGATAGTCGAATGACGGATCTTTGGTGCAATATTAGAGTAAAATGGGAGAATTTACTCAAAAGAAGTGGGTAAGATAAAGAAGATATTTTAGGAATTAATGGATGAGGAATTATTGATTGTAACAGCAAGATGATTGCATGGAGATGGAGATGTCGTACGGTAATTTCTTTACTGGACTGTTATGCATTATTATTTTATGGGATCGAAGTGGACACAGCAAGATATTAGGCTGTGAGAACGAGTAGATGCCCAGTATAGATAATGGAATAGGAGAAAGAAGAAATGGATGATTGCTCTGAAGAGAATAACAGAAAATAGCTGGTAGCAGTCAGAACTCGGAAAGAAGGAAAGATGACCGCTAATATGTTAATTTATTTAGATGTAACTTAGATATAAGAGATAGATTATAAGAGGTTATTTGAGTTAATTTCAGTTAAGAATTGGAGTCATATGTACATGAACAAGTACCTCATATTTCCTAGTGTGATTGGGTCAACATCGTGAGCTGAGTCAGATCCAAGTAGTGAAGCCTGCCTGTTTATTTACTGAATATATATTGTTGGTTGAAGTAGTGGGAGAGACATTGCTGGAGAACTTGAGTTGTGGAGAACTTAGGGAAAATATAGAGTTTATTAGGATTTTTAGAATTTAGAATACTAATTGAATATCGATATGACGACGTTAAGCCATTTGAAAGCTCAATTTGAGGAGTATCAAAGGGAACAACGAGAAGAACAAGAACAGTATCGGAAAGGCCAAGAAGAGAAACAAGAGAAATATCAAAAAGAACAGGAAGAGAAAGAAAGAAGACAGAAAGAAGAGCATCGGGGATTGTTGCAGGCTATAAAAGAAATGATGGAAGAAGCTAGAAAGGAGAGGTTGGAAGAGAACAGAAAGCGCGATGTAGAAGCTAGAAGACGCGACGAGGAAGCTAAGAAAGAGAGGCAGGAAGAAATGAGAAAGCAGGAAGAGACGTTGAAGAAGATGATGGAAGAAATGAATAAGAAACAGGTGGAAGAAATGGCTAAGAAGCAGGAAGAAGAGAAGAATAAAGAGAGACAAGAACGAGAGGAGAAGGAGAAGAGGCAGGAAGAAGAGAGGAAGAGAGAGAAGCAAGAACAAGAGGAACGATATCAGAGATTCATGGAAGATTTGGAGAGAAAAATGGGGGAGATTCAGGAAGCAAAACATAGAGAAATGATGGAGGAAATAAGGAGAGGTCAGCAAGAACAAAGGGAAGAAATGAATAAATATCAGGAGAAGATGGAAGAGGTGACTAGGGAACAAGAAGAAAGACATAAGATAATGATGGAGGAGATGAAAGAAGAGATCAAGAACAATATAGATGAATGGAAAGCTGAAATTAGTGGAAGTATAGAGGAGAAGAACCGAGAGATACGAGAAGAAATAAACGAAGTTAGGAAAGAAATGACAGGGAACAATAACTATCTCCAGTCTTTAAAGGAGAATGTAATAAAGGATTTATCAGACAACATGGAAAGGTTAAGCCTAGATTCCCAAGAAAAGTGGAGATTATGTGAGGAAAGTATAGGAAAACTAGGTGAGGACGTGCAAACCACGAGTACAAGTCTGGAAAAGAAGTACGACCAGGCTGCAAACCAAATTGGGAGCAGAATAACGGAGATAAGGGACGAAATAGAACAACATAAGGATGAATTAAACCAAAGAATATCGAAATCTGAAGAAGGGCTTAGACGAATGCAAGCTCAGTTACGAAAAATTCGGGAGGAAGGACCAGGAAAGACTGTTATGATGTCTGGTAGCGAGCGGAACAGAGGAGTTGAGTTTCAAATAAATGAAAGAGAAGGGACACCCATACCAGTCACACGTTCTAACCACAGTATGGGGGAGACAAATGTGGATAACGGAAACAGTGGTTATCCTACGATTATTAACGTCATAAAAACTTTCGATGATAGACCGAAGCACTTTAATAATTCCACCAGTATTTCGCCCAAACGTTTCCTTAGGGAAATGGAGGATTACTTTAAGGAACATGGCATAGCTGAGGAGAAGAAATTGAAAATAGTGGAAAAGCATTTAGATGCTAATCCAAGCTTATGGTTCCAAGCATTTAAGTATACTTTCCATGAGTATAGCGACTTTAAAACGGCGTTCTTACAAAAATTTTGGAGTCCAGAGGTGCAGCAGAGTTTACGTCTAGAGTTGTATTCTCGCAAGTATGCTACTAATGGTCAAACAGGGTTTAGTGATTACTTCGCTTACCAGTTTCACCGTTTTCAAGATCTTGATTCGCCACCCAGTGAACTTGAAGCGATCAAGACGATACAACGACAATTTCCCTCAGATGTACAACGACTGCTGGCTACTGCTAACCCAACTACGGCAGTGCAAATGGAAACGACACTTAGACAGATCGATATGACTACAGCACCACACCCTCAAAGAATGATTAGGAATACTTACGGTGAAGAAACGGTTAATGTGCTCACACAGGAAAACATCGATAGGAATACCCCTGAAGAAAGAGGAAAAATGAATAGGAAGAGACAATGGGGAAACCAGGAGAGTGGAAGGAGAGATGAAGAAAAATGCTATTGCAGGAAAGGGTCCTACAACCAAGAAGCATATATGGGAAATAGAGCATATAGACCCAACATGCGATACAGGAACCCGTATAGAGAAAACAGAGGAAGAAGTAATTTCAGAGGAAGACATGGTTACGGAAAAAGAAATGTGAGAGACAACCAAGGAAGGGAAACTTATAATCGGAGACCTATACGCGAAGTAAATGAGGACCGAAACGAGAAGGTCAAGTGGGAGAAAGCAATTAGAGAACAAGACGTTAATGCTGATGTAGAGGGAGCGGAGAGTCTTGAGTTACAGAGATATAAAAAGAGGAAACAGGAAGAACAAATCCTCGATCCAAATTCGAGAGAATTCGAATGTAGAAGAGAAAATGAGAAGATAACAAGCAAAAAAAACGCCGATTTTGAATTAGAAGGTGAGGTTGAGAATATAAAGAACGCATTGGATTCCAAAATTCACAGTTATTTCATAACGCAGGTTGATTCATGGGAAATCGATTCGGAAGAACTGATAAAGGATTTGACAGTACGTCACATGAAAAGAAAATATGAATTGCCTATTATCGTAGCAAGAGTTGGAGAGCTGAAGGTACGTTGCCTAGTTGATACTGGGGCTAGCATCAGTGTGCTTTCGAAGGAATTATTCCAAGATATGAGTAGAAGAATGAAATTATTAACCATCCCAGTTTCGAAAATTAAAATAAGAGGTATAATTCCGGATAAAACGGTGGAATGCAATATACAAACATATTTGGAAATCAATATTGGAAACAGACACTTTGAACATCCATTCATCGTCATGAACAAAATTAAATATAATATTATACTAGGAATAGACTTCATGACGGTAACTGGAATGACGATCGATATGGAGAAACAAGAAATAAGATTCCCTATATCTGACGAACACACCAGGGAAAACCAAGAACGGATTAAGATCAATGACGACATTATGATCATAGATAACAAGGAGGTACCGGAAGAAGAAAACTTACCGTCGGAAGAGCATCCAAACTTTCAATCAGAGGAAGGAGAGATATCTCTGGCAGATGAAAACATTGTAGAAAGCATAGAAAAGGTAATGGCTATGGAGGAGGAAGAAGACATGCCGAACATTGCAGAAGCAGTGGCGAATGCTAAGATTTCCTCGGTCGGAAAGTCAAAACTTCATGAAATCTTACAGGAATACTCGGATTTATTTAAGAATAAACCAGGACAGATTCCAAATTTTAAATATAAACTAATAGTGAACGATTGGACACCCTATAAAGGCAAACTCTATGGAATTCCGGAGAAACACTTCCCAGAAGTGAAAAAGATCATAAAGGAAATGGAAGACGATGGCATTATAATGAAGACATCTAGTCCTTATTTGAATCCCTTAGTAATTGTGGTGAAAAGCAACGGGAAACTCCGTCTGTGCCTTGACGCGCGTTTTTTGAACGGTCGGTTGGTTCCAAAGTATAATCAAACTCCAAAGATAAAAGATATTATTCAGAGATTCCGTGACATGAGGTATTTTTCAACCATGGATTTTACGTCCTCATACCATCACATCGTTCTGGAGGAAAAATCCCGATTGTTAACCGGATTTATGTTTGATAATCAGACATATATCTATTGTCGTCTCCCATTCGGTTTGAGGAATAGTTGTGCAGTTTTGGTGAGAGCTTTAGACAGAAATTTAACGCCGGAAGTAAAGGAGTTTTTAACTTACTACGTGGACGATCTAATTCTGGCAACTAAAACATTTACAGAACATTGTGACAAGCTTGAAAGGTTGTTTCGAAACCTAAGAGCCACTGGATTTAAGATCAACCTTACAAAATCAAAATTCTGTCAAGAAGAGGTCCTATTCGTCGGTCACATGATAGACGGTACAGGAGTACGGCCAAACCCAGTTAAGATCCAGGCCATATGCGATTTTCCCCGACCGAAGCGTATAAAGCACGTCAGACAATTTCTTGGTATGGCGCAGTTTTTCTCTAACCATTGTCAAGGATATACCCAGACCGCCGCACCTTTACAGGATTTGTTAAAGATCAACAACAGGTGGAAATGGGATGAAAAGGCAGAGAGAGCATTCCAAGAATTAAAGACCTTGTTAACCAAAAGCATCAAATTAGGCTATCCGAACTATGAAAAAGAATTTATAATACAGTCAGACGCATCTAATGTTGGCATCGGAGCTTGTTTGTACCAAGAAGAAGAAGGAACACCTCCCAAAAGAATATATCTAGCATTCACTAGCCGAAAATTGAGGAGCCACGAGGTTAACTATACCACGACAGAACAGGAGCTGTTAGCAATCATTTACGCCTTACAGCAATGGAGAAAAACTATTTACGGATACCCAATAACGGTCAGATCAGACCATAAGGCATTAACGTTTGGATTGAAAGCTGCAATGACTAATGAGCGGATAACAAGGTGGATGTTGTTCACGCAGCAATTCCAGATAAAAATCGAGTATTGTAAGGGAAAGGAAAACATCCTTGCTGACGCCTTAAGTCGTAACCCTGTGGAGAAAGAGGAAGTAATTCATAAAATAGAATTGGTCCCGGAAGATGAAGAAACATTAGAAAAACTACTGAACCTAGTACACTTGCAGCGTCAAGACGAAAGGTTGAAACAAATTATAGATAAATTGGAAGACGGAAACCGTGAAAGTGAAACAAGGTCGAGGATTGCGAAAATCTACAGCTTAGAGCAAGGAATACTAATGGCTAGAACAGGTAAAGGTCATAAAAGGATACGTATAGTACTACCTTCGATGTTATACAAGGAAGTAATCTGGCACATACATAGGATTACAGGTCACGGTGGCGTAGAAAAGGTAACCCAAGTCATACTCGAGAAATTTACTTGGAAAGGCATTCGAAGGACTGTGAGGAATACAGTAAGAACATGCGACATATGCCAGAAGGTCAAACATGGCAGTGGTACAGTAAGACACGAACCCAGAGCTATACTACCGCATAAAGCTCGAGAATTATATGCTATAGATATCTTTGGCAGACTCCCAACTGCCAGAAAGGGACATAAGTACATAGTTGTAGTGATGGATGTGTTCTCTAAATATGTGTCGTTACAACCAATTCAACGCGCCAACACAAAACAGGTATTACAACGTCTAATCAAAAACACCTTACCTAGTATGGGAAAGCCTGAGAAATTACTGTCAGACAGAGGGACACAATTTACGTCGCTTCAATTCAGAGAAACCATGGAAGAGTTAGGAATTAAACACATTCTTTGCTCGGTGAGACATCCAGCGTCCAATCCTGTTGAAAGATGCATGAAAGAAATAGCGAAGTTCTGTCGAATCTATTGTCCAAACCAACACTGGAGGTGGTTAGAGGTAATTGGAATAATAGAAGACAGCATGAATAACACAATACATGAATCCAGCGGACAAATACCTAAAATTATTCACCATAGTATTAAACCTACGAGACCTTGGGACACAGTTATTCACCTACCTGCTGAACCTAACTTAGATATCAACGAAATTAACAAACTGGTTCGAGAGAGAATGTACAGACAAGCACAGAGAAGGTTAAGGAGAGTACAGCATAAGAAATTCAAACCTGAGTTGAAGAAAGGCGACCTTGTATTAATAAAGAAACCCGCAATTTCCAGTGTAACGAACAAAATCTTCGCGAAATTCTTGCATTTATTCGAAGGACCATTTATGATCAACCGTTCATTCAGAAATAATGCATACGAAATTCACGACTTAAATGGAAACAGTAAAGGAGTACATAACAGTGCAAACATCAAGTTATATTTCAAGGAATAGAGAAGTGGCAGACCATCTCATGTGATGACGAAGCAAAGAAGTATAGATTGAAGCCACTTACATCATGAATGAACAGATTGTTCCGAAGAAAGGAGTAATAATATAAGTGAGAACTTATAAAGAACAGTGAAAAGTCCCATTATAAGAAGGAAGGCGAATATAATAAATATATAGCAAGCCATATATTTCTTTCAACGCAGGGGAAGTTAATGTGCCGTTTCACAGTTCTTTTTAAGAGCTGTAGTAACAAAGATGGAGTCTCTGCGATCAAAATGTCAAATAAAATGCATTTAACGTCAGTACGGGCCGAAATGTAAGTCTTTTCGTCGGTCGGTTACGGAAATGACCGCGTATAGAAGGCGCAGAAAAAAATGACAAATGGACATTATTTAAAACCATTATTCAAGAAAAAAAATGCTCATCACTTATTATATAATCTGACTTCGATGTGTTAAGAAGACGCAAGACTAGATTTGAAAGGGATTATCCAGCGGAGCTAAATACTATAAATTGGAAACGAAAGATAATTTGCGACTACACGCCAATCTGCTGATATCAAGATTTAAACGCTGCGCGGGAGATTAAATACGCAAAAAGAAGAGATAAATAGACTACAGTAGAACTACGTCACGAAGTGGCGCAGGTCCTGAATAAAATTTTCCCGATACTGTTTAATGTTGAAGGACACCTACTGACCAGTTGTTGAGTGCATTTACGCCAATAAAAAGATAGCGGAAAGAAATTTATTTTCAAATTGAAATATATACAGAACATCTGTCTTAGTCGATTTTGAACTAGTTTATTGGATCAACTGTACCCCAACGAAATCTATGCAATCTGAGCAACGCAAGAGATATATTAATTGGAAGATGTCAGCAATGAATCAAATATTCTATTATTGTTCTGTTTCATACGCACGAGTCTTCACCATGGGTCTGTAAGGGAGCAAGGCGATGCTGCTTGGATCCTGACGAGGCGATACGATGTTGGCTGTCCCGGATGACCTGTGATCAGTGTTGAGAAGCTACGATGTACCCGACCACTTCTGGAGGAACCAGATGACGAGATCCTAATCTCAGATGACCGGAGATGAGGAAACATCGAGACCATCTTGAGCAAAGCTAAGTCCATTACTTAAGTCGTTTTCGTAAGTAAGAGTATATTATTTCTTTTATTGCATGTTGATGTTTGTTTTGTGCTAAGACTGTGCGTGGATAAACGTATTGCTGATGTGATTGGAAGTAGGTATTCATCCATATGGTATGTTAATTCCACTTGTAGGCGTGGTCACCAAGTGATTGTGCGATCGTAATGTTTTCCAGTGATATGTGAGGAGAGACAGCGAGAGTTATTATTATTACCAGTGTTGAGTAGTGCGTGAAGTTGGCATTAATACCTGTGTGTCCTAATTTAAGCAATGTCAATCAGTTCGAGATCGTATATAGGATGTGTTTTATGAAGGAATATGGCAGTAGACTACTCCAAGTTCATGTTAAATTTGGCACTATGACAGTAGTAAGTAAAGTAGGCATTTTATGAATGTCACGGCACGTTGATGTGTAAGTTAAGGTTGTGATTTACATATGATGAAGTGAAAGAGTTGTTATATATGAAATATGTGTATATTAACGCGTCATAGATATGATATATGGATGTTAATGATTTATGATGGTGGTAGTTATTGTTTTCTTCGAGAGAGAAATAGTCATAGTGGTGCGAAGTGAGATCTAGTCATTTCAAATGATGTTTCGGAGGGTGTCACAGAATTCTCGCCAATTCCATGTAATAATTCTGGATCTTACGCATTGTACATAGCTTAGGATATGATCTCGAGACGAGTAGTGCAATGTTTCTTTTCATCCATGTTAGGATTACCTAGAGAATCATATATGTACTCAAGATACGATTTGAGCTTTCACTGATTTACTTAGGATGATCTTGAAAATTCTCACGGTGTATAACTTTATTTCTGGATAAATTTCAACCTATAGGCTGATCACTGGTGACCTAGATTTTCAAAGAGAATTAATTTTTTTAGTCGGAGATAGTGTCATCTGACCATGTAGATTTTCCGTTGATAGTATATGTTATGATAGCTACATATGATATGTGTGGTGACGTTTTTTTTTGTTGTTTTTTTTTTGCAACCATGTACGCACGTAGTCTGATAATCAATAAGCTAAGGTCATATTACCTTAAGTTCATAAATTAAATCTTGCGATAATGTTACTTGTAGGGTGATTACGACTTACAATGGACGTAGCTTGGCTCATGATATGTGACACAAGGAAATATGAGCGTCTAAGAGGCAACTAAGTAGGCAGAAGTGAATGTTTAAAATGTAAAACATACAAGAGAGTACTTGTCAAATCAAATCTGAAGAAGAGCTTGGTGATAGCCTCATTGAGAGTCCTAAACCTGCATCTAGACAAACAGTCAGTGAAAATTTAGGAATGTGACAGTTTATAGAGTAAGGATTAGGTGGTAACTAACAGAATCCCAAGAATAATTGATTCAGACAACTTGAACTCCATTTCTTGACTGAACATTAAAAATCGGCAATTCTACTAGCGTTTCTTTATTTTCTCAAGAGAGTGTCACTAGAAATACTGTAAATAGTAGTTAATACAATTTTTATTTTCTTCTTTGAGGATGCATCCTATATTCTTAGTATACTTGATTTTAATGTTTATTTTCTTGCCAGTATGGCACATGTAAATACCATTATCTGTATTCACATTAATTTATTTTGTTATCACCCAGCTTTGTAGGTGAGTTGTATACGAAGGAAAACATAGCTTTTTCAAAAATTTCCCAGATGTTACATGGAATTTATGCTAATAAGTTATGATTTTGGAGATTAATGGGCTTATGAAAGGAAATAATATGATCCGAGAAGACATTTATTTAGGATGAATTCGGAAGATGTAATTTTTCTGAAAGTTGTTGACGAATATAGACTATAGGGTTGACAATGAGTCACTCATTTCAAGAACGACTTCATTGGTAAAAATTTGCGATAATTTTCTTGAATATTTGACTTAATATTTAAAATAAGTATGGAATAGTGAAACCTAAACACTCTTTCTCTGTGTTCTTAGAATAAGAATTAGTTGTAAGACTGTAGTAGTTTCAAGCGACGACAATTTCTATAAGAGTTAATAAGAATATGGTACCTAACTAGATACGAGTAAGAGACGTCTTTCTGCGTTAGTTAGAAACTACCATTAATCGACCTGGACGTTTTTCTATTACGGAACTCACACCCGTAGAACTCAGTCACCAGATTAATTGAATTTAGAGCTAGTCAGGATCTCTTGAGTCCATGCCTGGACGCGGGAACGGCGCATTTCTGATAAGACCTGCTAAGAAGCACGTGTCAATTTCAATTCAGTTCTTCATGCTTTGTTGTTTTCTCTTCCGTTCCTTCCAATATTCTTTCATCCTTTCACTATGCTGTTTCTTTCTGTCCTCGGACCACTTCGCACCAGGTTTCTTGTTCAATCTTCCTTCGAATCCTTCCATACTTACTACCCTCTTTCTAAAATCTCTCTGTCAATAGTTTCTTCTCATATTATTTCTTTCTAAATATTTCTTTACTCCTTTAATTCAGCTAGTTGTTGCCTTTTTGTCTCAAAAGTACTTGAAAATCCTTTTTGTTGATCTGGAATCATCCATTCTGTAAATATGTCCAAAATATTGCAGTCTTCTTTTTCTTATGTTTTCTGTTACGTTTTCTATGTTCCTCTATATTTCACCATTAGATCTTACTTTCCATACTTCTGTTGTTTTCACAGGGCCTAAGATTTTTCTCATGATTCTCCTTTCCAGTACCTCAAGTTTATCTAATCTGTAGTTTAGTACCAGGCATTCACTTGCAAATAGGCATTCCTGTTTCACCACTCTAGTGTAGTGCCTTATTTTAAGATTTTTTTTATTTGCTTGACGTCGCACCGACACAAATAGGTCTTACGGCGACGATGGAACAGGAAAGGCCTAGGAATGGGAAGGAAGCGGCCGTGGCCTTAATTAAGGTACAGCCCCAGCATTTGCCTGGTGTGAAAATGGGAAACCACGGAAAACCAATTTCAGGGCTGCCAACAGTGGGGTTCGAACCCACTGTCTCCCGGATGCGAGCTCACAGCTGTGTGCTCCTAACCGCATGGCCAACTCGCCCGGTTTTAAGATTTTTAGATAGACACTTTTTGTTATAAAAGTTATTTGTGATACAATATGTTCCTTGCATCTTGTGTAGATTTATCTAAACCATTTTTTTGAATTATTTCTCCCAGATAATTGAATTTCGTTACTCTTTCCACTGGACCAATATCTGTCGCCAAAAAGTTTGGAGCATTCTTGATGTTTGTAATAATTTGTTTTTCTACGGAGATTCTCAAACCTGTCTTGGCTGTTGGCTGTTTCTTCCAAGAGATTGAATTGTGCTGTTGTACTTATTAGGTTTTCTGACGATATAGCAAAATCGTCTACAAATGCTAGACAATTTATTTTAATGCCTTTGTTTTTTCTCCCCAAAATTTTCTCGGCAAAATGTTATGTTCTTTAAGCTCTACGTTCCAAATTCTTACGATTTCCTTTAGAAAATAGTTGAATAGAAGTGGTGACAATCCGTTACCTTGCCGTACCCCTGTATTTATCTTAATAGGTTTTGATATCTCACCCATAAATTTCACCTTTGAAATTGTGTCATTTAGTGCTTCACGTATTAGGTTTGCCAATTGTGTTTCCACTCCAAATTCACGAACTATTTTATCTACTGTATAGTTTCTGTATCAACCGAGTCAAAGTCTCTTTACATCTACAAAAGTCACAACAATGGCCCTTGAATTCAACATCCTATGGCGAATTATGGATTTTATGTTAAATATTTGTTCTGAACAAGATCTGCCTTTTCAAAATCCAGCTTTATACTCACTCAGTTGCTTGTCAAGTGATGTTTCTACTCTATTCAGTAATATTTTTGAAAATAACTTGTTTGCAATTTGCAGAAGAGAGATGCCTCTATAGTTATCAACCTTTTGTTTGTCCGCTATTTTATGCATTCGGTGTAATAGATCCACTTTCCATTCTTCTGGAATCCTCTCTGTTCTCCAAATATCTTCAAAGATTAACTGCAGCTCTTGATTGAGACCATTTTAAAAGTTCAGCTTTCACACAGTCTTCTCCACTAACTTTATTAGTTTTCAGATTGTCAATTATTTGTTTAATTTCTTCAGCAGTGGGTAGTATATCTTCTTCCAGATTTTCAGTTGTTTGAGAGAAAACTTATGGTCGGGTTCAGGGCAGTTTAAAAGTTGATCAAAGTGCTTCGCAAGTATTTCGCAATTCTCAGCATTGCTTAGGCCAAGTCTACCATTTTCATCTTTGAAGCATATGCTAGGCGCTTGATACCCCTTTAATTGACTCTTACAAGTCTGTTAGAAGTTTCGAGAGTTTTTATTAACAAAGCTGTATTGCAGGTCAATAAGTTGTGATTTTTCGAAAGATCGTTTACCCTCCCCCCCCCCACACACACCCACCCTTATTATTCGAGCAGTGTCTTTCCTTTGCTGTTTGAATTGGTCATAGTACTCGGTCTTTTAAGAGGATTTCCACTTTTTCCATTGTTTTATTCTCTCTTGTAACGCATCTTCATATACTTGATTCCACCAAGGTTTCTTTTTAGGTTTGCGTAGCCCAAATGTTTTCTGGGCTACATTTTATATATACAGAATAAAAAGGGTGAGCTTCAAGATCTCGAAAAAAAAGGAGAGGAGAATCTTAAGGAAAATTTTAGGACCACAGAAAAATGCTGATGGGGAGTGGAGGAATAGAAAAAATGATGACCTCTATAAATACACCGAAAAAATCACTGTCACCATGCGAAAGCAAAGGCTAAAATTCTATGGGCATCTAGAAATAATGGATGAGAAACGGCTAACTACGAAAATATTCAAGTACATCACTGGACTAAAAGCTTCGACGAAGTGGGTGGAAGAGGTAAAAAGTGATGCAATATAAAGTGGACTTACAGTGGATATGGTTCACAACAGAAGAGAATTTAGAAGCCGAGTGGACAGCATCAAAACATTCCAGGAGAAACCACCAAAATGTAGGCCCAAACTGGTCATATCTGAGAAAGAAAGGAAGATCAGAAGTGAAAGAATGAAGAGGTTCTGGGAGGAGAAGAAGAAGAAGAAGAAGAGAAAGCCTTAAGTTCAATGCGGTCCATAGGCGGCCAAATTCTGAAACAAGAAGAAAGTCTTCCTCTATCTAGAGGTTGCCCGAAGACAAATAATGTACAATACAGTGATTATTGATTTAAAAATAGTTTGTAAAGAACTCAGAAAAATTAGAAACAATTGTGAAGTTAGATCTACAAATCTAAACAAATCTAAGAAACAAATAGTGGAGTTAAAAGCTACAGAAACATTTAATAAGTTACAAGAACAACTTGAGAAATAATTCCTACAAAACTTAAAATGTAACTATCATTCGGACTTGATGCCAGTCAATATTATTCCGATGAGTACATATGATTTCTCAAAATGAGGATTGACCCCCTGAGAGCGTTTGGCCCCCAGTCTCCGAGTTCATCGGTGCTGATCCCGAAGACTCTCATCATTTCCACCTTCTTTTGGGGATCGTCCCCCCTGGCACCAATCCTAAGACCCATCACCTGAATATCCTCTGGAGGGTATTTTTCTGTGTGCTATAACTGTTCAGTGTAGGCAAATATAAAGGGTGAAGCCCAACTCCCCCGACAATCTTTCGGAGGTTGTTTAGGGATACCTTCTGAGTATATTGGTATAAGTGACCCGTGGTCTCCGGCGGTTCGTTACAGACTAATTGCATTTCGTTTGGTTTGTTGTCCCAATTAGTTTTTATGTGTATTGTATTGAAAGTAATAATAATAATAAAATATATAAAAAATATAGAAATTATTATTATTATTATTATTATTATTATTATTATTATTATTATTATTATTATTATTATTATTATTATAACCGTGATTCCGTGGTACAGAGAGGAATAGGAAGCGCTTAAGTTAAATGGCTGGACAGGGGATTACTTAGAGCAACTTTAACAAATTTGGAAATGTTATTACTTTCCTTTGTTGAAATCCACAGAGAGAAATGTAATATACAAGGAACAGTTGAAATGTGACTTGAGGATATTTACATTAACAACAAACTCGTCAACTCTAACAAGGAATTGGACTTAGAAGTCCTTAATCAGATACAAAATTAATTGGGAGAACTACCAGTCGTTAACTTACATATGAAAAGTGCATAGTTGCTCCGGACAGGTACAATAATATAGGAGTCTCAGCTCCCAGATACAATAGAGGCTAGCCTCAATCAATCAATTTAATGCTATTTACAATCTCAATTATGCTCAATAACCCCTAGGGTGATCATAGTGTTCACACACCGATTGCCCCATGGTGGGTTTATCTATTAAAAGGTTTCACAATCAGTTTAAGTACTGTTCCCAAAGGGAACCAAAAAGTAGACACGGTTATCCTAAGAACTATAAAGAATATACAGGGGCATAATTACCCATATTACAAGGCCTTAAGAATAAAAAGAGATTACACACAAAAGGTCATTAACAAAAGACAAGGAGGCGAAACACTACCACTCTTTAATGAAACTTCTGGAACAGACAAGAACGTAAGTGGACTTAAGGCCCGATGGTACAGAGGCTAATCCCATACTAAAAAGGGTGACTAAAGGGGGGATGTAAAAACCGAGACAAGATTTCCAAAATTTAGAGGTTGAAAATTTTAGTCACCCAGCTCAAAAGATGGAGGGGAGAGATCCGAGGGTCACCACTCGTGCACCCTTACATTCAATGTTTTCCCAGTAGGGAATATAAAGAGAGTCCGAAGACTGCGCAGCAGGTCCTACATTTCAGCCCAAAAAGAAAAGATTACATACTAGATATTAAGAAAACTGCTGAAAACTTCCCATTGAATTACGCACTGGTACAATCACATGTTTAGGTAAATTCTGCCATTACCTTATAGCACTGGATATTCAAGTCGACCTCACTCTGCCTCCTAGCCCCCTCTAACCTCCGTCAAGTCGCACTCTTAATAACTGGAGCAAATCGGACAAGACCGCCCAAAAGTGCTCTCCTTAAATAGCTCCATAGGGGAAAGTTCCAGATTAAATTAAAATACAAAGCACTAATAGGTTGAACTTTCCGTGCACACCCCTCGGATTTGATTCGCTAGAGTACAGAGTTACAGGGATGTAATAGGCAGACTACATTAGAGGAGGAACCAGGTGAAGTGTTGACAGCTTCGGTACATTAAAAAGGACAATCATCAGAAAAAGGTTTACCAAGTACAAGAACGAAAATTTCTTCAGCAATTAGTTTGTGTTTATCCATTAGAGGTCGCTAAAATACCGTCGGGGAAGAAAGTTTTAGAAGTTTTTTTTTTAAATTTCGTGTTCACTGACATACTGTAGATGGCCATAGAGAAGGCGCGCAGTTTAAATAGCCGGCGAAGGTGTACCCCTGGTATAATAATAATAATAATAATAATAATAATAATAATAATAATAATAATAATAATAATAATAATAATAATAATAATAATAATGGGAAATGGGAGTGAAGTGCGTTGTTCGTAGTCATCTGCAACATGAAAATATTGTATTCAGCAAAAGAATCGAACTAGTCTCTTTCACTTTCACTCCAACTCCAGCACATAACCTGCAAGAGTTGCCCCTGCTTAGCCGAGCAACCTAGTGGAAGGCTGGGTAACCAATCCCAGCGGGAATTTGGGTCGGTGAACCGATTAGTTCTGGGGGCTTCAAGGCTTACAAACTTGATAGTTAACGATTCGTTACCTCCGGGTGACAAAACCCTACACACTTGTGTGAAAGACTGTGTCCAACATGAAGTGCAAACTTAATAAAGATAGAACCCAGCTGGTAACAAATCCATCCCCGCTCATAACGATCAATATAAACTCCTTTATCAAACTGGAAAACTGAAACACACATTTGAAGTCCTGAACGACAAGAACATCAGTGTAGCAGCCCGACAAGAGACAAGGTTCCAGGATGAAGATGCCATAGAGTCTCAAGGATACAGGATTTATGAAGGAAAACATGGTAAGAGAGTCATGGAGAACATACCCTTCCTGGGGACAGTACACCATGGACTGGTTACAAGCATACTTGACTTCTCCTCACCCAACAAAAAACCTCAATAGTATCCTTCGGATGCAATATTAAAGGATACTCTCTGGTTAACTTCCATGCTCCTAACAATGACTTCAACAGAAAAATCTAGAGACCACAGACCAGTACTGGAACACCCTCTAGGAAATACTAGATAAAGTCCCACATCACCACACGACTATACTGCTAGGAGATTTCAACACCCAGATCGGGAGAGAAAGGAAATACCAAAGGATTGTAGAAAGATACCCTACCCATAAGAGAACCAACAAGAACGGGGAACGCTTAATCAGCCTATGCACTAAGTATGGACTACTCTTGATGTCCACATCCTTCAAACGCCTACCCAGGAAAGCCATAACCTGGCACAGTCCATATAGCATGATGGGCGAGTTCCAGATCGACCATGTAGCAATAGACAGGCAGCACCGCTGCGACATTATGAACGTCAAGGTGCTAAGAGGAGCCAACATCGACTCTGAGCATTACCTGTCCCTGGTGAAAACGAACTTTAAGCCACTAAAGAAAAGGCCAATGGTATGCTAGTGACAAGCAAGAAGATCCCTAGATTTGATATCACCAAACTTGAAAATGACAGCACAAGCTACCAAGAGAGACTGAACCATAATAACAGCAGGATTAACACCACTTTAAAGTGGGGTCCGCTTAGGGATGCCATAATAGCAGCGGATGAGGAGACTATCCCCTATAGACCTAACCGAAATAAGCATCCATGGTGGTCCAGCGAATGCTATGAGGCTATAGGTCCAGACGAATAGCATGGGTCAAATGGAACAACATAAGAACGAAGCCAACTTACAAGTCTTTGTTACACAAAGGAAGACTGCTTTCAGTATCATAAGAGGGCCAGAGATGAAGCACAACAAGGAACTGATCAAGCAAGCAGAGGAAGACTTTAGAAAGAACAGCTACAGAGACCTATACAAGGGCCTCAAACAACAGACGACGCAGTTCGTTCCTCCTACCTTACATCTCCACAGAGCAGATGGATCATTGTGCCTCAACGACAGTGAATGCACTAAGACTCTAGCTGACTACTTCTAAACACTCTTAAATGACGAATAACCTGCCCAACGACTCCCAGTTAGAGATCCCACTAATCCTAATACCGAGCACATCCCACCTCCAGCATACGAGTAAGTAAAAGAAAGTATAACACTCCTCAAGAACAACAAAATCTCTGGGGAAGACGGGATAGTAGCATAAATGTTGAAACAAGCCGGAGAACACACCTTCAGGGACATACAAGAAGTGATCCTTGATATATGGGCTAGTAAGAGCCTTCCAGATGAGTGGACCTCAGTCGTTATCGACCCGGTCCATAAGAAAGGGAACAAAACAGATCCCGGCAACTAAGAGGAATATTACTCCTTGCGGTCACATATAAAATATTTTCCAAGATCCTAGAATGGCATGTAAAGCGGCAGCATCGAGATCCTGTATTGAACAGATACAAAATCACAAGTCCATTCTCCAATACAGCAAAAATCAGACAGTGAGTAGTTAACTTCGTTGACTTCCAGAAATCACACGACTCTGTGGATAGAACAACTCTCTTCGAAACCCTAAGGGAACAAGGACTCAACGAGAAAATAAATAGGTTAGTGCAAGCCACCCTACGAAACACAACTTCCAAAGTAAAGTTTAGAGGACAGTTCCCGGAGAGCTTCCAATTCAAGACAGGGGTGAGGCAAAGAGATGGGATCTCAAGCATAATTTGTAATTGCGTTCTGGAAAAGATCATCCAGGGAATGGACCAGATCCCTACCAGTGAACACCGGATTAAGAATGGGGGTCAAAGCAGACAACCTAAATATTCCATCCCCGGCCTTTGCTGATGACCTGACCTTACTAGCAAAAGACGTGCAAGAGGCTACTATGCAACTCCAAACACTATACTCAATAGCGGCTAAACCAGGTCTCCTGATTAACATGGGTAAGGCCGAGTTCATTACCAATATAACATTTGCCCCTAGAACAATGAGTGTCAGTGACATCAAGCATATCAAGAGAGCAAAAACGGTGAAGGAGAGTGGATTTCAGAAGACCTTAGCGAAAGGGTTGCTCTCGAGCAGGGGAGAATCAAACTAAACAAGGCATACCATATCTGCAGAAAACTGTACGCCTCGGAACACTTACCAACGAACGTCAAACTAAGACACTATAATGTAACAGTCAGACCATCAGTCCTCTACGCAGCAGAATGCCTATCTGTAACTAAGAAGAGCGCTCTAAGAACCCTCGAAGTACAAGAAAGGAAGTTCCTGAGAAAGATAGTAGGACCAAGGATCCTATCATATGGAAGGCGTTGATACATACCAAACCGTGAACTCTACCAACACCAAAAAACCCTCACAGATCCCATCAGAAGAAAATGGCTTGCTTTGTACGGACATCTGTATAGAATGGATTCACACAGGATGTCTTATAAGATCTTCAAAGAAGCCAGCAAGGGTAAAGCCACTGGATCGATGTGGATCCAGCAGGTAGAGAAGGATGTGGAAGAACTTAATAATGCAATAATAATTCACAGAAGCAACTACCGTTCAGCTATCAAAACCAGACCCTTCCTAACATCCCTTGCAGAAGCTAAGCATAGTGAGACCAGGAAATGGTCCTAGGACCGCAAATTAGAGTTCAGCCAGAGAATGAAGGATTACTGGGCCAACAGAAAAGGTCAAGGTACCAAAAAGAAAGTAGCAGCCAGACCTACCATTAAGAACACCACAAGCAACAATCATCAAAAACAGCTAAAGCATAAGCACCATGGTCCTTAGGTGCCCCAAAATAACTTAATATATGTTTATATATTTCTTTCACGTCTGTACTAAATGCTACAACTTGAATTACAAACGAATATCAAACGCATGTGAAAATGAGTTGCAGATGCAGAAAAGGATACTCTAAGGCAGCCATTCCAAAACTGTGGCCCGCAGACCCCTGGGGGGGGGGCAGCGACGATAATCCAAGGGGACTCAGTAGCGGCGATTGGGAATTAAAAGTGTGGGGGCAAATAATATAGACAACAAACAGTACCCGGGTTTGTGGGACATAGCAGATGGGGGGGGGGGGGGTAGGGATACACATCAAAACTCAAAAAGAAAAGCTACGAAAGAGTAAGGTTTCTTATGCTCTCTGAGCGAATTTCGACAGAGGTAGGCTAAAGGTTTTTTTTTTTTTATTTTTTTTTTCCATACTACACAATAACACTTTCATCAAAGGAACACTATTACAGGTTGATTACAATTAAAAAGTATGGTGTGATTATGCAGTTAAAATCATTTAGTATTTGACTACAAACTGAGAAATTAACAGACACTAAAAAGACTACCAGACTGAAGAATGCGCGCGGCAAGCGGTTGAACCACAGTGCAAAAATATATACCCCTGCTACCCTTCCTCACAGCACATGCAATGTCTCCACTACTTGCTGTGACGCTATACAAATCGGTTAGCCGGGACAAACGATATTTTGTGCGTATTTCCACTAATAATTGTGTTAATTAAAGGAAATAAAGTAAAGAATTAGCTTGTACAAATTGCTGTTTTTAATAATTCCTATAATTTCCAGTTTCAGACGGTCAAAATGAAACAAAAATATAATATTTTCTCCAGAAAGTGGGTGGGGGCGACTTTCCCACCTATGCCCCCTTAATCGCCGCTACTTAAAGGGGTCCGCAACAATAAGTAATTAGTAAGAATTTAAAGAGCGAATTTTTTGTAGGCCTACACAAAAAATTAATAAAACTTTATTCTAAATTTAGCAACTACTAGCTGATGTACCCGTGCTTCGGTAGGCTACGGAATTCTACATTGTATACAGAATTCCAGGTTAGTGGACACGTTGTAAGAAAGACGACGGAGAAGTCACCAAATTCACCAAACGTTTTGTCTTATGTGAAGACTGGTTTAGGGAATTTTCATTGTAATGGTAGGCCCTCTTGCCTACCATCAGTCACAATCAAGCTGGGGAGTTTTCATTGTAATGGCAGACACCCACTCTTCACCGGTCATTGTACGTCCCCACAAAGACTGTCTTAGTGGTTTCCCCAACTGAAATCAACATAGGTCATTACAATGATGCCAGTAGGAATGTTTCGAATATAAGCAATGCTGCCATATGAAATACTCGATCAAATGAAAAAAACACACATTTTCTCACTTTTAACGAACAATACTACACTGCTGATCTAACAGTCCGAAGTTCCAGAACTGGAATGGCCAGACCGCAGACAGCCGTGAGCACTGAACACTCTTTAACGTCGGGGGCAGGGGGGGGGGGCAAATAGTGTAGAGTCCCAGGGCAAAAACTATGCCCTTTTACTCATGTGTTTAATAGGACTACCCGATGAATCGGAAAATCTCAATTCACTTTTTTGGGGGGGGGACTATCTGACTTGGAGGCAAATTTTTCCTTCAAGTCAGAGGAGAAACCCCCTCTTCGCTGCTAATTTGGAGTAAAATGAATGTAGAATGTAATGAAAGTGAAGTGGAAGAAGATTTTCTTAAGAAACGGCTCTTTTCAGGGTTGAATTTTGAGTTATTTAGTGAATTGTGGTGCTATAATTTGGACTAGGCCGAATTTGTAATTCTATTCCAGGTCATAAGTGAGCCTCTGCCATTATTTCGTTAAGTGTGAACACTGATCATTCCAAACAGCACGTCAGAGTAGGGATTGAATAGCTGGAATACTATGATGGACCAGTGTGTTTTGTACCAGCAGTAACAGAAAATGTATGAACCAGAGGAATGGCATGCTAAAGAAGAAAGTTATCTAACTCCCCACCTATTTCCCGCCAATATCCAGGCAGGCTGTTATTCTCGGTACGCAGCAGTAATCGCATCTATCGGAGATGAGTGGCAGCATAAGAGACAAAGAATAGCACAACAAACAATGATCAGTGTAATGTTATTGTTGATCAATTTTATTAGCTTTCCATATTGTTGGCCTTCACATTTAGTTTTCTTCCTACTCTGAAATACCACTCTAATCATAGGCGGTACGGTAAAACTGAATAAAACATAAATGATCGGAAATTGTATTCTCTATAACTTTTGTAATGTAGTACTTTTCGATAGGACCAGTAACATATTCCAGACTTCGTGGAGTTTCATAAAATCCAACAATGCAGCACACACAGCCAATGGGTGGAATACCAACCCTTATTGCTTTTACGAAATTATTTAACAAGTCTAGCCTGATATGTCATAAGGGGCATATCTATTATGTTCATCTTTTCAACTGTGGGAATTTCCCTTCGTGACCACTGTTTCTTAATATAGCGGTTCTTCCTGAGGGCAACTGTCGTATATTCGAAATATTTATGGTTGTCACAAAGGCATAAGAATTATGTTATGATAAATAGTCACTAATTAATCACATTAATTCAGTACGACCCTCTGTGATTAGACATGTTTCTGCGGCGTATTAATAATAAAAATAGCGTGTGGCCTCAGTTGCGGCCTGGTGCAGGTTTTTCTAGTTGATGCCGTCTTTAAGATGGGACCCTACCTAAGATGAATTTTAATGCTGGAGACGGAACAAATATCCATCCCCCAAGCCAGATGAATTAACTTATGAAGGTTAAAATCCACGACCCGGCCAAGAATCGAACCCGGAAATCCTTAGACCATGAAGCCAGAAAGATTGGTGTTCTCGTCTCGATGTGGTGCAGCTCTCTTCAGGCACACCCCTAATAGAGGTGAGCTGCATGTGTGTGTTTGTCTACGAACTAGCCCTCCTGCCAGTCATATTTCTGGTAGTACTGGGAATAGAACCTCGGCCCACGAGAACGGCAGCTAATAGCACTAACCGTTACGTAGGCGGACATGGCGTTTAAAGGCGAGCACAAACACCTAGTCTTCGAATCATCTGAATTAACCAGATGCGGACAGGAATCGAACCAGTAGCGTAGCCAGGATTGGCCGGTAGGGGGGGAAGGTTATAGTTACAAAATTATGATAGAACATAATGAAGGTACTTGTGCATATGTGGTGAGAGCATGCTCGACTGTCATTATAAGGACGTTGATACAAGTGAATTATGTTGACATTGCAGTATTGCTACAGTACAAAGTCATACATTAAAATACACAACAAGAATAATACGGCCGTGCGGTTAGGAGCGCGCAGCTGTGAGCTCGCGTCCGGGAGATAGTGGGTTCGAATCCCACCGTCGGCAGCCCTGAAGATGGTTTTCCGTGATCACCAGGCAAATGCTGGGGCTGTACCTTAATTAAGGCCACGGCCGCTTCCTTCCCATTCCTAGGCCTTTCCAATCCCATCGTCGCCATAAGACCTATCTGTGTCGGTGCGACGTAAAGCAACTAGCAAAAAAAAAAAAAAAGAACAATACGATCAAGGTCAACAGTTTTACAGCGAATTGTATGTTCACTTTACAATATAAACTCCAATTTTCACGGCTTCGGAGAAAATAGAGTCAACAGATCTGTTGATTTTCCAATTATGTCTCTGTGAATGTTTATTGAGTTAGTTGTTTGTTGTCAGTTTCTGGGTTTTTTTTTTAAGTTCCATGGGCAGGGGGAGTTCTAACCCCCAATAACTCCCCCCCCCCCCCACTGGCTATGGCTCTCTGAACAGAAGTCTGGTGTGCTGGTCACTCATGTATCAGATGCATAGCCTACATACCCTAAGGATTTAAAAAATCATATTATTATTTCTTCAGTAATGCTGATTTTCCTTCCGTATTAAAATTTAATGTCTTTCAAAGCCCATAAGAAATCGAAATACAATAGGACTTGGTTACCACGACATTCAAGAGTCCTTATAAACGAGTTTCGTTGTAACGGAGGTTTACGTTATCAATTAAGTGAGGTGGAAAATGATATAGAATTCATTTAGGCTGATTTTAGATTGTACATATTTTCTTTTGAGTCTGACATCAAAGTATAAAATGGAAGTACGTGCGACATAGAATACAGCATTACATTTTATAAAAGAATTTTAGCTCGTACAGCTACAGTGCAATTTGTACGGTACTCACAAAACTTCTTCATTTAGGGATAATAATTAGTCATGTTTGCTAGCCTCCGTAACTCAGGTGGCAGCGCGCCGGCCTCTCACCACTGGGTTCCGTGGTTCAAATCCCGGTCATTCCATGTGAGATTTGTGCTGGACAAAGCGGAGGCGAGATAGGTTTCCGTGCGGGTACTCCGGTTTTCCCTGTCATCTTTCATTCCAGCAACAGTCTCCACTATCATGTCATGTCATTTGTCAGTCATTAACAGTGTTGCCAACTTAGCGGATTTTCCGCTAAATTTGGCGGAA
Organism: Anabrus simplex; assembly: GCF_040414725.1. NCBI lineage: Eukaryota > Metazoa > Arthropoda > Insecta > Orthoptera > Tettigoniidae > Anabrus > Anabrus simplex. Next base: position 563,955,570 of record NC_090265.1, on the reverse strand, counting down.
TTAGAAGGCTGTCGGTGGGGAAATATATCAGTTAGCAGACAGCGGAATTTTGGGCGGAATTCTATATTTATTATAGCGGAATTTAGTGTTTTATCCATTTTACGTTCTTTTTAAATTTGTACTCCACTCTGTCTCGGAGCTATTGCGTATTTCTTGTCAGGAGCTAGCAGTCACATGAGGAAAACATGTTATTTGGATTTGATGTTTTGAGATCATGGTATCATAAATTTCTAATGCGTGGGGAAAGAGTACTTATCTCATATTTAACGAATGACGACCGATAACGAAACTATGAGAGAGTAGCATTTATATTTATGCTATGAAGGAGGACCGTTTAATGAACTGGCCTGTTCTGTGTGTGGCCCTTGAGGTAGAGGATTCACCTAGTTTGCACCCGGCACTAAAACGCCTGCAAGTTTTAGCTCGCTGGCTCGCAGGCAGGGGTTAATTCCACTGAAACTCACAGATCAGGTGAGTGCAGACATTTACTTTTATTATTATTATTATTATTATTATTATTATTATTATTATTATTATTATTATTATTATTATTATTATTATTATTATTATTGCTTATGTTTAATGCTCATTATTTGATATAGGATTTCTTGGCGGAATTTTAGCGGATTTTTAGTAGTATTTAGCGAATCTTGAAAATATAAGTTGGCAACACTGGTCATTAATCATTGCCCTAGAGGAGTGCGACAGGCCTCGGCAGCCGGCACAATTCCTATCCTCGCCGCAAGATGGGGGCTTCATTCATTCCATCCCTGACCCGGTCAATGACTGGAAAACAGGTTGTAGGTTTTCATTCAATCAGTCATGTTTGCCAGTTTTCTCCCATATAAAAATGTACAGAACATTTGTAACTCATATCTTATCAAGCTCGCCCAAATTACATAATTTCAATTTTTTACATTGTTTTCCTTCCTCAAAACATTTGTATTCGTAAAGACGACTCATATGTACATCCAGCAGGTTCTCTGTTTGCAAAAATGGTAAATAATTTCCATCAGTTCTAAATGGTAAAAGGATGATCTTACGACGGTGGGGCTTCCCTATTTTACAGGTCGCTCAAACGGTAAACAGAATCCAGGCGTAAATATGCAGACAATTTCCACACACTCAGCACGTCTGGTAAATCCGTCTGTAGTTGAATTATTTCCTTGTTTCCATAACAGATGGTTTCATGGCCACAAATTGTGTGGTTTCTTCAACTGAAATGCGTGAATCAACTTATGAACTTGCTAGGAAAAATCTGTTTCGCCGGAGGATGATGTAGTACAGAGGTGAACGCTCAGTGGGAGCCGAGTGCCAGTGGTTGGTCATCTGTCTTGTTGACGTCACTCGTACGTTCTAAGTGGCCGTGATCGCCCTTCGGCTTCCAGTCTTCGCAAGTCTACCTGTTTGGTCGTATCTAACCTAACTGCACGCAAGACTGCTTCGCAAGACAACAGGACTTCCACACCATGTGAGTTTCAGCATTCTATTCTACGTAACAGTTCCTGCTGGTTCCAACCAATGATTACAGTATACTGCATTTATACTCTTACCATTTTGTTGGAAGTTTGTAAATAGTGTTATTCATCCAGTTATTGTACGCTTGAATGATCGCAATCCACAAGCTGCCCGCGCTAAAGCATTGATAAATGCTATGAAAGAGTTCTGGATAGTGACATATATTTTTAATTTGTTTACAAAGACGTCTGAAATGAGTTTTATCGGTACGTATAATGTTCATTTTATTATTATTATTATTATTATTATTATTATTATTATTATTATTATTATTATTATTATTATTATTATTAATCGTTTTGCCTCATGGCTCAGGCGCCGTGAAAACTAGAATTCAGCCAGCTGTCATTTTTCTATATCCAAAGTCTTCAGTATGGCTACTCGGAGAGAAACCTGTAAGGGACTATTCACTATGTCGATCCATTATGTTGGTACCCCTCCTCCTTGTCTGGTTTCTTGGATCTTGCCCTCAACAGTCCACTTTTGAAGGCAAGCTACTCGATGCATTGTGTCTAAATTAACGTGTGATCCGCTGAGAGACCCTGCACTGCAGACTTTTCTGTTTGTGAAGTAGTTCCAAAATCGACGTGTTCATACGATGAGCTGTCCAAGTAATTCTAAACAACTCCTCCAGCACCATATTTCAAAGCCTTCTATTCCTGCCCAATCGCCTTGTAAGGTGATCCACGCCTCTGCACCGTACAAACAGACTGGGAAGACGACATATTAATTTGTTCTTGCATATATCTAATTCATGAGCCTCTGTCGTCTACAGTATAATTCAATTATGTCCCAAGTACTATTCGCTAAAGAAAACGACAACATCCGTGATACTGGCGAGACAGAATCCTTGCTTCTTCGACTCTAAAACAAGTAGGCGAACCCCACTGTCGGCAGCCCTGAAGATGGTTTTCCGTGGTTTCCCATTTTCACACCAGGCAAATGCTGGGGCTGTACCTTAACTAAGGCCGCGGCCACTTCCTTCCCACTCCTAGCCCTTTCCTGTCCCATCGTCGCCATAAGACCTGTCTGTGTCGGTGCGACGTAAAGCAACTAGCAAAAAAAAAAAAAACCAAGTAGGTGGATAGGCCTAGATAAATATTAGCATATTTAGAAATTATTTTCGTAGAGAATTTTGCAAATAAAGTTCCAAAATATTGCAACTCCTTTATACTGGCCATCTTAAACTTCTTAATTACAGACTGAAGTAGGGTTGTCTCTACTAACTACAACACACTGTAGAGTAGAAGATATATGGGCGGCCGAGTAACCAGATATAAAAAGTAACTCGGGGAAGGTTGGTACCGTTTTGTTGGATGCTTTTACCACCACTGGGTTTTTTTATTGAACATTAATTTAATATCAACTACATTTTTGACTAACAGTTCAGTTTAAACAGGAAGGATTTTGTGGGCATTTTAAATAGATTTATTGGTGATTAAGAGTTCAAGATTAAAGTATATCATTTGTGATTCAATGGAACCGAGCACTTAAGGCGAGTCGCGACTGATGTGTTGCGATTTTTTACCGACAATTCGAATTTTCAATTTTAACCTTTAAAAATCCCCTATTCCTCCTCTTTTAAATACCGTTATAAATTTTTTCCCTAACGCCATTTTAAAACTCTAAATGACGGACTAAAAAGTGGCTAAATGGTTAGGGTAGGGGTCGCGGGTTCGATTCCCGGCAGGGTCGGGAATTTTTAACCATCATTGGTTAATTTCGCTGGCACGGGGGCTGAGTGCATGTGTCGTCTTCATCATTTCATCCTCATCACGACGCGCAGGTCGCCTACGGGAGTCAAATCAGAAGACTTGCATCTGGTGAGCCTAACTTGTCATCGGACACTCCTGGCACTAAAAGCCGTACGCCATTCCATTTCATTCCACGGATTGAAAAGGTAGCGGTTTGGTGTGTATAAAGCAAGCCCACGCCCCTTTCTCTCATGCTGTTAGACGAAATTATTTTCAAAGTTCTTTCGGACTACCATTTCAATAATACCGCTGGAATATAGGCTATTTACCTTGCAGTAGCTCTACGGTGTGCGTAAGAGGAAAAAGACATCTGAAGGAGTGATTTACAGTCCAGGACAGTGTTAAAGCAAGAATGTTTCTTAAAACTTTCAATTGCTTTTATCTACCTTAAAAAGTTTTCAGCTCTTTGCTATGCACAAAATGTTCCTTGCGGCAGAATTGATGATGATGATGATGATGATGATGATGATGATGATGATGCTTGTTGTTTAAAGGGGCCTAACAACGAGGTCATCGGCCCCTATGCGGCAGAATTCTTATCGAATTCACCTGAAATTTTCTGAGAATGTTTAAATATGTATAGGAATTAGTACTTCTGCATTTTATTATCAGTTGAATATTACTTTCATATCCTTCTTCTTTATCCGTCTACCCTCCAGGTCCCCCTGTGGGTGGGGGCAGAAGAATAACACCCACGGTATCCCCTGCCTGTCGTAGGAGGCGACTAAAAGGGGTCCCAAGGGCTCTGAACTTTGGAGCGTGGGTTGGCGACCACGGGGCCCTTAGCTGAGTCCTGGCATTGCTTCCACTTACTTGTGACAGGCTCCTCACTTTGTTCTATCCTGTCCGACCTCTCTTGGTCAACTCTTGTTCTTTTCCGACCCCGACGCTACTAGGTTTGCGAGGGCTAGGGAGTCTTTCATTTTCACGCCCTTTGTGGCCCTTGCTTTCCTTTGGCCGATATCTTTATTTTCGGATCCCTTCCATTTTTTCCCTCTGATTAGTTTAGTGTGAGCCCCCTGTGGGTGGGGGCGGTAGAATAACACCCACGGTATCCCCTGCCTGTCGTAAGAGGCGACTAAAAGGGGCCTCAGAGGCTCTGAACTTTGGAGCGTGGGCTGGCGACCACGGGGCCCTTAGCTGAGTCCTGGCATTGCTTCCACTTACTTGTACCAGGCTCCTCACTTTTATCTATCCTGTCCGACCTCCCTTGGTCAACTCTTGTTCTTTTCCGACCCCGACGCTATTAGGTTTGCGAGGGCTAGGGAGTCTTTCATTTTCACGCCCTTCGTGGCCCTTGTCTTCCTTTGCCTAGTTGTACTTCCTCTTAAAACAATAATCACCACCACCACCTTACCCTCCAGGGTCGGTTTTTCCCTCGGACTCAGCGAGGGATTCTACCTCTACCGCCTCAAGGGCAGTGTCCTGGAGCTTCAGACTCTGGGTCGGGGGATACAACTGGGGAGGACGACCATTACCTCGCCCAGGCACCCTCACCTGCTATGCTGAACAGGGGCCTTGCGGGGGAATGGAAAGATTAGATGATGATGATGATGATGATGGTGATGATGCTTGTTTAAAGGGGCCTAACATCTAGGTCATCGGCCCCTGGGAAGATTAGAAGGGATAGACAAGGAAGAGGGAAGGAAGCGGCCGTGGCCTTAAGTTAGGTACCATCCCGGCATTTGCCTGGAGGAGAAGTGGGAGACCATGGAAAACCACTCCCAGGATGGCTGAGTTGTCTTCCCGAGGCTGAGTAGACCCCTTTCCAGCCCTCATACCACGTTTCAAGTTTCGTGGCAGAGCCGGGAATCGAACCCGGGCTTCCGGGGGTGGCAGCTAATCACACTAACCACTACATCGCAGAGGCGGACATCATCACATTTTTGCTCCTGAAATAGCACAATAGTAGAATTTTACCTATTGAATGAATAACGAAAAATTGAAAAAGATATCTCCAGTAGTTTATACCTGACTGAAAAAATCGGAGTTATTCTTTGGGTATTCTTGACAAGTTTGTGAAATTATAGCCTAAGAATTGAAAACTGTGTCGCAAAGAGCATTTTCCACGGAAAATATAAAAATAAAAATTAGTTGTCAATAACTTTACAACCAACTTATCAGCTCCAAATTTTGTGTGGAGCCTCATCGTATTAATATGAGCGTGTGTTTTAAATTTAGTTGGATAGGCGGTAAATTATAGGTGTTCAAATTTTTCTGTCATGACTCCTCTTAACAGTTCATAATACTTTGATTCTTAACTGTTAACTCCGGTCTTCCTGGAAAACACTGTATGTTGAAGTCCACACCCATCTTCCGTCAAACCACTTAGGCCTATGCAGAATTAATGGTACGCAGAGACAGAGGATAGGGTGAGGAAGAGGGTGAAACTCTATTAATCTATCGACATCCCTCTTAGTTATTTCTCTTACAAGGAAGACACCCTAAGGGTATCACACGGTATGAACGTTTTATTTTGTTGTAATTTATTTTATTGGCCTTAGCGCATTGCCACATTTGGCCCCCATAATTTGCTTATACAAAATAAATCACAGAGTGAGTTGGCTGTGCAGTTAAGGGTGCGCAGATATGAGCTTGCATATGGCTTCGAACCCCACTGTCAGCATCCCTGAAGATGGTTTTCCGTGGTTTCCTATTTTCACACCAGACAAATGCTTGAGCTGTACCTTAAAGACACGGCCGCTTCGTTTACAATCCTAGTCCTTTCCTATCCCATTGTCGCCATAAGACCTATCTGTGTCGTGCGACGTAAGGCAACTTGTAAAAAAGTGTCTGTCCCTTTCATTGCAATTACTTAGCATCTAGTCTAAGCAAGAATTGTTTGTTTAATACATGTCCTTCAGATGCATATCCATTCCTTGAATAGTATGGGTCGGTGTTACTACGAAATGTTGTTGAACTTCTTGTTGTATAATCTAATTTGATCTTCGATAATACAAACTTAATATTACTAATGGCAACCGCAATTCAGTGTAAAATGTTTTCACTTAATTAAACTAGTTTTTGTGAGGTAAGTTTCTGACCTTGGTATTACTCAACACTACAGGATACTGCTTCCAGATATCAAGGCCTCTGTTCCCAGAACGGTCAACCTGCAACTGGCTGAGTAGCCTATAGGCAGCCTGTAGTACCACAACTACTCGATCCATTAGTACGTGCCTGACAAACAATGATTAGTGGGGTGGAGGAGAGGTTAGGGATTTCGGACTTTCCTTTCTCGCATTCTTCTATTCATCAAAGTGAAATACTCAGGCCAAAAGTTACTGCTCTTCATTCCTCCTCTTTGAACATATGAACTTCTCTTTTTAGTTGAAGAAACAATACATTAGTTTCTTAGTTTCTTAATAGTCTTTTTTTTTACAAATGCTTCAAGATAACTTAGTCCATAACGCACGAAATAGCCCTAAGTATATAAGGGATTCTGTGTACATTGTCCGCTATCTGTACGGTATCATTGTAAAATAAAAGAAAGCCCGTCATCCGTGAAGAAACTACCTTTGGATTTCTCATTTACAACCAACCAATCTATGAGTGTTTTATCTTTGCATTATTGAGTTGTAAGTCGTGGTTGACTGCCTCTGTGGTGTAGTGGTTAGTGTGATTATCTGCCACCCCCCGGATGCCCGGGTTCAATTCCCGGCTCTGCCTCGCAGTTTGAAAAGTGGTACGAGGGCTGAAACGGGATCCACTCAACGTCGGGAGGTCAACTGAGTTGTGGAGGTTGGGGTGGGGTGATGTTCTTGCTTGATGATGCTTGTTGTTTAAAGGGGCCTAACATCGAAGGTAATCGCTGATGTTAGATTCCCACTTCAGCCATCCTCCCGCCCCGCTTCTTTCTCTCTTTCTTGTCTGTCCCTTCCGAGCTTCCCATCCCCACACAAGGCCCCTGTTAAGCATAGCAGGTGAGGCCGCCTGGGCAAGGTACTGGTCGTCTTCCCCTGTTGTATCCCCCCGACCCAAAGTCGCACGCTCCAGGAGACTGTCCATGAGGCGGATCCCTCTGAGCCCGATGAAAAACCAACCCTGAACGGTAAACGGATTAAGAAAGAATCTTTTGGGAAAGTGCAGCTATCGCTAGAGGATTCTCTCTCTAGTAGTAGTAGTAGTATGTATAAATATAATCGTAACAATAGTGTGTCTGTACATTGAACATTTTGGAGAAATTTTCGTAGTTATCCCTTTCAGTTCTAATAATGACTATCTACCTATTTTTTAGCTTTGGTGACTGTCTCTTTGAGTTCTTACAACTAGAAAACTACTGGATATAATTCTACCAAACTTCACATTTAGAATCTACCTGTCCTTGGGAACGTTGTAGAGCCAAAATTATTTATAAATCCCTGAATAGACTGGTGATTAATTGGAGGATATAAACCTTATTGGAAGTCAATTTCTAAAACATTTTTCTCATGTGCACAATTTCGATAGGAGGATTAATAAAGGACGGACGGTTTTACAGGCTGTCATACTACTTCAAGTTAGTAGGTTAACGGGAGTAACTAAAGAGCCATTTTACTATTTTCGGTAGAACGGATAATAAGAGAGGTTATCTTCAACGGTTGGTTTCATAAGTCTTTTGCCGTAACGCCACTCAAGGTTTCAATCAAACAACAATATGTAACCGAGAACGAGGGTGAATTTAGCACACCTTCGGACCAACTATTGTATCGTTCCATAAACTCTGCGATCTTCCTCATTCTGTCTCCACTTTGTTCATCTTTATCGTACCTCACCTTAATGCCACGTGCTTTCATATAAAAATATCAGGTTAACATGCCTCATTAAACTGTGGATGCAGGCATGTAACTTCGCATAAATTCATGAAAGAATCGTGTAATCCCTTACCAATTTTCGTGTCCAGAACGGGTACAATGGCTAGTAAATAATAATAATAATAATAATAATAATAATAATAATAATAATAATAATAATAATAATAATAAACAAACTTCAGCGTTCTAAACACACGTGTCTTTAACTTCTGAAAAGATAAACCTGAAATCAATGAGCATGTGTCTGGTTTACAGATATTGAATAATAAACATGTATTCTTGCTTAGACTAGCTATTAAATAACTTCAATCAAAGGAAGCAAAGACCCTTGATGGTGGTAGTAGTAGTAGTAGTAGTAGTAGTAGTAAACATAATTAAAACATCGGTACAATTACATTTGAATAAATGAACTCAAAAATGATCCCCTCCCCCTTAATAAAACTCTTGACGGAGTAAATTCTGGCACCTCGACGCTTCCATAATCTGTTGAAATAGCAGGACGTAAAACAAGTATTGAAAACCTACAACCTGTTTTCCAGTCATTAACCGGGCCAGGGATGTAATGAATGAAGCATATATAGGCTACCTATTCGAGACACCACGAAATATAATACAATAGCATTTGTACCCGTTTTTTGCACGGAAATTTGCAGTGGATTACATGTTTCCTTCAGGAACTTTTTGCGAAGTAACAGGGCTCAAGTCACACTTTTAATGCGACATGTTAAAATAGTATTTTCCTACGACAGCCCGGGGCAGTAACGAAAATATGATGAAGCTGAGCAAATCCGAGAGAGAATGAGGACGGTTTCCCAATTTCTTATAACGTACAGTTCCTGGTACGAAGTTGTGCGAAATTTTCCGTGGTTCTCAGGTTACATGTTGTATCTCTGACGTTGATGATACCTCTTTTAATATCTGCCCTACATAAAGAGTAAAATGGCTGTTTAGTTTTTCCCGTTACATGCATGACATGACCCACGGGCCTTGGACTAAAAGTACAATTATTTTCTCCGTCATTTGAAGAGTAAGCGAAATTATGTTTCACATTTAGTCCACAGATTTTACATATAATCAATAGCGTAAGAGGAAATTAAAAAGAAACCTCGTCTTGTCTTGCAATACATCCCTAGTCTATTCAGTAATTTTTAAATGATATGCATATCAAAACGTGCTCCTGGACCATTAGACTCTAAACAGGAAGTTTGGTCAAGATATAATCAATAGTAGAAACAAATTGAAAAACTCTTGTTTTATTCTTACAAACCTCCAGTCTGTTCCGTGATTTTTAAATGATATGCATATCTAAACCTGCTCCTGAATGAGTATGCTCTAAACATGTTGGTTGAGGTATAATCAATACTGTAAGAGAAAATTGAAAAAAAACCTCTTCTGGTCCTCCTATAAACCCCCAATGTGTTTTGTGATTTTTAAAAGATATGCATATCGGAACGTGCTCCTGAGTGAGTAGACTGTAAATATGGAGTTTGGTTGAGATCTATTGAGTCGTTTACCCGTAATGGTGGAACAAACGGACAAACAAACAGGCACGAAAGCTAAGAACTACTGGTTTGATATCTGGTTGGCCTTAAACGGTTAATTATATACAAATTTGGCGAAATAAGTAACATTACAGACAGCGGACCCCTAGAATTGTATTTATAAGATTACCTTAATATTTAAATTCTCTAATACAGATACAATCTTAATCTGAAATGATATAGTCTAAATAGGCTAATCTAACTGAAACAAACCATGGACTACTGGAAAAATGACCGAGCTCCATAGCTGCAGTCGCTTAAGTGCGGCCAGTATCAAGTATTCGGGTGATAGCGGGTTCGAACCCTACTGTCGGCAACCCTGAAGGTGGTTTTCCGTGGTTTCCCATTTTCACACCAGGCAAATGCTGGGGCTGTACTTCAGTTAAGGCCACTTCCTCCCTACTCCCAGCACTTTTCTGTCCCATCGTTGCCATAACACGTGCGACGTAAAGTAACTAATAAAAAAAAACTGGAAAAAAGGCCCAGTTAAATCAGTACGAGGCAGAAAATTTTGGTAGCTGCGAAACAATGGCTACAGAAAACAGAGCTGAGTGGCTCAAATGGCAGACCGTTCTTGGTCGTAGATGGCGGATTCATTATTCTAGCTCACTCCAGATGTATTTGAAGGTACCTCTTGTTGGTAGACTTACTGGCACGTAAAACAACTCTTGACGGAGTAAATTCTGGCACCTCGACGCTTCCATAATCTGTTGAAATGGCAAAACGTAAAACAAGTATTGAAAAATTACAACTGTTTTCCAGTTATTGACCGGGTCAGGGATGTAGTGAATGAAGCATATATAGGCTATTAGTACGATGGAATCGCCACTCCCAAAGTGATATATATTAATGACTGATAGATGCTATGAAATGATATTGGAGAGTGTTGCTGGAATGAAAGATCCCAGGGAAAACCGGAGTACCCGGAGAAAAACCTGTCCCGCCTCCGCTTTGTCCAGCACAAATCTCACATGGAGTGACCGGGATTTGAACCACGGTATCCAGCAGTGAGAGGCCGACGCGCTGCCGTCCGAGTCACGGAGGCTTTAAAACATTATTATTATTATTATTATTATTATTATTATTATTATTATTATTATTATTATTATTATTATTACTATTATTATTATTATTATTATTATTATTATTATTATTATTATTATTATTATTATTATTATTATTATTATTATTATTATTCGCTCCATTGTTGAAGATGTTCTAACATTCCAGTCCCGTCACCCTGAACAGACTTATCAAATTTAAAGTAAGTCGTATTAAGTGAAACTTCCTGTCTACGACCCACCGCATAAAGGTGCATAAACATGACCGATTGATATTTCATGCGCAGCACACTTTATTGTACCGAGTGGCCACGTTGTCAGCTTGCTTTCGGGAGATAGTGCGTTCCAACCCCACTATCGGCAGCCCTGAAGGTGTTTTTGCGTGGTATCCAGGAAAATGCTGGGATTGTATCTTAAGGCCACGGTTGTTTCCTTCCTGATCCTAGCCCTTTTCTATCCTATCGTCGCCATGAGATCTATCTGTGTCGGTGCGACGTAAAACAAATTGTAAAAATAAAATTCCACTTCATTGTATTTTCCACATTCTCTTTTGAATTCGAAAGCATCTTCAGACCCCCTTAGCTTCGAAAATATTTTTCAGTAAATAGACTCCACAACTGTCTAGGCCTAAATACAAATGCAAAGAAAAAGAATACATTTAAATTAACCTCCAGTGTGTGGGAGATGCGGAGGAAGAATACACCCACGGTATCCCCTGCCTGTCATAAGAGGCGACTAAAAAAAGGGGCGACGAAGGGATGTTAGACTTGGAAGCACCGGGCGAGTTGGCCGTGCGCGGAGAGGCGTGCGGCTGTGAGCTTGCATCCCGGAGATCGTGGGTTCGAGCCCCACTGTCGGCAGCCCTGAAGATGGTTTTCCGTGGTTTCCCATTTTCACTCCAGCCAAATGCTGGGGCTGTACCTTAATTAAGGCCACGGCCGCTTCTTTCCAACTCCTAGGCCTTTCCCATCCCATCGTCGCCATAAGACCTATCTGTGTCGGTGCGACGTAAAGCCCATAGCAAAAAAAAAACTTCTTGGACCTACACAGCCAGTAAGGAGGTGGCTTTGCTTTTACATTGATAATTCAGCGTGTTTAAGTGCTATTCAGCTTCTTCAAATACTGAAATAATTGGGGAGGGCTCGCCCTTAACATACATGCAAAATCTCATATAAAGATCTACAGGCTCTTCTCGTCTTTTATATTCATTTAAGCCTTTTGGACACATAAGCTCGGAGTGATAGCATCTGAGAATTCACAAATAGCGGGAGAAACGCCTAGTTCAGATTCCTGTCACCATGTTTTATGCGAATTTTGGGGGTTTCCTTTTTGTAAAAGAAATCAAAACTTTGTTGATTTTTACTCACTTTGAGCTAAAACCTGTGGCTGACTGAGCTCTCACCTTGTCAGTAAGCATTATTATATGGTAGAAGTATCAGAACAGGGCGAGTTGGCCGTGCGGTTAGGGGCGCGTGGCTGTGAGCTTGCATCGGCGAGATAGTGGGTTCGAATCCCACTGTCGGCAGCCCTGAAGATGGTTTTCCGTGGTTTCCCATTTTCACTCCAGGCAAATGCTGGGGCTGTACCTTAATTAAGGCCACGGTCGCTTCCTTCCAACTCCTAGACCTTTCCCATCCCACCGTCTTCATAAGACCAATCTGAGTCGGTGCGACCTAAAGCCATTAGCAAAAAAAAAAAAAAAAAGATGTATCAGCTAGGTCGAGCTGAGTACAATATATCCTTTTATGAGTGGCTAGAAATTGATTCGTTTGATTTGGAATTCCGAATCTGATTAACAATACTCGTTTTACAGTTGATAGCAAAGTGCCGTAATACATTCACGGAATCGGACGTAGGACCAAAATATACTATTTTATACGCCACCTCTGATATAGACTTAATTTCAATAAGTACAGTGTCAGATTAAGACAGCATAGCCACAGAGGTTGTAAATAGACACTTCAGTGAGATCATTGGTGGTGGAATCACGAAAGATTATTTCACTGTTGTAATCGTAACACTTTAAATATGATTAAAATTTGAAAATATTTCTATAAAACTGAAGAGGGCTTAAACCGCGTTAGCCACCCCCGCCCCCCCCCCCCCTCCCACTCTGCCCACGGCACTAGCTGAAAAGTTACTTGACAAGGATGTGGATTTTTCGTTCTGAAGGTTAGCGGGTTCTATCGCGGATCGTTCCATTGGTATTTGAAGACTCTAAAATACGCCTACATCGTGTCGGCAGACACATTGGTACGTAAACGAATAACTGAGGGGTAAATTTGTGATACTTTGACCTTTCCAAAAACTGTAGGAGGACGTAAAACCAATAACATTATTATTGCTTGTCATTCTTTGTTTAATAGCAGGTTTTTTACAGGTATGCTATAGTATAATATTTACATTCAGCTTGTGTTTTCGAGAGACTGAAAAGCTTATATTTAAGCTACATTACTGGCTACTTCCCAATTACTTCTTTTTTTAATGCATGAGGTTGGTTGTGTACCCAGGATCCATTCCGAATTCGCCAGGGTTTTAAGGTAGCCGGTAGGCCACTGTATACCTGTATAATTCCTTCCTAATTTTAACCCAGACCAGTGTAGACGCAATAGAAAGATAATTTGTCAAAATGTACACATATATGAAGTACATGGAGCTGCTAACCTCGATGATCCAAGTGCTAAATAAACCAAAATGCAAATATTTAATATTAGTTGTCTAAGTGATGGGTTCCCTTTGATACCGGTGAGAAACGACAGTGTTATCACTTCAATCTGGGCAGTGTATTTACGGCTAATTGGCTGAATGGTCAGTGTAGAGGTCTTAGGTTCAGATTCGAGGTTCGATTAACAAACTGAACGGAGATGTTAGTCTCAATTGATTCATTCATCTTGGTCGGGGATTGAGTGTTCGTGTCTACTGTAATATACACAACACTACCAACCACCACAGACAAAGAGTAGTGAAAAGATCCCTCCACACAAGATTGACGCCAGCAAGGTCATCCGACCGTAAAACTGGACCAAACCTATATACAGAGCAGAACCCGAAGAAATGGAAAGAGGCCAGAAAGGAAAAAAGTGCATTCTCAATACACTTGAAACCCCGAGCTATTTGTGTCTTGTGTTGCTCGGGCAGCGTAGCTGTTAGCTTCCTTTTGGGAGAAGGTGGGTTCGAATCTCAACTATTGGCAGCTCTGAAGGAGGTCTTCAATGGTTTGACATTTTCACACCAGGAATATACTGAGGCTGTACCTTAATTAAGTACACAGTTGTTCCCTTCCCAGTTGTAGGCATTTCCTGTCCTGTCGTCGACAAAAAGCTTGTCTGAGTTGGTGCGACCCACCAGCAAAACATATTTGACAAACATCACTCGTCAAAAGAATCAAAAACTAACTTCACCGTACCGTAAATAAGTCATAGTCTGCCGTGCAACTTGGAAAGCAATGACCTGCTCCTGCTAGTAGAATGGTGGCGTTAATAAGTATTACAAATACTGTTCATCAACATGACTCAGTTTAACAACCTGAAGGGAACTGAACAGACATTTCTGAAGGCTATTCTCCATTATCCCTATTCTCTGTTCACAGAGAGAGTCTATAGTGTGCCAGACACTAATTCTGTCGAGCTTTCGTGAGGTTTTTTAAAAATTATATTTGTTCGGGGGTCGACCCATGTGGATCTTAGGCCTCTACGGCACCATATTGTATGAACCTGCGTGTAATTGGAATGGCGGTAGTGTGGAATGTTGTGTGTGAGGAAAGGCAAATTAAGGACGTCACAAACCCCCAGTCGCCAGGCCAGGGATATTAATAATTACAATTAGAGACCCCTGACCCGGCCGGGAATCAAACCCGCAGCTGCCGGGTGACAGGCGGACGCGTTGCCCCTACACCATGGGGCCGGACTTTCGTGAGGTTGGTGAGTACGAAATCAATACGTATTACGAAAGTCTCTTCAGAAGGTTCCAGTATACAAGATTTTAGTGATTCAATTTTCAAACACCAGGCATAAGCCGGCATATAACCCAGAACACTGATAAGGGTTCTCGTCGTTGGCCATACGGTTACAGGTGTGCATCTGTGAGCTTGCATGTGGGAGATAGTGGGTTCAAACCCCACTGTCGGCAGCCCTGAAGATGTTTTCCGTGGTTTTCCGTTTTTAAACCAAGCAAATTCTGGGGCTGAAACTTAGTTCAGGCCATGGCCGCTTCCTTCCCAGTCCTAGCCCTTTCCTATCCCATCGTCGTTATAAGATCTATCTGTGTCGGTGCGACGTAAAGCAATTTGTAAAAAAATAAATAAAAATAAAATAAGGTTCTCGCAGCATAGTGGACAAGGCCCTAACTGCGTAATGTAAAGTGCACGAGTTCAAATCTCCATCATGTCATTTTTATCTTATGATACCTTCTCCTTCTCCTGTTGCTGTCTTCTGACAGAGTTGCAATATCATGGATGTCGAGCCACTGTCGGAGGTTATGCCTCAAGGATAATCTTCACCCCACTTCTACGTTTCTTTTCTACCTTGCCCTCCGTGATATATAATTGGAAAGAATAAATTATGTACATTATAAATAAAAACCTAAAAATCACACTTTCAAAAAGTGATTTCAAGATGTCCGGTAAACGTTAAAAGAAATTAGGACTATGAATGAAGACATTTTAAGAAAACACAGAGAAGCGAAAGAAATAACGAAATAAAAATGTTCGATGACGACTCTAACCCACGCACCTTACATTACGGAGCCAGCGCCTTTACCATTATAGCACGAAAACTCTTCTTTAAATGCTGGCTTGTCGACTTATAACTAGTGTTACAAAACTGAAACGTGGTGAATACGGTAGAGGAATTATTTGCCCATAGCTGGGAGTCAGAAGAGATGAAATGGCGTGTGGCTTTCAGTGCCGGGAGTGTCTGAGGACATGTTCGGCTCGCCAGGTGCAGATCTTTTGATTTGACTCCTGTAGGCGACCTGCGCGTCGTGATGAGGATGAAATGATGATGAAGACGACACATACACCCAGCCCTCGAGCCAGCGAAATTAACCAATGATGGTTAAAATTCCCGACCCTACCGGGAATCGAACCCGGGACCCCTGTGGCCAAAGGCCAGCACGCTAACCATTTAGGCATGGAGCCGGACGGAGGCAGAAGAAATCTCAAGTGATTGGAAGAATGCACACATCCACCCTTTCCACAAAAAGAAAAAAGGAGACAGAGCCAACGTCAGCAACTACAGAGGTATCTCCCTTCCTCCTGTAGCATACTAAATTTTCTAAAAAGCCTTGCAACGCAGACTTGAAACTCGTTTAGACAGGTTAAAATTAGGCAGGTTTCAGGAAAGGGCGTTCGTATGAAGAGCAAGCATATATCCTAAAATAATTAATCAAAGCACGATTAATGAGATACCAGAAGAGAACAATCTTAAACTTTGTAGATTTCAAGAAGGTCTATAATTCTGTAGATCGTGGAGTGTTCATGAACGTTCTCCGGGAGTTACGAGCTGATGAAAAATCCTTACCTATAATTAGGCAAACCCTCAGACACCTTTCCCCAAGTTAAATGTATGGGTGAACTCCCTAAACCATTTGAGATTAAAACTGGCTTAAGGCAAGGAGATAGCCTTTCTCCACTCCACTTTAATTGCATCCTAGTGTTACTAAACTGTCTGCAGACTAACTCGTGTCACGGGATACAGTTCTGCTATATAGGCCTAACATATATTAATTAAGTACCGGACCACAAACAACATTCCACTAGCATGTCCGGGTACAATGAGTGACTGATGGAAAACCATTGTTCCAGTGACATTTGGTATTGACAGGTGTCAGCCTTGACTACAGAACTGTTAACTGATCCGGAAACAGAAACAAATAAACTTCGAGCTCGATTCTCCAGTATGTTGATTAGCAAAGCCAATAGAGTTAAGTCAGCAAATCATAAAGTAATACCACTACAAAATATATGGAAGCATGATTAATTCACTGGCTTCCCACCCGAAAAGCGAAGGTTCGAATCCAGGTCGAACCTGGGTTGAGATTTTACCTCAAAAATCACGTGGCGCCAGAAAGGGCGCCCAGCTTTAAACCTGTGATCGAAACCAAAATGTGTCTACGATCAAAATCCCTCGACATGACCGTTAAATGAAACCGGGGCTCGAGAACTGAAGACCAAAACGCTAACCACTTAGCTATTGAACGGGACAGCAATAAATAGATGAAGGGGAGACCCACTTTTTATAGTCGTCTGCATCATTTCTCCCCTTTTGTGTCAGATACAGGCCAGAAGTTACATATTTTCTCTACACCTCGATGGGTATTGCAATCAATCAATCAGTCAATCAATCAATCAATCCCTGTCAGTTACTTATCCAATATGTTCTTAAATTTTATCAAAGAAGTTGAAAAACTATCGAACATCTCCCTTGGTTAATTATTCCACCCCAACTTCCCCTTCCTACAAACAGGTATTTGCCCGAATTTGTCCTCTTTAATTCCAAATTTATCTTTATATTATGAGTTTTACTACTTCTAAAAACTCCCTACAAGATCATTTGTCTACTAAAGTCATTCCACGCCATCTCTCCACTGACAGCTCGGCACATACCGATTAATCGAACAGTTCATCTCCTTACTCCCAGGTTTTCCAGCCCGAAGTTTACAGCAGTATCGTAACGCTACGTTTTTATTGGAAATCACCCGGAACAAATCGTTCGTTTTTCTTTAAATCCCCTCCAGTTCTCGAATCGAGTAATCCTGGTGAGGGTCCAATACAGCGGAACGATAGTCTAATTGGGGTCTTAACAGCGACTCATACGCCCCCTCCTTTACAACGGTACTGCGCTGAAGGTGAAAGATGGCCCTGGAGATTAATGGCGCAGGGCAATTTTAGAAGTCCTAACCCCCCCCCCACCACCTTCCTTGGATAGCTCATGGAATACATCAGCCAGTAATCATTCTCTTCCTCACGAATTCAAGTAAAATATACACATGAATCCAGCAGTATCTCCTATAGACAGTTTGTGGATTTCTAAAGGTTAGTTTTGTATCTTCGGCCACGGTACGGTACCGGTATCGTAATTAGGATACGTCTGAAAGTAGTTTAAAAATTACTGTAGTGTACTGTACAGTAGTATACGAGTAATATCCTATTAGAATTTAGTGTGTTTATTTTATTATTGTAAAATATTTGTGTAGTACTGGTGTAGTAGAGGTATCCGTAGAAACTCTTACTAAAATATTGTTGAAATTAGGATAGGCTTAATTGCAGTTTGGAATTGTGTAGTTCGTGTGTATTACTTTCGATATTCAGTAATTAACAGCAGCTTTTATCCTGTTAGGGGTTGTAGGATAAAAAAAAATAGAGCACGACTAAGTAGTATTGTAGTGTAGTCGTATATTAATTACCTTATTGTTGTGTACTATCCCAGACAATATATCCCTCCGTTCATTTATTTTTTTTGCAAATAAGTTATTTTATTTTTTAATTTAAAAATTTTCCCCCGTAAAGAGTGGCTAAGGAGCGCGAGTATACTTATCGTGGGTGTGGTGAGGCATTGAGGGGTATGAGGGAGGAGTTGGAAAGTTTGAGGGAGATAATTAGGATTCTCACAGAAGACAGGAAGGAAGATAGGACTCCCTCAAACAATGTACAGGTTACAGTAGGTGTACAAGAGGGAGGGGAAGGAAAGGGAGGAGTTGTAGAAGACAGGTGGTCTAATGTTCTAAGGGGAAGGAGATTGCAGGCCAAGGGCTCTATTCAGGATCAGAATTCAGGACAGGTGTCTGTGCAAAATCGGTACGAGTCACTCCAGGTAGAACAACAGAGGGAAGATGAGGGACAGGGAACTGTTGCTGAGATGCATGGAAGTAGGAGGAAGGGAAACGGTAGGAAAGGGAAAGGTAGAGTAGAGGATAGGGAAAGACAGGTGGAACAGGGTCATGGGAAGGAGAAAAGGGAGGAGGAAGTAGCTTCTGCAGCTATCAGGAAAGATAGGGCTGACCAGGAGGGGAGGGGATCAAATGAGGTGGGTAGGGTTGAGGCTCTGGTCATGGGGGATTCCATCGTTAGACACGTGGGGAAAGTGTGTGGAGGAAAGGGAACCAGGGTAGAATGTTATCCAGGAATTAGGTTGAGGCAGATGTTGAGGAAAGTAGAAGAGAGGGAGGAGGGGAAGGAGAAGGTGGTAGTGTTTCACGTTGGTACCAACAACGTAAGGCAAGCTGATATAAGTACCAACATAGTTGGAGATGTGTAGGATCTGGTAAATGCAGCACGGGTGAAGTTTAAGAAAGCGGAGATTGTTATTAGTGGAATACTGTGTAGGAGGGATACTGACTGGAGGGTGATTGGGTATTTAAATGAGACTATGGAGTGGGTATGTGGGAAACTGGGAGTGAAATTTCTAGATCCTAATGGGTGGGTAGGAGATAGGGATCTGCGCTCGGATGGCCCTCATTTAAACCGCAGTGGTACGTATAAGTTAGGAAATTTGTTTGGAAGGGTAATAGGGAGGTACATTCAGGGAAACGGGATGGCCTAGGGAGCGGTGATAAGGGAACAGGGAACTGGAAATCAAGTAGGGATGACATAAAATTGTTAGTGTTGAACTGTAGAAGTATTGTAAAGAAAGGAATAGAATTAAGTAATTTAATAGATATATATTTACCAGATATTGTAATAGGAGTTGAATCATGGCTGAGAAATGATATAATGGATGCAGAAATTTTCTCACGGCACTGGAGTGTGTATCGTAGAGATAGGATAGGAAAGGTGGGAGGGGGAGTTTTCATTCTGGTGAAAGAAGAATTTGTAAGCTACGAAAAAGTTAAAGATGAGACACATGAAATTCTAGGTGTAAGGCTCATTTCTAAAGATAATAGGCAACTTGATATATTTGGAGTGTACAGATCGGGAAAGGGTAGCACTGATGCGGATTCGGAATTATTTGATAGGATAGTCAGCTATGTGGGAAACGACATGGAAAGAAATGTGATTGTAGCAGGAGATCTGAATTTGCCAGATGTCAATTGGGAAGGAAATGCGAACGACAGGAAGCATGACCAACAAATGGCAAATAAGTTAATATGGGAAGGACAGCTGATTCAGAAAGTGATGGAACCAACCAGAGGGAAAAATATTTTGGATGTGGTACTGATAAAACCAGATGAGCTCTATAGGGAAACTGAAGTAATAGATGGTATTAGTGATCATGAAGCTGTTTTTGTGGTAGTTAAAAATAAATGTGATAGAAAGGAAGGTCTTAAAAGTAGGACTGTTAGGCAGTACCATATGGCTGATAAAGCAGGTATGAGGCAGTTTCTAAAAAGTAACTATGATCGGTGGAAAACGGTAAATAAAAATGTAAACAGACTCTGGGATGGGTTTAAAGAAATTGTTGAGGAATGCGAAAACAGGTTTGTACCTTTAAGGGTGGTAAGGAATGGTAAAGACCCACCTTATTATAATAGAGAAATAAAGAGACTAAGAAGGAGGTGCAGACTGGAAAGAAATAGAGTTAGAAATGGCTGTGGAAGTAAGGAGAAATTGAAGGAACTTACTAGAAAATTGAATCTAGCAAAGAAGGCAGCTAAGGATAACATGATGGCAAGCATAATTGGCAGTCATACAAATTTTAGTGAAAAATGGAAGGGTATGTATAGGTATTTTAAGGCAGAAACAGGTTCCAAGAAGGACATTCCAGGAATAATTAATGAACAAGGGGAGTGTGTATGTGAGGATCTTCAAAAGGCAGAAGTATTCAGTCAGCAGTATGTAAAGATTGTTGGTTACAAGGATAATGTTGAGATAGAGGAAGAGACTAAGGCCAAAGAAGTAATAAAATTTACTTATGATAACAATGACATTTACAATAAGATACAAAAGTTGAAAACTAGAAAAGCGGCTGGAATTGATCAGATTTCTGGGGATATACTAAAGACAATGGGTTGGGATATAGTACCATATCTGAAGTACCATATCTGAAGTACTTATTTGATTATTGTTTGGCCGAAGGAGCTATACCAGATGAATGGAGAGTTGCTATAGTAGCCCCTGTGTATAAAGGAAAGGGTGATAGACATAAAGCTGAAAATTACAGGCCAGTAAGTTTGACATGCATTGTATGTAAGCTTTGGGAAGGCATTCTTTCTGATTATATTAGACATGTTTGTGAAATTAATAACTGGTTCGATAGAAGGCAATTCGGTTTTAGGAAAGGTTATTCCACTGAAGCTCAACTTGTAGGATTCCAGCAAGATATAGCAGATATCTTGGATTCTGGAGGTCAAATGGACTGTATCGCGATTGACATGTCTAAAGCATTTGATAGGGTGAATCATGGGAGACTACTGGCAAAAATGAGTGCAATTGGACTAGACAAAAGAGTGACTGAATGGGTTGCTATATTTCTAGAAAATAGATCTCAGAGAGTTAGAGTAGGTGAAGCTTTGTCTGACCCTGTAATAGTTGAGAGGGGAGTTCCTCAGGGCAGTGTTATCGGACCTTTATGTTTTCTTATATATATAAATGATATGAGTAAAGGAGTGGAATCGGAGGTAAGGCTTTTTGCGGATGATGTTATTCTCTATAGAGTGATAAATACGTTACAAGATTGTGAGCAATTGCAACGTGACCTCGAAAATATTGTGAGATGGACAGCAGACAATGGTATGTTGATAAACGGGGCTAAAAGTCAGGTTGTGAGTTTCACAAATAGGAAAAGTCCTCTCAGTTTTAATTACTGCGTTGATGGGGTGAAAGTTCCTTTCGGGGATCATTGTAAGTATCTAGGTGTTAATATAAGGAAAGATCTTCACTGGGGTAATCACATAAATGGGATTGTAAATAAAGGGTACCGATCTCTGCACATGGTTATGAGGGTGTTTAGGGGTTGTAGTAAGGATGTAAAGGAGAGTGCATATAAGTCTCTGGTAAGACCCCAACTAGAGTATGGTTCCAGTGTATGGGACCCTCACCAGGATTACCTGATTCAAGAACTGGAAAAAATCCAAAGAAAAGCAGCTCGATTTGTTCTGGGTGATTTCCGACAAAAGAGTAGCGTTACAAAAATGTTGCAATGTTTGGGTTGGGAAGAATTGAGAGAAAGAAGACGAGCTGCTCGACTAAGTGGTATGTTCCGAGCTGTCAGCGGAGAGATGGCGTGGAATGACATTAGTAGACGAATAGGTTTGAATGGCGTCTATAAAAGTAGGAAAGATCACAATATGAAGATAAAGTTGGAATTCAAGAGGACAAACTGGGGCAAATATTCATTTATAGGAAGGGGAGTTAGGGATTGGAATAACTTACCAAGGGAGATGTTCAATAAATTTCCAATTTCTTTGAAATCATTTCGGAAAAGGCTAGGAAAGCAACAGATAGGGAATCTGCCACCTGGGCGACTGCCCTAAATGCAGATCAGTATTGATTGATTGACCGCTTCCTTCCCAGTCCTAGCCCTTTCCTGTCCCATCGTCGCCATAAGGCATATCTGTGTCGGTGCGACGTAAAGCCAATAGCAAAAAAAAAAAGTTTTGTATCTTCGGCCAATAGCAAAAAAAATGTTTTGTATCTTCGGTCTGGTTACTCCAGGTTCGATTTTCTGACGCTGGGTTCAGTGGCTCTGATGGTAGAAGCGCCGGCCTTCTGATCACAAGTTGGCGGCTTCCATCCCAGATCAGTTTGGATGTGTTTGAAGGTACTATAATACGTCAGTCTCGTATCGGTAGATTTACTGGCACGTAAAAGAACTCCTGCAGGACAAAATTCCGGCAGCTCGGAGTCTCCAAAAATGGTAAAAATATAGTTACTGAGACGTAAAATTATTATTATTATTAGTAGTAGTAGTAGTAGTAGTAGTAGTAGTAGTAGTATTGATTCGTTATGCCTAACTAAGGAGCGCGGTCAAACTTATTAGCATTATTTCGGTTTTTTCTTTACTTCCCAGTATCTCTTCACCCTCCCGCTGTGTTCCTTTTTACGTTGTTCAGTCCATTCTGTATTTAGTTGGGTGGGCTTTACAGAAAATTTGTGTTTGTGAATTAAGATTCTGAATTTTATTCTCTCTTGAATGGTTTCGTTATTAATGCCAATTTCATTTAGGTCTTCATTAGGTTTTCATTGATAAGGCTGTTTAAAATTTTCTTTATGAGCCTGTTATTATCCATTCTATATGCATGTTATTCCGTCAGCGATGTCGCTGGTGGGATCCTCAACAGCTCTGCTATCAGCTGTCATAGATGGCCTAGGCATCACTGAAGAGGCGTACTAGGGAAATGAGGAGTGAGCTAGTTTCCCGTTGCTTTCCTCACAGAGCTAGAAGTTGCTATTACATATCAGTCTGCCAAGATCACTGAAATGCATGCACCAACCGACCCTGTGAGCAACATTTTCACACCATTCATAGCAGGGACTGGCTGCATAAGGATTGACATTACTAGCATCGCCATTCTATATAAGTGACCATAAAATTGTAATCGCTGTTTTCTGGTTGTATCTGTGATTTTTTATGTAACTTGATAGATTTCATGTGATTTCTTTTTCATCCAAATTTTATTTTCGCACTTGGTCCTACAATTTTCCTGAGGTTTTTATTCCGTGTTTTTCCATCCTCTTTATTCGAGATCTGCCACCAATTATAATAGTTCAAGATGCATAAAGTGCTTCTGTTTTGACTACTGTGTTATACTGTCGTAATTTTGCCATTTTCATATAATTCTTTTATTCTATCTGTTCCAAGTAATTTTGTATGCTAGCCTATTTGAAGTTTTATAATTATTTCTTTGTAAGCTTGCTGATGGTTCAATAATTTCACAGATACTTAAATTTGTCCACTTGAGTGATATTCACATACTTGGTTATTAATGGTTAAACCTGATCTACTCCCTTCCATATACTTTGTGTTTTCATAAAAAATTTGGAGTCCTGTTTTGGCTGCTATTTTATGGTGTTTTTTCTACGGACTGGATTGCTTCCTGTCTTTTGTTAGATAGGATAGCAATGTCATTAGAAAGCGCTAGGCAAGTAAGGTGAATATTTATACATTTAGTTTCATTTTGTCATACCCTAATCACTTTTTACAGAACTAAATTAAATAGAAAGGGAGATAATCCATCCCCTTGTCTGACTCCTGCTTTGATTTTAAATGGTTCAAAAATTTCCCCTGAAGATTTTACTTTCGGTGTTGTGTCGATCAGTGTTTGCTTGATCAGTTCTCTTGTTTTCTTGTCAACTAGGTTTAGTAATTACTCTAGCACGTTAAACACTGTATGTCGGTCTACGGAGTCTGGTTTTTCGAATCTGAAAAATGGATTTAAGGTTGAAAATTTGCCCTACACACGATCACCCTTTTCGAAAATCTGCCTGATATTCACCAACTCAGTGCTCAGGGAAACTTCCAATGCCTTGTTTCCCGATTTAATCGAAAGTGAAATCCTTTCGGAAAGTGATGTGAAATTTAGCATGGAATCGGTGATAATTTTTCTGGTCATCGGGACTTTCACAGTTCAGCAACTTCTGAAAATAGTTTGCAAGGAGTTTGCAGTTTTCCTTGTTATTTGTTTCTATTGTTCCACATTGACGTTTAGAGCATAAGCTGGGGGCACTATAGTTGCGAAGTAGTTCTTTAAATTTCTTATAGTAGTTTTTGGTATTATTTTTCTTGGAAGTTTTGAGCAATTTCTACCAGTCTGGCATCGTATTTATGCTTTTCTGTTCTAATGGTTTTGGACGTTTGTTTCTGAATTTTAAGGAAATCCTGCCAATTGATTTCTGATTTGTGAGACTTCCATTGTTGCCATGTCTTCAGTCTTTGATCAGTTGCTTTGTCACAGGTGTCATTCCACCATCTATGTTTTCTTCTTCTTTGTGGCATGCGAATCTTTTGCGATGCCTGGTGTATTTAATATTTGAAGTCATTCCATTTAGCTGGTATGAAAGGGTAAATTTTCAATAAAGATATCTGAATTTAATTTAGGGATTTCAGGATCAGTTCTTGGTGTTCTAAAAGTTCTCATTTTGGCTTTATTTGGTTGAAACCTTATTTTTACTAGTGACAAGTGATGGTCTGAATCTATAATTCTTTTTGACTTTAACGTTCATTATTTCTCTCTGATTCTGCCTGGCGACTGCTGCATGATAAATTTGAAATTGGCCTTGCTGATGATTGGGGGATATCAAAGTTTTCTTTTCGCTGGACAGTGGCCGAAAATGCGTTGACATTATTTTTAAATCGAACGTTTGCCAAAAGCCAATTTATCTTTCTCCATTTTGGTTTGTTCCTTTATGTCCTGGATACAATACTACTGTTCTCTTAAATTTCTTTTCTGTATGAACTTGTTCATTGAAGTCTCACAAATACACTTTGACGTGGTCCTGGAATTTTGTTTATTACTTCCGCCAGTAGTTCCCATAATGCATATACCTTTTGCGGATCTTTTCTATTATAGTTGTTTGTGGGGGCATGTGCATTGATTAATTTATATTCCCTGCTTCCCTATTTAATCGAAAGAAGTGAAATTCTTTCGAAAGATGACGTGAAATTCAGCACGGAATCGGTGAATTCTTTTCTGACTGCGAATGCTGTGCCAAATTGTAGAGGTTTATTGAATGTGGATATTGCTGGCAGTCCTTTGCAGAATCTATAATTTCCTGATTAAAAGTGATCTTGATCTCTATATCGAGTTCCTTGTAATTCTAGAATTTGAATTCCAATTTTGTCCATTACATCGGTTAAATGCTCCAGTTTTCCAATTTTGAGTAATGTTCTGATATTTTAAGTTCCTATGAAGTGCTTGCATTTCGGTTTGAGAGATTTGGGAAGCTCCGACACATTCCCGCATGGTGTTCTCGGTCCCCCAAAATCCTATGACCGAGTATATCCACTAGGGCCTGGGATAGAAGCCTTGTTAGCTGTTTGTTCCATCATACTAATCAGTTGAAGGTCATGGGGAGATAAAACGTAGTCGATCTCCAAATTACAACTAAGGTTTTGAGCCCTAGAGGTTGCCTCAAGATGTATTCTGGCTGTTGTTTGGTTTTTGGCAGTAATTTTTACGACCGGATACCATTCCTGACGTCAACCTTCCTCCTTTATCCGGGATTGGGACCGGAAACAGTTAATGAGCTACTGAATCCACACATTAACTGCTGCAGGCGAAGTTATTATTATTATTATTATTATTAGTGATGCCCGAGTAAGGAGCACGATTGTACTTATTTTTACCTGATATCGTTGTTTTTATTCTCTCCCAAATCTCTTGTGGCTTTTCTTGCCACCTTCTGACCAGGTTTTGTTGGTGGTAGTGCTTGAATGGTTTAAGAGAATTAATAATTATAGTGGGCCGGGCTGAGTGGCTCAAACAGTTGAGGCGCTGGCCTTCTAAATCCAACTTGGCAGGTTCGATCCTGGCTCAGACCGGTGGTATTTGAAGGTGCTCAAATACGTCAGCCTCGTGTCGATAGATTTACTGGCACGCAAAAGATCTCCTGGGGGACTAAATTCCGGCACCCCGTCGTCTCCAAACACCGTAAAAGAGTAGTTGGTGGGGCGTAAATCCAATAACATTATTATTATTTAATAATTATTTCAGTATGCAAAATTGAATACAGATTATAAGAACGCGCTGATATCAAACTATGATTCTTCACACGTTTATTGTACTCTTAACATGAGACAAAATTACACAACACATGCTTCCATTTCACCAGTCCTTTCTCAGAGTTTATATACATCATTTACTGCCCATCACAGTCAGGCCTTCCTAGATTTCTAATCCATAAAAACACAGTCTGTACACATCCTCCCACCTTGCAATTTTAAAAGTAACACAAAATTGCAACCTTTTCTAGTTTCCTCACAAGTTCAGTCGATCAGGTATTTTCACACAACACCCCCATCTTGTAGTTTTAAGTACCTTCCTTCCAACCTCGGGACACCTTGGAGTCTTTTGGCTGGACGTTCAATGGAGAATCTGGTTTCACAAGTAGCTGCTTCATTGTTGCCCACACACCTCAAAAAGATAGACGTTGAAGTGGCCTAATCCTTTCACCACGAGCAGTCCTTAATCTTGCCAATCTCACGTTGCCATCTGCTCCTGGGTAGTTTCTAACGCCAGACCGAGGGGCCAGTCGAATTTCTTCACCCCATCTAACTCGATCAGCAAAATCTCTCCCACCTGTAGTGTTCCCTGCTTCTGCACCCTCTGATGGACCAGCATGGCCATGCGGAAACGCTGACGGAAGTCATCCCGGAGCTTCTGAAGATATCTCAGCCTTCTGTTCAGGCTGCGGGCATCCACTTCATCCAAGTCTACGAAATCATTTCTTGGCAGACCTTGCACAAGCATAGCCGGTGTCAATGGTCTCAGTCTCTCTGCCGTGTCTTCTATAAAAATATATGGTCTAGAGTTTAATGTGGCTTCACAGTCATACAGTATGGTATTCCACTCTTCAAAACTTCTTTTTTGTCTAGGATTATTCGCAGGATTTCTTTTACCATGCGGATCAATCTCTTCCACCGTCCCCCCCACCCCGCCACAACCACCATGGTGCGGCCAGAGGGTGGAAGATTCACTTGATATTCTGTACGCTGGACATAGCAATTATTTCCTGCCAGTTCAATTGTTTAGACTGTCGCTCGCACCTACAATGTTGGTGCCGTTATCAGTGTATTTGACCTGTACTCCCCCCGTCTGGCAATAAATCTCCTCAAGGCCATCATGAAGCATTCTGTGGATAGGGACCTGGTAAGCTCAAGGTGCACTGCTCGGTAGACAGCGCATGTGAATAGTATTACCCATACCTTATCTCCTAAGTGCAGGTATCAGGAGCCTGCCATATCAATGCCAGTCACTTCAAATGTCGCTGCACAGTTTAACACGGTGTTTTGGTAATGGTGAAGAAGGGGGTTCAGCCGGTTTGCTTTGATATCGTCTAAAAATCGCACATTTTCTCACTATGCTTCGTACAAATCTCTTGATACCGATAATCCACAACTTCTCTGTGATGTTGGCGATCATTATCTGGCAGCCAGCATTCTGCATTAGACAGTGCTTCTCAAATACCATTCGATGTATTATGATGTCATGAGTTACAAGTACTGCATGCTTGAATTCGTCTGGTTCATCGCTAAACCCCGCGACTGAATCTTGAGGTGCTGCTGGAAACAGTGCACAACGTGGCCTTATTTCTTTCCTTGTTTACATCCTGTTCTGGAGCACGTATCTCTAATTGCGGCCACTGCCCATTATTTTCCTGAAGCCAGTCAGGGTCTTCCCATCATCGATTGAGAAACAAAACCTTGGCATCCCACCCTCTTCAAGGCAAGTCGGCTGGATTCAGAGTACCTGAAATGTAGTACCATTTATCTGGAGAAGTGTTTTATCTGATCTCTCTGGATCCGTTACTGACAAAAGACATTCCAGTCATCTTCTCTCCTTATCTATGTGAGAACGACCGACGAATCACTCCAACAATATGTCTTACATCATTCTAGCCCTAAGCTCTTCTTCGCTTCACGGCCCAATCTTGACGCAGTAAGGGGCTGCTATCAGTTCAAGTCGACGTATAGACCAATGCTTTAAAGGTGCTACTCTAGCTTTGGCCTGTGTGATACGCATGGTTGTTTTCCCATCATGCTCAGTACGCAAGGAAGCACAAGCAGCGTATGCTTTCTTACTGGCATCACTGAAAACATGTGGGCTAGCTGCTTCTGGTTTAATCGTAGTGTCTGGTTAAAAGAAGACTAGCAGAGATCTACCAATCCAATGCACACTTCTCAGCCATGCCAGATATTTGGGCAAAATCTCTTTCGGTATCTCTCCATCCCAAGTAGTATTTAATCTCCAAGTTTCCTGTAGAAGCAATTTCGGCACTAACATCGTTGGACTAGGAAAACCGAGAGGATCGAATATTTTCTTAGCAATTGACAGCAGCATACGTTTTGTAATGTGGTTACTGGTGAGTCCTGTAGCATAGACATCACAGAAAATCTCATCCACGTTAGTTTCCCATAGTAGTCCCAGCAGTGGTACTGTACTGCTTCCAGATGTTTCTGTATCCTTATGAAGTTGTGTACTAGTCTATCCCCGGAGCTTAAATTTTGCAGTAGACATCAGTTTCTTTGCTTCTTTGATGAATTTTCTCAACTCCTGCTCAGAATCTACACCTGTAACGCAATTATGAACGTAGAACGACTTCCTCAGGTGCCTGTTCCAAATGAT
Organism: Anabrus simplex; assembly: GCF_040414725.1. Classification (NCBI taxonomy): domain Eukaryota; kingdom Metazoa; phylum Arthropoda; class Insecta; order Orthoptera; family Tettigoniidae; genus Anabrus; species Anabrus simplex. Next base: position 563,926,684 of record NC_090265.1, on the reverse strand, counting down.
GGCGCAGAGTAGTGCTTAGCAAGAAAGGACTTGGCGGAACCCCGAATACCACCCTACAATGTCTTAATGTTATCACTTCTCAGAACTCACAGCTTTTCCACCAGATAAATTTTAAAATCTGTCGATCGTCGCTTGCTAACATGATCTGTAGAAAAGCTTTGGTTATGTCCGCAGTAAACTCCAATTGCATCCTTTCTAAATTGAAGTAGTGGATTCGGAATAAATTCTATTTAATTTGGTCCTGTTTCCAAGCAAGAATTCAGCGAGTTGCGTCGAGTATCTCGAGAAGTGGCATCGAATATGGGGCGTATCCTTGTCGTCTCAATAGATTCCTTTATCACTGGATGACGTGGGAGAAAATATACCGACCTGCTGTCTTCTGGATCTGGAACCATTTCAATGATGCCATCCTTCAACTAATTTTCAAAAACTTAATGATATTCTTTAAGACTATCAATTCTGTAAAGACGTTTTGTCACCGACAGTAGACTTTTCTCAGCCGTTGTCCGATTACCTGTTAGCTCAGGATGTCCTTCCTTCCATAGCAAGCAGACTTCATATATGTTGTCTTCATCTGTTGATAGCTGCAACAATTCTGAAGTCATTTCTTCTTTTCGTGACTTCCATTTCAGCTCTGCTTGGTCTTGAATTCCTATTACGTCTAGTTCCCACAGATCCCGTAAACTGAAATTCAGATGAGTGAGCCCAATCACTTGTCCATCTTTTAAATTCTTCCTGCATCCCTTGATGGTCCAACCTAACAGTGTCTCAATTGCCATAATATCATCGGTTTTCATGGTCTTGCCAGTCTACAGTTTACCGAGGAAATCTGCTCCTAATAGGATTTCAATGTCTGGTGAAATTTGACCTTGATCTGTGAATGTGATGTTCGTTTCGTTCAACTGTGGAAATATTTTCTTTTTTTCAGTCGAGGAACAAAATTACATATTTTACTTTGATCCAACACCGTCACTGAACCTTCAAATTTTCGGTCTAATCTTCGTAATTTGATCTTGTAGACCTTATGTTCCTGCTCCCTCGACTCGCCTCCACCAAAGAGGTTATGACTTAATGTATTTTCCAATAAATATTTTAGGTTGAGTTCTCTAGGTATGTGAACTACATTGCATGATCACTGTGAGACGAATGTAGAACAACATTTGTCAATTTCTACCGTTAACCTCTTGGCATTAAACACTCTACAGAAGTATGTGATCATTTATCACACCAATAACATGCATCCTTAGTAGAACACTTACCCTCACTTGCTAAAATACACTACCTGACAAACAAATCTGCACCCAGAAGAAGTGGTTGAAAGTGAAAAAACTACGTATGCTGAAAGACCATGTGCCTTTATTGAACTGATTACAATATGGAATGAACGAGACAAGGCCGTTGGCAGTTACAGGTGTAATTTGACGCCAGGTCAGTAGGGTGTGACACCCACCACCGCCGGCCACAATGCATGCCCTTATGCGGTTCGGAATGGTGTCAAACAGCCTTTGGATCCTCTCCTGAGGCAAGTTCGTCCACAGTTGTTGCAGCGGTCCCTCCATATCCCTCAGGTTGGTGCTGGGGCGGAGTCCCATTCCAATGTCAACCCACACGTGTTCAAAGATAGAGAGGTCCGGGGATCTTTGCTGGCCACGGGAGGATCTCAACATGCTCTAGGCAGTCCATAGACACACGTGCTGTGTGTGGACGTGTATTATCATATTGGAACACTGTCCCAGGGTGCAGTGCCATAAGGGGCAGGACGTGCGGAATCAGAATATCTGTGACGTACCGCTGTGCCGTCAAAGTCTGCTGAAACACTATTAGAGGTGACCTGAACGCATATCCTATGGCTCCCACACTGTAATGCCAGGGATTACGTCTGTGTGTTTTTCCACAACATGGGCAGGATCTGCCCTCTGCACTCGACGCCGCCAAACCCGCACACAATAGTCATCGGAAGTTGTGGAGAAGCGGGACTCATCACCGAACATGATGCGATGCCAGTCGTCCTCTGGCCATGCCTCACAGGCAAGTCACCACTCCAAACGCAGGCGCTGGTGTTCTGGTGTCAATGGCAACCGACGCATGGGGCGGTAGGACCCCAATCCGGCGGATGCGAGTCATCGAGACACTGTGCGGGAACTCATAGGATGTTGTAGAGTTTCCAGTACATGTTCGCGGATGGCGGGTGCCGAAGTTATGGGATCCGCAATGCTTGGCGTACCATACGACGGTCCTCCCTCGGGGTGGCGCTTCTTGGTCGACCCGAACCTGCACGGCGTGACTGGGTGCCCTCATGTACCCATTGAGTCCAACATCGGGCCACGGTGACATCTGAATGACCCACATGCCTGGCAATTGCACGATACGACCAAGCAGCCTCATGCAGTCCCACATCGCGGCCTCAGTCAAATGCTGTCAGTTGGTGGTTAGGCTGTCTAACGCGTCTGCGAGGCATCGCGCTGCTTCGTACTGTACGTAGTCCTCTCTGCACTGTCTGACTCCCAGCAGTTGACTGGTAACAACTTATCGACAACAGGACGCTGCCATCATGAATGCACTCTGGTGGGGGTCCTACACATTACAGATCCTTGTAAATATAGTCATTTACTCAGACGTCAATGGTATGCATGTATACCGAAATAGGATATTAGACCACTCCTTCTGGACGCTTAACTTTTTGTCAGGCAGTGTACATGCAGCAGTGGGTACTGTATCTACCTTTGACGCAGAACTCTTAGCATCAAAACTTAAGCTGAAACCAGATCTAGCGAATGCAAGGCGTTCTTCACTTTCAACTTCTAACCTAAAAATTGCCAGTAGGCTATCTAGAATATCGTGCTCATCTGCTTCACTCCTGTTGTTTCGTGCTCTTCCCCAGGCTAACATTACATTTTCTGGCAATGAAGATTCCACTGAATGGTATAACATGGCAGCATATTTCTCCCAGGTAACTTCTAAGGTTTCCAAAGCTCGCAGCTGAGTGCCCAGTTCATCATGCAAAGTAATAGTACCTTGATTTAGAACAAGGGAGAAAAGCTCACGTACATACATTTCAACAAGGAGTTCATCCTTTGCAAAGCGGGATATTAACTGTTCAATAGCATGAGAATAATTGACGCTTGATGGAGGTAAACATTCCACCAGCTCCCTAGCTTTCGAACCTGGTACCAGCGATTGCAAAAGATACTGAAATTTATCATCTTCGTCTAAAGACTCGTCGTCATCAATTTTATTAAACTGATCCCGAAATCCAAGCCACTTCTTTGCATTTCCGTCGAATTTCGTAAACTCCAGTTTGAGGAGACTGATATTTCTGTTAGGTGACTGACACTATTTATCTCGTAGACCTGGTCTGCAGATACAGAATGAACTTGAATAACATTTTCATAGCTTGTTTTGATGATAATATACTCATCTCTGTAAGTTTCTGCGTCGTCGTAGTCTTTCTGGTAGGCTTCCGCTTCTTTCAATATGTTAAACGACGATTCTTATTCCACTTTATCTACGGTATTTTCCTGTAGGTTTTGTTTCACTTGGCTGATAGCCCGCGTAAACATGCGTCTCACTTGCGATCTTTCTTTCTTCAATTTTTCCCGTCCTGTCGCGGTCGCCATTATGTAAGAGAGTCAATAATTATTGCAGTACGGAAAATTAACTACACGTTACAAGAACGCACTGATATTAAACTATGATTTTGCACATGTTTATTTTAGTTAATTACAGATTCGAGTTTCGTAACATGAGAAACAATTACATAACACATGCTTTTACCAGTCCTTTCTCGGAGTTTATATACATCATTTACTGTCCATAACAGTCAGGGCTTCCTAGATTTCTAACTTGTAAAAACACGATTTCTACACAGAAATCATAGTAGACAAACTTTTGGGATTTAGATCTGTCTAATACAATGCCATCTGGAATGCCTATTTCCTGAAGAACTTTCCCAACTTCGAGCAGCCAAATATTCTTTTTACTTTCATTATTATTATTATTATTATTATTATTATTATTATTATTATTATTATTATTATTATTATTATTTATTCGCTGGGGACATCGAGGACCACGTTAAGTCTTGTTACATTTGGCAGTGAACTTTGCTTTCTTTGGATCCCAGAATTCCCTGATTCCTTGAGTGGGCCTACTTGCGTTCCTCTGTCGAAGGGACACCGCGTATTCTTTTCGGTTGTTCGTCTCGGTTTAGCCCCTTCGTCACTATCTTTTCTCGGAAACGACCTCTGGCAAAGGCGTCTTCCGGTTCAATCTGTATTACTTGAATGTCTTCTTTGGTGTTTCTAAAACAAGGCATCGTGGCTTTAGGTTTTGAATCAAACAAATGTTTATTATTAATTCGAATTTAGTACTCAACACGAATAGCGGTCTTTTATATTCAAAATATATCGTAAGACTCGTTAGATTAACGAGCGAATATCCTCATTTCGGAATATTTGGCTTAGCAACGAACAGGGACTGATAAGGGGGCCGATGACCTCGATGTTAGGCCCCTTTAAACAACAAGCATCATCGAGGACTGATAAATTTGATTGGCCTCATAAGACGATGGCAGCAACCATTACCACCGCTAACCTGATGATAGCATTAGCAGTTGAGTTAGGGGAAAGGTAATTATACTCGTTGACTTACGAAAGGTCGCCATACAGGTGTGTGTCCACAGGAAGGAGAAAAGGAAGAAAAGGTGCCACTCAAGTACTAAGAGATTCTTATCTCGAGAAGTGGCATTGGTACTGCAATCTACGCATGCAAGTATAAAATGGCGTCACTTACAGGACGTTCTCTTGTTGGAATATCCCAGCTACTTAATTATTAGAGGATAAGTGCAACGTCATCCATGTACATTCGTGTAGTACCTCGGAGAAAGTACGACACATCTCAACACGAAGTAGTTTTGAGATACTTGAGCAGTTCACGTTGAGTGTAATTAACTATTGTCCATGTACATGAAAAAAATATGTTAGAATGACAATAAGATAACAAATATCATACTTACAGACCAGTGATATGAAGAGTACAACGAAATAGTAATTGGACTGAATTTCAGGTGCCTGGAAAATGAAATGAAATGTCGTATGGCTTTTAGTGCCGGGATATCCCAGGACGGGTTCGGCTCGCCAGGTGCAGATCTTTCTATTTGACTCCCATAGGCGACCTGCGAGTCGTGATAAGGATAAAATGATGATGAAGACAACACATACACCCAGCCCCCGTGCCATTGGAATTAACCAATTAAGGTTAAAATCCCCCACCCGGCCGGGAATCGAACCCGGGACCCTCTGAACCGAAGGCCAGTACGCTGACCGTTCAGCCAACGAGTCGGACACCTGGGAAATGATTTTTTATTTACTAACTAACAGTTTCCCGCTGGATCCGCCCGCATTGCTCGAAGTATGGCGTTGTTCGTTACTATCCTCACGGATGTATTTGCAAAGTTTCGAGTTAATGAAATAAAGCACATGATCTGCTGCGGTCATAGAATGTAATATTATGTCAACAAACAACTTGAAAATACATCACACAAAGAACTTGAATTAAACGTTCCTTGGAACAACACTACGCGCCGAAGTGTTACGAAGTCCTTCAAAGATCTTTGTCATGGAGACAAATGTACTCATAACTTTTCTCATAATCTACCAATTTAAATAGTTATTACATCAAAAGAAAGCGCTTGATCCAATGAGTGTTTTTAGACCAAAACGAACTGCGTACTTCAATTAGAAGGAAAGATATGATTGCTTCAATGAGAAGAAATGAGATGTCAAATTGAATGTGTACTCATAACCTTCCTCAGAATCAACCAATTCGAATAGTTACGAGTTCAAATGAAAGATCTTGATCCACTGAGTGTTCTTAGGCCAAAAGGAACCCAGTACCTCAATTAGAACCAAAGATATAATTGCTTTAAAGAGACAAAAAATTGAAAAATCAAATAATTTGAGGAAGGCGGAAGTTAAGTGATTTATAGTGCCTGATGACAAATCTGTGCATGAATACCTTTCAGTTAAAAAATGAAGGAAATCGACCGGAGAGAATGGCCGGACTGACTGACTTTAGTTTTCATAATTTTTTTAATATATAGATTTAAGCCGTTTACGCTACAGAGTTGGTTTCCCCATCGTACTTAGTGAGGGGATCTTATTACCGCCTCAAGGACAGTGTCCTGGAGCATGAGACTTTGGGTCGGGGGATACAACTGGGAAGGAGGACCATTACCTCGCTCAGGCGGCCTCACCAGCTGTGCTGAACAGGGGCCTTATGGTGAATGGGAAGATTGGAAGGGATAGACAAGGAAGAAGGTAGGAAGCCGCTGTGGCGTTAAGTTAGGTACCATCCCGGCATTTGCCTGGAGAAGAAGTGGGAAACCACGGAAAACCTCTCTTCGTGGATGGCTGAGGTGGGAACCGATCCACCCACCTCCCCCTACTCGGTTGACCTCTCGAGGCAGAGTGGACCCCGTTCCAGTCCTCGTATGACGGTTCAAATTTCGTTGCACAGCCGGTAATCGAACTCAGACGTCCGGAGGTGGCAGCTAATAACACTAAAAGAGTACACCACGGAGGCGGATGAGGCATATTTTACTTAATTATAATTACAAATTACTTTTTCAGCAGGTAATCAGTATAATTCAATTACTTTACAGAACGCTAGCCTTAAGGGGAAATTGTACCTTGTAATCTGAAAATATTAAATTTGTCTCATTTAAGTACATTTATATCAAGAACTACGCATGTTAAGAAAGTCAAGTTTTAGTGACTCGTAGAGCATGACTGTATCTTCCAAACGCCATTTTTGTAGCTAGATAGTTTGCATAAAATGTTGTTTAGAAATCATTTCGTAAGTTATTTAAAAAATCCATATTTTTCAACTTAATTGATAATTACCAAACTATTTTAATCGAGTTCTTAAAAAATGCATAAATGATTTTACGCTTATCCTTTGTAATATGTATAATTTTCATTGTCCTAAGATGGTTAGTTTCCGAAAAGATCAGTTAATTAAATTGAAAAATATGGATATTTTTAATAACATTCGAATTGATTTATAAAAACCAAGTTATGAAAATGATCTAGCTACAAAAATGGCCTTTGGAAGAGACAATTATCCTCTATTAGCCACTAAAATTTTACCATGCATAGTTCTTGAGATAAATGTACCTAAATGAGACAGATTTAACATTGTCAGTGTACAAGGTATAATCTCCCCTTATGGAAATTGCCGACGTCTTTTTCTGGTTAAATCGCGCATTCCTATCTACAAAATGTCATTGTAAAATTTGTCACAAATGAAACATAATAATTGCTTTTACTTAAATGAAGTGAAAAATCTGCGATAAATTAAAAAATACCGTCGTTATTAAAGAAATATGAATACATACTTAAGCCCTGTAGACAGGACTCCTTTATGTCGTATTCCGCTGCTGGTGCCGTCTTTTGTTATTTCTTGAGGGCCAGGGCTAGCACCGAGGAATGGGAGTGCTTTGTCTGTGGATTCTCATTATCTTTGTCCATATGACTAGAGCGGCCATTTCAAACAGCAAAATGGAGATCAACAGCATTCACGATGTTATTTCGTTCTTCAATGAGGCAAATGACCATGTTATAGTGATGTGGCTTGAACCCCACGGAAAAACAACTAAAGGACGCATTCAACAACTTGGTGCTGCACATTACAAAGAAAAATCGTAAGTGCCACAAAAATGATTTTTGTTGAAAGAAAAATAGCATGATCCCTGGACCAATAAATATTTTTTATTTTTGTTCAAACGAAAATCACTAGTCCACAGAATTCTTATGTACATTGTCCATAGCTTTTTGTCGCCCATTAAATCTTGCATATCGCGATAAAATTCAGGAAATGATGTCATTGACGACTGAAGCAATGAAACGAAAGCAAAGAACTTCAGTGAACACAGACATGACACACGAAATTGTCGAAAGTGTAAGACAAACAAAAGACATACATGTGTTATTGTGAGCGTAGCACCAAAAGTACTTGTAAAGTAGTAAAGTAGGTATACATAATATTCTCCAAAAATAAAATATTTCTTAATTTACCGCAGATTTTAGACTTCAACTGTGTAAAAGCAATTATTATGTTCCATTTGTGACAAATTTTATAGTGACATTTCGTAGATACGAATGCGCGATAACCCTTTTTCTTTTCGAATGGGACTGGAATAATACAATGATTGCAAGGAAACGATGTTACTTCGTTTTGCGTACTTTTGTTTTATTTTTAAATATGTTTTTAGCATAAAGACATTAAATGGCTATCATTACCTACTAAGTGAGACCAAACGCGATACATCGAAACTTTCGAAATTATATTTTCTATCATTTTTATGTTATTACTTTCAGCGTTTCAAATAATTTGCCACTTACTTTGAAAATAAATAAATTGGTCCTTAAGATTCGCATCGCTTAGCCTCGACGTCTTTGGGGGAAAAGTACGTCTTTGCATTTACTGGAAAGACGCCCTGCAGGGGGCACTTGGAGGAATACCTGTGTTTAATTTTAAGAACATCATTGAGATGAGTGTGATCTATTTGGAACTACTGGAGAAGTAAGAATGTTTCTCATCCAGAACTGAATTTAGTGGTTCTGCTTTTGTAGAAGTGAAAATGTTATGTTCGTCTTTATTTTTCCCGTTTCTGCTTCCGTGCGATGTGTCCGGCTCCATGGCTAAATGGTTAGCGTGCAGGCCTTTAGTTCAAGGGGCCCGGGGTTCCATTCGCGGCTGGGTCGGGGATTTTAACCGTAATTGGTTATTTCCAATGTCTCGGGGGCTGGTGTGTGTGTGTGTGTGTGTGTGTGTGTGTGTGTGTGTGTGTGTGTGTGTGTGTGTGTGTGTGTGTGTGTGTGTGTGTGTGTGTGTGTGTCGTCCTTAAACAGAAAATACAAGAAAAACAAAGAATTAGAATATATCAGTAAAAAGTCTAAAATATGTAAAACATTTTTAAAATGTACATCAGTTACTAGAATGTAACGATTACAGTTTTACGCTGAAAAAGAATGCGGCAGGTGAGATAAGTTGATCGAAACACGAATGAAGAGATACTGAATCGAACTGTTGAGACGAGAACGATTGGGAGAAATTTAACCAGAAGAAGAGATAGAATGATAGGACACACCTTAAGACACCCAGGACTTGTACAGTTAGTATTTGAGGGAAGTATAGACGATAAAACGGCAGGAATAGACAAAGGTATGAATATAACAAACATATAATGGCAGATGTAGGTTGTAATAATTGCGTAGAAATGAAAAGGTTAGCACATGATAGGGTAGAATGGAGAGCTGCATCAAACCAGTAAATGGACTGATGACCCAAACAATAGATTTTTTTGTCTGGCTGAAATGCCAAGAACTTCTTTTTTTCATTTTACTGTTTGCTTTACGTCGCAGCGCCGACACAGACAGCTCTTATGGCGACGATGGGACATGAAAGGCCTAGGAGCAGGAAGGAAGTGTCCGTGGTCTTAATTAAGATACAGCCCTAGCATTTGCCTGGTGTGAAAATGAGAAACCACGGAAAACCATCTTCAGGGCTGCCGACGATGGGGCTCGAACCCACTATCACCCGAATACTAAATACTAGCCGCACTAAGCTACTGCAACTGTCGAACTCGGTACTTTTTCTTTTCAAACTGCAGCCGTTATAAATAGCGTAGCCACTCTTTAAGTTGCAGCTAAATATGAAGGCAATCCATTATAAGCTATTTCTCAGACACATCGTAACATGGCAGGGGCATGCGATTCCACTGTCGATGCTGAAACAGTTTTTGAGTTTGCTGCCAACAGAACACCTTCAGCGGAAAATTCAATTGATATAAAACGACTTTGAGCTTGCTTTCATGAAAACAGTTACTAAGAGTGGGTGTCGTACACATTCATAATAACGGAAATTCTTCATTTATAAACCCAATCTCATGGCGCAACAGCCCTGAAGGACCTTGGCGTATCAAGCGACCGCTGGTCAGCCCGAAGGCCTGTAGATTACGGAGTATCATGTGGTTAGCACGACGAATCCTCTTTCTTCATTTATATTATTATTATTATTATTATTATTATTATTATTATTATTATTATTATTATTATTATTATTATTATTATTACAATTATTATTATTATTATTATTATTATTATTATTATTATTATTATTATTATTATTATTATTATTATTATTATTATTATTACGGAGTTATCCGTGGTAGTTACATGTGAAAGAAGGTGCTGGGATGAATAGGTCTCAATCTACGAAATTAAAGTTAATTTAAAATTTAACAAGGTTATATTTTCTTTTCAAGATCAATAAATAACAAATATAACAGGTACACAGTAGCCTAGCAACCAATCAAGAAAGTACAATTACGGTAGTTACAGGATTTGGGCTCTGAGACCCAGACACACAATTCTTGAGCAATTAGCCCAACTTTACTCGAATATACGATTCAACAAAAGGGGGAGAAAACCCCTATCATGCCCGGGGGCACTTACTCCCAATTACACAGTAAAGCCTCCTCGAGGCACACAGAAACCTTTTTTGAAAGAGCAACCCGCTCTCAAAGTTCCAGCCTATCAAAGGCCACACCAAACTCAACTTTCAAGCTGACCTCCAAACACATGAAAACAGGGGTAAAAATACCCAACCTACTGAGGCCGATTAAGTAAAGAAACAGGACAATTACATGGCCTCCAAAATACCAACTTGAGAGGAGGCGAAACTGCACTCCTAATACACTTTATTAAAACCTACTGGGCACTAGGCCGCATATGCAAGGGCTAATCCCATACTAAAGAGGTGACACGATAGGAAAACTATTACATTACGAAACGAAGAAAAATGGTTGAGAAAACGTAGTCACCTCAAAAACAATATGAAAGGGAGCTCGAGAGGGTTAGTCACTCTCTATCCCAATTTGTAGTTTAAGGAGATAGAATTTATACCAAGAGCCTATTACATTTTAGAGGAACGTTACATGATAAAAGGTATCGAACCTGCCCCGAGAGTTAAACTGCTGAGCTGGCAAGAAAAGAAGTTATTAAAAGGCCATTACCTTATGGATGAACTGCTGCCCGAAGAAAGAGGCGCTTCCCGCCCCCTGCTACATAATTTACACAATGATAGGTGTTACTGAAGTGGCGCAGAGACCCGAAAATCAGCAGTTTATATACCCTCGCGGTACATTCGAGACCTTTCATGAATGAGAACACCCTCCCACAAGCCTTTTATTGGACGACCAAAAGATTACATGTCAGAAGTGAAGAAGAAAACCAGGATTGGTGGAAAATTAATCACAGAAATGTATGATTGGCCAATTTCATAACTGGCAGAAAGAAAGGATTAACGTTGCCAACTTAAACACAAGTAGAAAGAAATTTAATAAGGAACAAACTTATGAACACAAAATTTCTCCAAAAACACAGTTCTTTCACTTCGCACTAGGGTGCATAATTGTAGTCCTTCAGTAGTGCCATCTAGAAGAGAATGTTCACACTTCTTACTACAGGCAAAACAAAAATACATCGAAAACGACACCGTTCAGAACACTTCAAAATTTACAAGTAGGCACATCTTCTGAGAAACTAGAGAATTAACACTGTAGTTAAAGTTCAGGCTTCCTCCAGTAGAGGAGTTTCAAGTGGCGCAAAGTTTGAATAAGCGGCTTGGAGGTGTACCACCCGGTACAATTATTATTATTATTATTATTATTATTATTATTATTATTATTATTATTATTATTATTATTATTATTATTATTATTATTATTATTATTGTTGTTGTTGTTGTTGTAAATTGTTAAGATCGCGTGGTTTTGTGACACCCCCCTAATCCCCCTGTATCTACGATTCGGACGATCTAAATCACATTTAAAATTAGTTTGAGTGAAATCTAAAACCTGTACGAATAATCCCAGGAACAAAATTGTACAGTATATCGCAGTTGCGCATCACTCTTAAACCGTGGCCGGTAGTAGCTATAGAATACAGTCGAGATTGTATAGCATATTAGTGGAAGCTGTAAGAAGTCTGGAGTTGCAAGAAAATCTTTGCTATTAAGTGTAATCTTGTTCACCGTTGAGAAAATGCAATATTATTCATACAAAATTCTCACGAACAAAACCAGTTCTGGTATAATTAATGGACAGTTGCTTGCAGTAAATTTTATTTTATACTTATAAATAAATCTTACCTGTTCGACTGGTTATCGTATATATAAAGTTCAAGGTACGGTAGTTGATGTAATTCATTGTTACTGTAGAAGTAAAAATAACCATTAACACTGTAACTGTTCGCTCTCCTAAGCTTCTCATTAGAGGATACGAAATTAATACCTAGGGACACATGAATATAAATATAAACTATATGTGGCTTGCCCGCAAATTGCCACGCAAATAGAATCAATTATCATTCCACGGTTTCCCATTTCTCTATGTAAAGTTTGGGCGCCAGCAAAATTTATATTTACTAGCATAGAGACTTATAGTTAAATCACAGGGGTAGGATTTTAAATAATTAACCATCAAGTATCGCTTGAGAAAGAAAATTAACGCAATATAAAATAAAATGAATTTATTATACAAAAATGAGATGAATCGGAAAAGTTCCTTATAGCTTGGAGGGATTTTAGAATTTACGTTACGCCGGGCTGAGTGGCTCAGACGGTTAACCTTCTGACCCCAACTTGGCAGGTTCGATCCTAGCTCAGTCCGGTGGTATTTGAAGGTGCTCAAATACGTCAGCCTCGTGTCGGTAGATTTATTGCCACGTAAAGGAACTCCTGCGGGACTAAATTCCGGCACTTCGGCGTCTCCGAAAACCGTAAGAGTAGTTAGTGGGACGTAAAACAAATAACATTAAAAACATTATTAATTAATTTACGTTACTGAAATTAACTGTTGCTGGCTTTATCTAATTGAGGTTCACCAATTACAGCTTCCGTTGAGGTCATCTATCTTCCGTGGTTACTCGTTCCCCTCTTCTCGTTGTAGAATTGGCTACATGGGCATCCTTCCTTCCTTCCTTCCGTCCTTCTGTGACGTGGTTTGGGCTATCTGGACTAGCACTCCCTAATTGCCTAGTCTTTAAATTAGACATTGGCCCTATGCTTCTGAAAATTGATCAGCGTTGATTGTAGGAGGAGAAAATTCAGAGATATGAATTTTTCCATGTTATCAGAAATCTTAATCCAACTTAGCTATTCTACTGATACAATACAGACTTGTACCAAATTCCGTGGACTTGAACTAAACGAAGTTCTTCGTCCAGAATAATTACTGAATATATCACAAGCCGTAAGCTTGTTTCGTCTCACCCTGAACCGACAGCATCACAGCAGCTAAGTACTGTGTCGAAGCGACAACACACTGTACGAAAATAACCATGTCTCGAAGCGACCACTCACTGTCTCAAAAATAATAAAGTAGTTGTGGTTCTGGTAGTGTGAGTCGAGGGTTGTTTTTTCTCGCGGTGGGGAGGGGGGCGAAGCTCGCTCCCCCCGCGTGACCATGGACTCAATCTACATGGCCTTCAACATGCTATTATTTCTAAGAAGAAGAAAGAGATAGCAGGGAGGAGTGGGAGGTGATACAAGGAGTATCTGCCAGTCTCCGAGTCAGACTCGCTACCACGGCAAGAGTTTGTGTTAGGTAAGGTGGTGTTGATGTATGGTATTGAGGGTTCAGGGAAAAACCACATAGGGAGAAAGAAGAAATAGCCTACATGTAAAACCTGACATCTTGTGATAGCACATGCAAGGATGTGGGCTGCAAAAGTCCAGAGGTAGTGTTAGTTAGAAATACGTAACATGCACAAGTCATAAAGCCATTCCTCGCCATTCCGTCTGCCAGGGGATCAGTCCGTCTGGGCACTGCTGTGACTAGCGCGGGCCTTGCCGGCTGCGGAACCATGCGTCGAGTGCCACTAGGGCCCGCCGCACGGCACCACCTCCTTGGGGTCCCTCGTACCCAGTCTCCGATCCCAGAGAATGAGGCCAAGCCTGCCGAGGCGGGGGCCTCCTGGAAGGGGGTGGGTCATGGCGCCGGGCCTCCTTCCTCTCTGCCCGTGCCATGGCCCGGTAGACTGGGCAACTGCGATGGGAGACCGGGTGGCCCCCCGAGCAGTTGGCGCACACCGGCGCCTCCTTAAATGTTGCGCAGGCCGTGTAGTGGTGATCACCACCACAGCGGTTGCACCACACTTGACCTGGCGGTGGCCCCACCTCAGACAGCGGAAACACTGCAAGAGCTGCTGAGGGGGACATTTCATTCTCACCTGACTGCCGCTACACGCTGAGGTCCTCTCCTGATTGGCTCCTCGGTAGACTGCTGTCCTGGGGGCAGTCCTGGGTTGCGGCGGGGCGGCCCTCTACTGATGGGCCTAATTGCCGCCACCCGCTGAGGTCCTCTCCTGATTGACTCCTCGGTAGACTGCTGTCCTGGGAGCAGTCCTGGGTTGCAGCTGGGCGGCCCTCTCCTGATGGGCCGGCGTCGCCTTCTGCTTCCTGGTCCGGCGTCTTCTTCTTCTTCCCAGGGGTTGCTTCTCGGCAGGGGAAGAGGCCTCGTCCTGGTGGCCCTCCTCCCGGCCTGGTGACCCCGGAGTAGCTGGTGGCTCCGCTGTGTCGCCGTCTTCTTCCTTCTCATGGCTGGCGGCGGCGGCGTCGGTCGGTGCTAGCACTCGACTGCGTTCCCTGTCCTGTGCGGCGCACATCGAGGTCTGCAGCTCGACAGACATGCAGGCAGGCTGGGCCTGGGCAGCAGCCTCAGAACGCCAGGGGGCGTCCTTCTCTACTGCTGTGCTGCTCTCCACCATCACGGGCGCTTTCCTGATTTGCGCCCGGGTAACAGGTCCTTCCTGGTAGGCCTGCGTCTGCGTCCACTTCATCTTGGTAGATGGTCGACGATCCTGGTTGGCGGCCTTGTTGGTCTGCGTGTACTTCGTAAAGTACAGCGGTCCAACTGGGGGTGCGCCGTCGCGGCGCTCGGGAGCGCCGCCGTCGTCCTTGGTCCTTGGCTCCGTCTGGGTGGCTGCCTCCTGGTGCCTGAGCCTCTGCCATCCAGCGGCGCCTTGAGTCCTGGTAGCCGGACGACCTGGTGTCGCTGGGACGCCAGCTTCTCGTAGACCCGGAAGCGGTCTGCGTCCTTGGGGTGGATGATCACCGCCCATCCAGTGATCACCTCGCCGATGGTGTCGATGATCGAATCCCCGATGGACTCCGCGATCGCCGTGAGGAGATCGATTATGCGGATTGTCTCGTTGTAGTCGTCCATCCCCCAACAGTCGTACACCAACAGCGTCGGGAGTCAGTAGTCGGGGGGCGTCCACCGTCATAAGCGCCGCTTGTAGTTTCACTATGGCTCCCCTGTAGTCATAGTCGGCCGGTCTCACTGGAACGGATAGCTTCTCCATCCTTTTCCTCCTGAAAAGAAATCCTGAAAGAAAGAGAAAGCGAGCACTGAAAAGTGCTCAGCTCTGACAAAAGCTCTTTCGAAGTCGTACTAACAAGTACAGAAGCCTGGTTAGCACTTACGAAGTACCGAGCGCCTGGCAAGGAGAGAGAAAGCAGAGCGAGAGGCACGTACGTCCTTCCGCTACGACAGTCTACTCGTCCTTGTGAGTCGAGGGTTGCTCCGCGCTAGATAATATATCCCCGGGCTCTCCCCACTCTTGGTAGCAGCTCAATACCAAATTTCAATACAACGAAGCATCTGATTCGTAGATCGCATTATCATCTCCCTTTCTTCATTCTTCACAAGCAACCAGTAGGCGTGGCGATGATGTAGATGCCTGGCTTGTTAGCCTCGCGCGCGGGTTGCTGTATACTACCTTTGCTCATGACTCATGAGTTAAACCCGTGAGTCATCCAACTTCCCCCCTTCAAGAATATTTTTCCGTGTACACAACTATGAGATGAAATGACACCAACTCTGTGTCAACATTGACCATATATACAGTACATAATTAATTCCTATCCTACATAATATAATAATTTAAATAATAAATGATGTTCTCATATATACAATATGATTCCCAAAGCCTTATTTACACATGATTGAAGTTAAATTAATATCTCATTATGAATAATTTCCGATGGTGGATAATAATGATATCGAGTGATATTGCGTAAAAGGACTGTACACTAATTTAATATGACTGGAGAAGCCTGAACGGTTACAACACGTTGCATAAATTCTGGAACAAACTCGTCCTCTGCAACTCTAAAACCCTTGTTTATTACACAAGCTAAAATCATCACCAAATGGTTTAATACATCCGTTAACAAGTTGTATTTATGGAAGACAAATATTCCAACATTTGCAGAAAAAGAAATAACTATCTGTCTCAAAAGTAAAGGCATCTTCGCTAATGAAAAGTACGATCACGTCTTTAAAGATGAAACCTTTTCTTTCTTTCTTTCTTTCTTTCTTTCCTTCCCTGCTGATTTTCATCCACACTGATGAGATCGTATGTGTGTGCGTTTTTTATTGCACACGTGAACTTGGCCCAGTTTAACGCCAACTCTATGTGGCGGGATTTTGAAATGTTGTATTTATATATTTCTGTGATAGTGCTGTCTGGTGTGTTGTAAGTTTAAAAAATGTGGATTGAGGCAACCACAAATACACAATCCCCGAGCCAGAGGAAAACCCCGGACGCGGCTAAAATCGAACTTGAGGGTTTCAGAATCGAAGGCCGCTACGGCATATGACAGGGCTAGGACTACAAAGGAAGCGATCGTTTCCTTTAAGATAGAGCCTCGATATTTGCTTGGTGTGAAAATGGGGAACAACGGAAAACCATCTTCTGGACTGCCGAGAGAGTGGTTCAAACCAGCTATCTCCCACCTGCAAGCTCACAGCTACACGTCGAGAAAGATGGTGCTGGCTTTCAGACCGTGCCAGGAAGCTTTAAGTTACCTTATCAGGATAAATTCAGGCACAGCAGAAGGGAGGTCAAACCGAAATGGTGTCTAGAAAGGGAATACCGTAAGTTTCTAAGGAAGATACTGGGATATTATTATTATTATTATTATTATTATTATTATTATTATTATTATTATTATTATTATTATTATTATTAGTATTAGTATTCTTTTCGTTTCAGCCATCTATGGGCTACGATTACGCAACTTCATTGCTTTCTCAAGTTCTTTCTCCTTCCTCATTCACCAGTATTCCTTCATCCGTTGGCTTGCTCGTGCTCGTTCTGCCGAGAATACTCTATTCTTCCTCGTTTTCTCATCAGCTAGGTCCTTCACCTCCGCAACTCTCTGCCTGAAGATTTTTCTGTTTGTTATATCTTCTGTTTGTTATATCTTCTGCCGTGATCCCAGATTTTTCTAAATCTCGGTGGACTTCTTTTACCCATGGGACTTGTCTTCCTGCTCTCCTGGAAGGTAAGGATCCTGTTGGCGAGTCTCTCCGATCCCATCCTTTCAATATGACCGTAGAACGTCAATCTCCTCTTTGTCATTGTGGTGGTGATGTTTTCAAATTGTTGGTATAGTTCTCGGTTTGGTCTCATCATCATTATTATTATTATTATTATTATTATTATTATTATTATTATTATTATTATTACTACGGAGTATAGTGGATGTGCAGAGGTGAAAGAAGGTGCGGGGGTGAACAGGTCTCAAAATACGAAATTAAAGTTAAGATAAAATTTAACAAGGTTATATTTTCTTTTCAAGATTAAGAAATAACAAATAGAACAGGTACTCAGAAGCCGAAACACAATTCGAAAATGTACAATTACAGTGATTACAGAATTTGGGCTCCGAGAGCCAGACACACAATTCTTGAGCTATAAGCTCAACCTTACGATATATAGAATTGAACAAAGGGGCAGAAGACCCCTATCATGCCCAGGAGCACTTGCTCCCAATTACACAGTAAAGCCTCCTCGAGGCGCGCAGAAAACAAAATTTTAGAAAAAGCAACCTGCTCTTAAGTTCGAGCCTATCAAAGGCCACACCAAACTCCACTTTCAAGTTGTCCTCCAAGGACATGAAAACAGGGGTAAAAATACCCAACCTACTGAGGCCTATTAAGTAAAGAAACAGGACAATTACATGGCCTCTAAAATACCAACTTGAGAGGAGGCGTACTTGTACTCCTAATACACTTTATATAAAACCTACTTGGCACTAGGCCGTTACTGCAAGGGCTAATCCCATACTAGAGAGGTGACTTATAGAAGAAGACAATTTACATTACATTAAGGAAGAAACGGTTGAGAAAATTTCACTTCAACGCAATATGAGTGGGAGCTCGAGAGGGTTAAGCACTCTCTATCCCAATATGTAGTTTAAAAGATAGAATTGATACTAAGTGTCTTTACATTTTAGGGGAAACGTTACATGGTAGAAATGCTTCGGACCTACCCCGAGAGTTAAACTGCTGAGCTAGCAAGAAAAGAAGTTATTAAACGGCCATTACCTGGTGGCTGAACTGCTGCCCGAAGAAAGAGGCGCTTCCCGCCCCCTGCTACGTACTTTACACACTGATAGATGTTACTGAAGTGGCGCGGAGACATGAAAATCAGCAGTTTATATACCCTCGTGGAAGGTTCGAGGCGTTTCAGGAATGAGAACACCCTCCCACAAGAATTTTATTGGCTAACCACGAAAACCCCTACACAAGATGGAGAAGAAACACATAATTGGTGGAAAATTAATTACAGAAATTTCTGATTGGCCAGTTTCAAAACTGGCAGAAAGAAAGGGTTAATATTGCCAACTTAAACAATAACTGAAAGAAATTTAACAAAGAACAAACTTATGAATTCAAAATTTCTCCAAAAAAAAACAGTTCTTTCACTTCGCACTAGGGTGCATAATTGTAGTCCTTCAGTAGTGCCATCTGGAAGAGAATGTCCACACTTCTTACTACAGGCAAAACAAAAATACATCGAAAACGACCCAGTTCAGAAACTTCAAAATTTACAAGTAGGGACATCTTCTGAGAAACTTGAGAATTAACACAGTAGATAAAGTTCAGACTTCCTCCAGTAGAGGAGTTTCAACTGGCGCAAAGTTTGAATTAGCGGCGTGGAGGTGTACCACCCGGTACAATTATTATTATTATTATTATTATTATTATTATTATTATTATTATTATTATTATTATTATTATTATTATTATTATTATTATTATTATTGAAAATGAAAACCTACAACCTGTTTTCCAGTCATTGACAGGGTCAGGGATGTAGTGAATGAAGCAGATATAGGCTGTTAGTACGATGGGGTCGCCACTCCCAAAGTGATTTATTAATGACTGATAGCTATGAAATGAGAATGGAGAGTGTTGCTGGAATGGAAGATGACATGGAAAACCGGAGTACCCGGAGAAAAACCTGTCCCGCCTCCGCTTTGTCCACCACAAATCTCACATGGAGTGACCGGGATTTGAACCACGGTATCCAGCGGTGAGAGGCCGACGCGTTGCCGCCTGAGCCACGGAGGCTCGTTATTATTATTATTATTATTATTATTATTATTATTATTATTATTATTATTATTATTATTATTATTATTATTAACAGATTAGTTCACAATGCACTTGAGAACAAACGAAGAGCTGTACGAAAATTTAGAGTTGATCTCAACTATGTTGAAGGAATGCAGAATCTGCTTCGGCCATACCAATCGCCAGGCTCTACCGTGGCTCTACGGCTCGGCATTCCGGAGAGGGGCTGGTCCGCATCGTCAGCTGTCCTGAGATTGGTTTTCCGTGGTTTTCCTTTCTCCAGCACTAAGGCGAACGCCGGGACAATTCACAGTATAGGCCACGGCCGCCAACGCCATCACCTTCTCAAAACATTACTTTTTTAAATTACTTCTTTTTAAAATTACTGATGTTTTCTTATTTTCTCATTCTTTCCTTTTTCCTTTTATTTTCTATTTAATAACGGCACACTCACACAAACCAAGTCCCCATGCCAATGAAAATAACTAATTAAGGTTAAAATCCCCGACCCGGCCGGGAATCGAACCCCGGGCCATGGGGCCAGACACCTTCGCCGATCCAAATTGCCTTGGCCTGAGAGAAGGTGTCTCGTCTAAAAGGCCCGCCGTGCCCTTTTAGGGTACGGAATGAAAACATTTTGTATTTTTTTTTAATATGCTATTTGTTCGGGGCGTCGACCTATAGAGATCTTTTGCCCCTACTTCCAACATATGATATGAACCTGCGTGTAATTGGAATTGCGAACGTATAGAGTGTTGAATGTGAGGAAAGGAACCTTAAGGACGACACAAGCATCCAGTCCCCAGGCCAGGGATATTAATCACTTACAACTAAAAGACCCTGACCCGGCCGGGAATCGAACCTGGGGCCGCCGGGTGACAGGTGGACGCGTTTCCCCCTACACCGCGGGGCCGGACCACATTCTGTAGTAGTGTTAAGAGTATTAAAGGAAAGAAGACTGACTCTCTATGGACACTTCGTTAAGTATAGACTCAGAAAGATTAGCGGAGAACAAGACAACCCAAGACTTGTGACTGGAAAAGTTCTCACAACTTACAAATGTGGTGACCGGGCGAGTTGGCCGTGCGCGTTGAGGCGCGCGGCTGTGAGCTTGCATCCGGGAGATAGTAGGTTCGAATCCCACTATCGGCAGCCCTGAAGATGGTTTTCCGTGGTTTCCCATTTTCACACCAGGCAAATGCTGGGGCTGTACCTTAATTAAGGCCACGGCCGCTTCCTTCCAATTCCTAGGCCTTTCCTATCCCATCGTCGCCATAAGACCTATCTGTGTCGGTGCGACGTAAAGCCCCTAGCAAAAAAAAACAAAACAAATGTGGTGAGGAGACGTCAAAAACAGAAAAGTGGTCAGAAGGAACATTGTAGAAGCAAAGGATCTGGCAGCAGGCCAGCAACTAACAACTGCGACAATGAGGTCACCCAGTTCCACTTTATACAACACCAGGATGAGGACAGTGCCACAGGTGAATGCTGTCTAGTAATTTGAGACCTATTGGTGATCACAGGAAACTGACCTTCACACTTAAAACATGATCATCCTGCTTCTATTGACTTGACGTTTCCGATGGAGCTCTCACTTGTTTAGAATAAATGTTAACACAGTCGGGATTTCCACTCATGAAGGAGTGTTGGCCATTACATTTACATAACTGCTGTTCAACACAGGTACTTACTTTACAGCTGTTAGCCAATACTATTTGACGTCTTTAACGCCTGCTGCATGTCCATAGCTGAGGTGCTTCATATGGTGTTTAACTTGGTGAGTGACCGAATTGGGACTGATGACCTGTTGTCTCTGGCACCCCTAGTGAGGTGAGTATTTGTGATTAGTTCACTAGGACTTGAAAAGGATCTGTATGTCAGGAAGAGGTTTTCCTTCTTGACGAGGCAAAGGTGTGATCGGTTCGCTCGGAAGGACATGGGTTCGATTTCTCGCCATGACGTCGAAAAATGTAGAGACGACAATACTTCCATGTTTAGAGAGACATATTGCCGTGGTTTTCACTCGCCTTAAGGGCTAAGTACTCTGTCTCACTTAGTGCCGTAGTTAAAATCAATCAGTCACCACTGATCTGCATTTAGGGAAGTCGCCCAGGTGGCAGATTCCCTATCAGTTGTTTACCTACTCTCTTCTTAAATAATTACAAAGAATTTGGAAATTTATTGAACATCTCCCTTGGTAAATAATTCCAATCCCTAACTCCTATTCTTATAAACGAATATTTACCCCAATTTTTCCTCTTGAATTCCAACTTTATCTTCATGTTGTGATCTTTCCTATTTTAAAAACACCTCTCAGACTTATTCGTGTCATTCCAACCCATCTCTCCACTCACAGCTCGGAACATACCTCTTAGTCGAGAAGCTCGTCTCCTTTCTCCCGAGTAGAAGTCTCCAAGGACCTTCATAGCCTTCCATCTCCCACTCTTCATGGCCTGTACAGAGATGACCATGCATTGTACATTACGCACGCTACTGATATGCGTCTTGAGTTGACGGAGAGGGGGAACTGTATGACACTTGCTTTAGTCTGATCGTTTTCTGAAGCTGAGTGGAATCTAGATCGTGGAAGAGCCAGAAACATAACCCAGATTAACCTAGGGGAAAATACTAAGCTAACTAAGCAGACCCTAAACCAACAAGAGAGCGCCTAATTTTTAACAAGAAGGCCTTCTGTACCTTCTGCTGTGTTTTATGTTCTTGATGTTCGGGTTCCTAAGGCGGACAATCCGGGCTGGGTGGCTCAGGCGGAGGAGTGCCGGCTTTGAGCCCAAGTTGGAAGGTTCGATCCTGGCTTATTCCAACGGTTTTCGAAGGTGTTCATATATGGCTGTCTCGTGTCGATAGATTTAACGTCACGTAAAAGAACTCACGTGGGACAAAATTCCGGCGTCTTGGCGTATCCACAAACCATAAAAGTAGTCCGTGGGACGTAAAACCAATAATATTATTGTTATTACATTGGACACGAGATCCGACCCGACAATACTTTGAAGCCGAGGACCGCGACAGTCTGTCCAGCCTGCATCGGGCGAGGTTCTGATACTGGTTGTGGTCATTCAACGCCAGACCAGACCCAGTGAGCCGTAACTTTCCTCTCAACAGTTACTTAATCAGTTCTGATGTTACAGAGCGACTGGCTGCGCGGTTTGAGTCACGCAGCTATCAGCTTGGATTCGGGAGACAGTGGATACGAACCCCATTGTCGGTAGCCCTGAAGATGGTTTTCCGTGGTTGCACATTTTCACACCAGAAAAATGCTGGGGTTATACCTTAATTAAGGGCACGGCCGCTTCCTTCCCTATCTCATCGTCGTCATAAGACGTATCTGCGTTGGTGCGACGTAAAGGAAATTCTAAATAAAGTTGTAATGTAGAATGTTTCAGGAATGTAAAAGCAATTTTATGTTAAAATTTCCACAATAGATATCACACTAAAATATACAAAATTTGGCATTAATGACAAGAAACATGAAGTTACAGATTCAAGAAATTGTTTTGCAACGGAACTAAACCGTCCATGTTGATGTGGTAACTTTTGAGAGGAAAATTACGACTGAGCGAATTTGGTCCAGGGTGCAAAATTGCGGCGGGGAGGGAGGGGCTCCCCCACCCAACCGACAATTTTATTCCAAAGGCCCCCCGCCTCCAACCGACAATTTTATTCCAAAGGCTCCTCCCCATTAAAACTGCCTTGGGAGGAGGTGGAATTCTTTCATTACAAAATGAGGAAAATTTAGAAAACATATATCATTGAAATTGTTGCTTTTTACAGTGCACATTTTCATAAAAACATCAGCAATAATACACATAATATAGAAATAATAGACCTTGAGCAATAGAGCAACGTAGCGGTGTCAACTCTGCATCTGCAGCCTATCGTTCGTGTTTCACCCTGGCAAATCCATCTGAAACCCGGGCAAAAGAGGGAGAGTCGTCAAATTTGGCAGGAATTTTAAAAATTGGGCTAGTTTTACAACTACAAAGTATATTTACGTAATCTTATAAATTAGGTGCGTACATCCGGACATTTTCTCAAACGAAAACAAAATAAACAACACACTCGTTCAAAGTGGCAAGTTACTAGGATAATTTGACAATAGTACTTGTTAAATTTGGCAATAGAATTATTTTAAATTGATCCCTTTTAACCTAACAATCTTCAGATATTCTGTAATACTTATGTTTAGTCGTTTCTCATTGCTTTTAAAATTCCGTCAGTATCGATCCACTCCTTGGCAAATCTCATGATACCAATCCAGACACATGTACAATGAATACAGCATCCACCATCGCGGTCCTCTTCCAATGATTGACCACATGTTTTGCAGACATCTGTACTTGGCAACGTGCTTCGTGTTGTGTCAACGTTGCATCTGCCACCTAGGCTTGTCTTCTTCTGATTCTGTCATTTCATCATCACTTAGGTCAACACTTGTAGAGGTTGAAGCAAAATTGTCAAACACCCGAGCTCTCGACGCTCACTTGGAAACCGCTGTCGAAATCGCATACTGCCTCCTGACTGATGCACTTTGTTGATGCTATGCACTGCTCCAGGATGGTACACGTCCTCGGAAAGGCATTCCTGTTGAAAGGATTAATCCCTCTGGTTCGGAAGCCGCTGCAGATATTCCCCATGGACAGAGTTTCCTGGTAGCACACCTTAAATATTCGGAAGAAATCTTTCCTTGTTGGTTTCCTTTTAGAATTCTTTTTACCTTGGTTGTGGTTACAGCAGCCAATGTAAAAATGCTTATAGTACGCGTTGAGGCCCATTGATGTCAGAAAATAATAGAATTCGTAATCATTGGGAATGAACACACCGGCAGGAAGTGCGTCGTGCCATAAGAAATCACATTTACGTTAAGCTCTTATTCCTTTTAAACACAATGTATGTAGAAACGTTTGATCTTACTTTGTATACAGATAATTAATCTTCAGAATGATGCATAAATAACTTCCAATAGGCTGCTATTAAAACTACAATATTAAAATCAACCCCGGTATTACAATCACCACTTGCTTCCAATGAACATCCAACTGCGAGCAACTAATGCTTCCCCTTAGAGCCGCTAATAGCCCACGGAACTCTCCCTAAAAAATCCGCAACATTTGAGAGATACTGCGCTTTGTTGGTGCACGCTTGAACTTGACAAAAATGACTCGGAGAAGTTGGAAATAATCTATCTATATATATAAAATAAGAGTTTTGTCTGTACATTGCTCAAAATTTGAAAATAATGATATTTCTGTATCAGTCATGTCCATAGTAACAAGGTAATGCATTTTTTAATTTTCCGTAATGTCTGTCTGTCTGTCTGTCTGTCTGTCTGTCTGTCTGTCTGTCTGTCTGTCTGTCTGTCTGTCTGTCTGTCTGTCTGTCTGTCTGTCTGTCTGTCCACGCATCACGAGAAAACGGTTGAAGAGAATTTAATGAAAATCGGTAGAATAAGTCGCTACAATCTGGGCTATAAATAATCTTTTTCACACTGAGAGAAATGGTAGTTTAGGGGAAGGCCTAAAATGTAATTCTCAAATATTTATATTATTAGTGGTCCTATCTTAATGAGAACTGGTGTGTAAAGTTCTACAATAATTTGCTACAATATAAACTATAAATAATTTTACTCATTCTGAAAGAAATGGTAGTTTAGGGGAAGGCCTAAAATGTAATTCTCAAATATTTATTACTTGTCCCATCGTAAATAAAACCGGTACGCAAAGTCGGGGAACAAGTCGCTACAACCTAGGCCGTAAATAACTTTATTCACGCTGAGCGAAATGGTAGTTTCGGGGAAGGCCCTAAAATTTAATTCTTGAATATTTGTGTCATTAGTGGTCTTATGGACAATTACTGTATAAATACAAATGTCTTATACATTTTGACCGTATCGGCTATGATAACGGAGATATTCATGAATATGGGTTTTTGTTGCTAAGATCATATCAGCGCCGTCACGAGAAAATGGGTAAACAGAATTTAATGATAATCGGTATGTAAAGTCGGGGATTAAGGAACTGCAGTCTACGCTATAATTAATTTTATAAGACGGCCTTATATTACAGAGTCGAAAGAAAACTGAATGTGAAGGCCTACAATACAGAAAGCTCATAACATTGATCAACAATAACATTACATTGACCATTGTTTGTTGTGATTTGCTTTGTGTCTCTGTTGCCCATTCATCTCCGATAGATGGGATTACTGCTGTATACCGAGTTTTTTAAAAATGCTCTACGTCGCGCCGACATAGATACGAATCATGGCGACGATGGGCTACGAAAGGGCTAGAAGTGGGAAGGAAGCAGCCCCTACGTTAATTACGTTACAGCCTCAGCATTTTTCTGGTGTGAAAATTGGAGACCACGGAAAACTACCTTCAGGGCTATCGACAGTGGAGTTCGAACCCACTACCTCCCGGATCCAAGCTCACAGCTATGCGCCCCTAACTGCACAGCCAACTCACCCGGTCGTACCGAGTATAACAGCCTGCCTGAAAATTGGTGGGAAGTAGCTGGGGGGTTAGATGAACTTCTGATACTACTGATACGTAACAAACTGGTTCATCATAGCATTCGAGCTATTCAATTCCTACTCTGAGGCACTGATTGGAATGAGCAGTGTGCACATTTAACGGAATAATGGCAGAGAAGTGTTCACGGCTGTCTGCGGGCTGGTCATTGCAGCACTGGAACTTTGGATTGTTAGATCGGTACCGTAGTACTGTTCGTTAAAAGTGAGAAAATGTGTGGCTTATTAATTTGATAGAGTATTTTATATAACATGGCTTTTAATCACTACATTCCTTCTGACGACTTCAGGTAGGAAAACCACAAAGACAGTCTTTCTGAGAATTCCGTAGCGAAGCACGGGTATATCAGCTAGTTACAACATAAAATAGTGCCAAATTAAACGCACTGCCAAACTTGTCGAGTCTCTCCACTAACTTGAAGGAATGTACAAACAGACAAATTTCTGTGGGAGGGGGTAATTTACTTAAAGGGGAATTATATTCCCTTCCCCCGCCGGGAACTGCCCGAAATTAACACGATTCAAGTTAGCCTTATGATCATTCTCCCGCCACCATTTCTTTCCGATTTTGCACCCAGGTCTGGTCTGGTGTTGAATAACCGCGCCCAGTGTCAGAACCTCGCCCAACTCAGGCTAGACAGACTCTTACGGTCCTCGGCTTCAAAGTATGGTGGGGCTGAATCCCGTGTCCGATGTAAATGCAGCCTGAGACTCGCGTAAACTACGTACGGAATGGCATTAGTCATGTTGCTACCATCTCCGCTGTCGACAGCCTTCAAGATAAATATTTCTCGAATTTTCCATTCTCATGCGAGAGCTATATACGAGGGCGAATCAGAAAGTAAGTTACACTAGCTCGCCGCGAGAGCACGCTGTGTGTCGTGACCATGCCCAATATGGAGCAAGCTACAGTTACTCCTGACACACAAGGTTGGTGTGGTATCCCGTCGCGTTGTATATTGCAGAGCGAGCTAGGCTCACTGGCGCGTCAACTGGGAGTTGAGGTGCGTGCAACAATCAGATTTCTGTGGGCTAAACGGCTCAATTGCACGGACATTCATCATTAAATCACTGCTGTGGTTAAATGGTGAGCGTGCAATTTCTCGCCCAGGTACTGTAAAGTGGTGTAAGCAATTTGACGCCGGACGCACGGATCTCACGGATGAATATCGCGAAGGCAGGCCCGCAACTTCCAGTACCGTTGCAAATGTTGGCCGTGTGGATGGAATCATTAGTGAGAATCTGCGCATAACACTGCAGAAAATTGCCAATATTCTGAACTTTTCGTATGGCGGTGTGTTCTCGATTGTTCACGAGCATCTTGGATTTCGTAAACTGTTTCAAAGAAGGGTCACACATCTGCTGTCTGATGTTCACAAGGGATGTTTTCAATCGTCACTGTCTTTTTTTCTTCAACGGTATACTGTGGAGGGCAACGAGTTTCTGCGACGAATCAACACAGGGGATGAAACATGGGGCCACTACTTCACCCCCGAAAAAAAAACCGAGAACATAGATGGAATGGGTGCACACCACATCACTATTACGAGAAAAGACTAAGGTCCAAGCTTCAGCAAGAAAGGTAATGGCGACTGTGTTCTTTGACATGGAGGGTGTGGTGCACGTTGAATTTGTACGGAAAAGCACGACAATCAACTCGGCTTCATATTGCCAAACGTTGAACCAGTTGCGTAAGGCAATTAAGGAAAAACGTTGGGAAAAATTGAGCGAAAGTGTGATTTTGTTGCACGATAATGCAACATCTCAGACGGCCCGCCAAACGTCCGAATTACTGCAGCGATTCAAGTGGGAGGAAAGGCAGCATCCCCCATATAGTCCACACTTAGAGCCATGTGATTATCATCTGTTCGGTAAGCAGAAAAAAATCCTAAACGATGAGGAGGTGAAGGCAGCGGTCTCCAGGTGGTTACATAGCCCTGAAGGTAATTTCTACGCATCCGGAATCGAAAAGTTGATTAACCGTTCCGAGAAATGTTTACAGTCTGATGTGGACTGTGTGGAAAAGTGAACTTACACTGTATGTTGTCATAGCCGTGTTGCCTATGTGTAGGTGGTTTCATAAATAGTTATAACTCAGAAGTGAAACCGACTTTTTAATTCGCCCTAGGCCATGGTCGATACCTTTCCCGTCCTATCCTACTACTACTACTACTACTACTACTACTACTACTACTACTACTACTACTACTCAATATTTTCATTCCTCTCCTGAAGGGGGAAGTGGGTCTCCTAGATGGTGACACCGTCTCTCAGGCCAGGAGACTTTTATCGGAGGATTAGATGTGGGGAGGTGAGAGGGTTGGCGGCCGTGGCATATACTAGAAGCTGTCCCGGCGTTCCCCTTATTGCAGGAGAATGGAAAACCACGGAAAACCATTCTCATTACAGCCGACGGTGGGGACCATCCCCTCTCCCTCTCCCTAACACAGAGGCGTAGAGCCACGGTAGAGCCGTGGCCAGCCCCCGGTTGGTCGGTCGGAGTGCAGAGCTGTCGGACCATGAATCAGCCGTGGCCACTTGGGGGCCGAGACCCACTTTACATCCACTAACCCCGTTCTATTCCACGTCTGTGAAAACATATTGCGAACCTACTGTTAAAATTTTATATTTGCATTCCAGTGAATTTTGCGGGAGAGGATGATGATTGATACGCAGTGACGGAAATAACATTTCTCTGATTTGATAAGTTTTAATCTACCTCCACACAGAATCTCTCTTCGAATACTCTCTAGACAATTCAGATCATTATATTACACTTAAGAGGTTTTGAAACTATAAAATACATTATTATCTCATGTTGCTAAATGGATTTTAGAATGTCCAGAAGGCGTTAGAGGAGTTGGTTTTCCCTATTTGTCAACAGGTGGCAGTGGGCTCGAACTTCATTGTCAAAATCGAATTTCATTTTCAAAAGAAAATGATGAAAAGTGGTTTAAGAATTAGGGTCGCAGTATGCGATGGTCAATCATTAAACCGCTAGCTCAAAGAAGAAGAAGAAGAACATATTTTGAAATTTCATTTTGAACAGTAATATAGCCACGAATTTTAAATCTGAAAACAATAATTAACATTTCACAAATGTTCATGTCCTGCAGACTCTCTCTAGCACTGTTTACTATTATAGTTTTGTTTATCTATTATTTCATAATGTATTAGCTTGTTGAATGTCAGTTTGTTACATAACCTTTTGTTCATGCAGTAAGCAATGACTCACTGCCTTGTCACTTATCAAGGAAAATAGATCCGACAGTGATGCAAGTTAAAGTAAGAAATCGTTATGGCCTATTACCTTTAGTTTCTTGGAATTTGATGGCCGGAGTGGGAGCCAAGAACTATATTAAATGTCTCATGCAATATGTATAAAAGAATGAAATGCATTCAAATATCATGCTATCGCCTAGGTTTGTTAAATTCATCACGAAGACAAGAAACCAGAGTATTCTCGCATTGATAATCCAAGTCTTGTTCTGGTAAAATATTAATTTACAACTTTTTTTCCCCGTAGTTTGTGTGTTGTCAGTTAAGGTGTTGGTAAATATGTTATGGGCCTATTTGAAAGGGTAATAATTATTATTTAATCTATCGCAGTCATCTAAGCTTAGCATCTCGTTGATTATAAATAATGTAGTTGCCTGACAATATCTTCAAACGTTCCAACTCCAATGTCACTAGATCATCATAAGAAGTTATGCAAATACACTTGGTATAGGTTCAGAACGTGCATATATCCCTTCCAAATGGATGACAAACATGTTTACATGAGTTAATGGTCATAAGAAAAAATAATCATTGCCTGCGAAATCCTCATCTCCTTTCACTTTGTTATCCCTCACGTCATTCTTGTTCCTTCAAATAAACAAACAAAAATCAAGCCCCATGGCACTTTAGCCCTGATGGGTCATGGCCTACCAAGTGATCGCTGCCCATCCCGAAGGCCTGCAGATTACGAGGTAGCACGTGGTCAGCCGACGAATCCTCTCGGCCGTTATTCTTGGCTTTCTAGACCGGGGCAGCTATCTCATCGTCGGATAGCACCTCACTTATAATCACATAGGCTGAGTGGACCTTGTTGCAACGACACTGAGTTGCCATGTTTAAGTATGATAAAAATAATACCTACCAATCTCAGCTGGGATCAAACCGACTGTTCTGAGAGCAGAGACCCGACCGTCTGTGACTCTTGAGAGGTCACCATATGGATTTATATCCGTAAGCACGCGTAATCGTTACATAGTCCGACTCGTTGGCTGAACGGTCAGCGTACTGTCCTTCGGTTCAGAGGGTCCCGGGTTCGATTCCAGGCCGGGACGGGGATTTTAACATTAATTGGTTAATTCCAATGGCACGGGGGCTGGATGTATGTGTTGTCTTCGTCATTTCATCCTCATCACGACGCGCAGGTCGCCTACGGGAGTCAAATGGAAAGATCTGCACCTGGCGAGCCGAACCCGTCCGGGGTTATCCCGGCACTAAAAGCCATACGACATTTCATTTCATCGTTACATAGGTTCGTTTTTCAAACATGAGCAATTGTATGTGTGCGCATTTGTTTGTGTTAAGGGAGAGGGTGCAACCTGGTGTCGGCATACAGCCTACTCCTGACGAATAACACCAAAAGGGTCTGGTAAAGGTTTAACGGCCCCGTCAGACGGACGAATCACCATAAAGAATGTCACATGTCCTCACTCCCTATGAATACTGTGGAGAGGTTGGGAATTGAACTCAGACTTTTGGCACGCAATTTAGCGATTAGACATTGTATATCACCACCTCCTCCACCCTGCCGGCCAGCATTCTGCTGATGGTGAAAAGTTTCTCTACTAACGAGACTCGAAAAGAATGTAAAGACTCGGAGCCTTACAATTATGGCCACCAATACATGTTTTATATATTTATAAAATATTATTTTACTTTCTACAGCAGAGGGGCATGGAGATTTTGGGAGCTGGGGGCTGGGGGGGGGGGGGGAGTGGCACGATATCAGAAGTACGAAAACCCATGTTCAAGATGAAGGCAAGGCAAAGAAAAACGTTAAGCAAGTTTTAAGTCATTGGTTGTTTCAAGGTAGATATTAATTAATACAGACACATGCAATAGTAGCGCCAAGAGGCAGTTACTTCATTAGCAACAGCGAGCAGAGGAAACGCCTCCCCATCCAGGTTTTACCTCTTTTGTTAGCGTAATTAGCGCTGAGCAGTTGTAGAACACGATGAGTGGTGCAGGGGAGCAGTACTTCTAACTTAGCTGACAGTTATTGATTTTATTAGTTTCGGAATACGCTAAGAAATATTTTTTATTATTATTATTATTATTATTATTATTATTATTATTATTACTAGCAAATGTATCCGTGCTTCGCTACGGTATTCTACATTGCATTCTAATATCGAAGTAAATACTGTACATGAAGTAAATAAGATTGTTTTAAAATTGCATGTGTCTTAGCGTTATCCGAGAAACAGCATGGAGAGGTCCCCATACATTGTTTCCAATGTAAAGTGTTTGTTACGTACTTGTGATGGTAACGGCAGGCTCACTTGCCTACTGCCATTCACAATCGAGATGGGAAGTTTACATTATAATTGCAGGCCCCATTGCCTACTGCGCGGTCACAATCGATTTCGGAAGTTTTCGTTACAATGACAGCCCCCCTTTCCTACTTCCAGACAGATAACAGTTGAGGAGTTTCTATTATAATGACAGGCAACTACCGTACTATCAGTTGAAATTGAGTTGTACAGTTATCATTATAATGTCAGGCCCCTTTTCCTACTGCCAGCCAGCTTACTGCCAGTCACACCAAGTTGGTGAGTTTCCATCAAAATAGAAGGCCACCATACCTAATGCCAGTCACATTTTAGATGGATACATTTGTTTATAATGGCGAAAACCCTGGCCTACACCCAAACACAATCGGGTAGGGGAGTTTTAAACAGCACTGCATGCTCCCTTGCCTTCTGCAAGTCAAATCGAGAAGTGAACTATTCATTACAATGGTAGGCCTTCCTTACTAATGCCAATTACACAGGAGTTGGAGAAGGACCCCATTCCTACTGCTAGTCAAAGACGGTGTGGGGAGTACTGATTACAATAGCAGACACACACTTTCTCGATCGCTACAAATCGACATCAGTGAATATATATATAGATCGACATACGAAATTATATGCGTGTTTATATATTGCAGACCTTCATTTACAGATTAACTGTTGCTAAACGTACGTCATATCGACAAAGGATTGTACCATAAAACGCCGGATTTAGTGGCCTAAATGACTGGTCCTATGATATCTCATCTATTCTTGGGTCAGACTGAGTTAGAAACGTTGAACAGGGTAAAGTTTTTGTAAGATTATCTCACATTGCATTACTTTTCGGATAATTATGTGACAGCTACATGGCTCACATATGGGTACTGGGTGGGCCAATTTTCGTGAAGAGTTTGATGATTCTATATTTCCTAAAAGTGATTTAAAGTATGGATTATGCATGTCAAAAGTACAAATTCACTTAATATCGATTAATAGAGAAAATCAAACGTAAAAGGGATACAGATACGACAAAAAGTCATAAGACCAAATTGAACGGAGATCGTGCAATGCGTTATGTGATAGGACTTACCAAAGGCCTGCTCCATCGTTAAAATTTCCTCCATATTTCGATATACTTCGGGATAAAAAGTGAAAAATTTAAAGATCTTGTAAGTTTCCCGTCCGTTACAGGCTAAAACGTATAATTTTGTCAAATTTTAATTTTCTTTTTCGTCTGGCAGATTATGCCGCAATCTGGATTTTGGTCGAGGAGGGTAAAAATTAGGACTTTCAGGAAAGTAAACTGAGCCATGTATTTGATATCCTCTCCCCTCTTATACTATTTGTTGTGCCTGTTTTAATGTTTTTCTATTTTGGTGCATTATTGTGTTTTTCGCCTGTTGCTGTCCCTTTGGGCAAATAATAATAATAATAATAAATTATTCCTAAAAGATGGTCCCAGGGTAAAGGAACGCTTTCCGCCCTGGGAACGGCCCGGCCTGTGCTGCCTCCCCTCTGCCTTCCCTCCCGTACCCCTGCTGATGCGCCGAGCTCTTTTACGCAGACTCCCCGTGTCGCCTTGCATCACGTGGTCTCGCGTCACGGCTACTCTTGGCCAGGCAGTGCGGCCTGGCTGGGACTTGTGTCTCGGGAACGCAGGATGAGGAGCCATTCGGAACACTTCGGCTCTCTTCGGTTCCACGAACTATAGCTGGGAGCGGCTCTTTTAGGTTTATGAACTAGGCTGGACTGGCTACTTGTGTCTCGGGAACGCAGGATGAGGAGCCACAATCCTCTTCGTGAGGAGCCATTCGGAACATCTCGGCTCTGTTCGGTTTCACTCGAGATGTGGCGCTTGCAGGCTGCTTAGCGCGGCACGTATTTAAGTATGAGATTCTAATCGCGTATAATTATTTCTTCTGGCTCAGATATTGGCTGTTTGTATTTGTTCCACCATTTTCAATATTCAGACAAGGCACTGCACTTCCAACCACCGCAGAAACATGCAATTGTGATTGCTAGGCCTCTGATCTTTTGGTGTTAAAAGGTTATTTTAGCTGCCTAAAAGACCCAAGTAGGTTCTACAATACTTTTAGGCAGCTTCAATTGTACGTATTTTAATATGTATCAATTAAAATACCATACTTATTTTGCTAATTGATAATAACTCGTTAAGGGGAAATAAACAACTTTACTCACCTCTTTGCTGCAAACGTCACAGGAACAACTCCTGTAACCACTTTTAATTAAAGACGAGTTGGAACCTGACACTTTCGGCATAATTCACGCACTGAACAAACGGGGATACCGAAATGTTTTCACAGAATGAAATGCAGTTCTTTTCTCCAGCAGATCAATGGCTACTGCCTCCTGCCTCTTGGCAAACTATGGGAGTGTTGGAGGTTGTAAGGCATTTCGGGGTGTGTGATTTACAGCTTCCCGATTGTAATTTTGTTTAAGATACCGAAAACGAGTCAGCAAATATTTTATTTTCTCGGAAGATACTGAAATGCATTTTTAACCGATTTAGGGATAAAAATACGACTTATAGATATAGCAAGTATGAAGAATGAGATTTCCACCTAATCAATACTTTATTAAACATTTTGTAATAAAGTAGGCTATTAATTAGGTGGAAATCTCATTCTTCATACTTGTATTCTTAAGTCATCAATACGGACAATGAAGCTGATAGATTATAGTTATAGATATAGGTTTTAACGCCAGTTTGGACATTTTTAGGCACTATAGGACCACAGTTTCTAACCTTACAAATACATGAAATGTGTAAATACAACTTCATTTTAACTCATTCCTTCAAGAACAAAATAGGTCTTTCCCTAAAATCCGAGGGCTGGTGATTACATCCCTCCATATAGAGTTGGCGTCAAGAAGGGCACTCAGTCGTAAATTAGGGCCAAATCCATGTGCGAGCCAGGTCGCACCCCCTACTCCACATATATGAGAAAAGCAGTAGGATGAGAAGAAAAAGAATTTGGTTTGTTTTATGTATTTTATTTTAATTTTTTCATCAAATAATATATTAACACAAATTTCTTAATATTCACAAACAATAGGACAATAAAAATATGTAATCAGTAGCTAACACACAATTTGACCACCTAAAACAAAAAATCAAGGACAACTTACATAAAGGCAATACTACTGTACAGCACTCAAAAATTCTCAGTTTTTGTTACATGAACAGCAGACATTGAAATTAACATGAGCCCCAAACTACTAACTGCAAGAGCACTCCCTAAAATACACAAAATAAACATACTGGTACGTACGAGGCCCATTATCAGTTTTAGGAACAGTCCCACCTACAGAACTGCAATTTATTCAAAAATTTCTAATCATTTTGCAGTTACCTCATTTTTCCATTTATTACCACGATATCACCAACATGCATTTCAACATACTGATAGCTGAATCTCAATAATAATAGCAAACTGATTAAAATCGAAAGAATTCTTATGACTCCTTAAATTTCCTATTGACAACTACTACTTTTCTTTTACGAATACCATTTATGAACAGGATGGTCTTCGCATGGGATCCCTTTTCCAGCATATTAGCTGGTATTTATCTTCATAAATCGTTTTTCTTACAAGTTGCTTTACATTGCGTCAACACAGATAGGTCTAATAGTGACAATGGGGTAGGAAAGCGCTTTGAGTGGGAAGGAAGCGGAAGAGTCCCAGCATTTGCCTGGTGTGAAAATGGGAAACCATGGTAAAACATCTTCAGGGCTGCCGGCAGTGGGGATCGAACCCACTATCTTCCGAATGCAAGCTCACAGCTGAGCGCCCCTAACCACAGGCAAGTCACCCTTGGAAGTATTATTTTAAAAAGTAGTACAAGTAGAAGTGGGCAATCACCCCTTCTTAACACTAATCAGAAGGAAAAGGAAGTAGTGGTTTGATTCTTCAAAAAATGAGCAAAAGAATTAGGATTGATCAAGGGGGTGAGGGTAAAAATATACTCTGCGTATTGCAAGCGTGATAACATTATAAGGAAGTAGAAATTATGCAAATGTTATGTGGAATTCCTTTCAGAGAACAGATGTGATAATTGCGATGTCCAGAAACACATCAATACGCCCCCAGAAGTACATTTACTTTTTATTACATAATAAAGAGCAGCACTCACCATTCTCCATTGCTTTAGAAGCTACTAGCATTGCTACCGGCCAGCGTAAGATGGAGTGTGAAATAATTCCCAGCAATGATAAGAATTACATACCGTCATCAACCAGCGCATAATAAAAGCACAAGTAAATACACCCTGTAAAGGAGTATACTGTCCGCACGCCAAGAAAGAAACGTCATTTAGTAACTGTAACATAGTTTTGCACATCCAGGCCAATCTCTGTATGAGAACAGTGACCCTTTTGGGGCCACACTCCCTTTGAGAGGATTTTTTCCATGGCCGCGGTGGATAATCTCTGTACAGCAAGAAAAAACAAAAACATAATTCTGTGCTTGTCTTAGTTCCCAAGTAGACAAGTTGGCAGTCTTGTGCACCACCCGATCACGCCGTCCATGAGAGGTCCGCCAACCTACACGGATCAGTAAATATGTACTCACTACAACACGAATACTTACCTTGTGGACTCTACAGGAACAGGCTGAAAACTGCCTGGATCTGAACTCGTGCCTCTTAAATTACAGGGAGGAAATGGTAGAGGCAAAACCCCCAATAAAAGAAAAGTGGTCCAATAAAAGGTTTTATTAACATAAAAATGAAATTAAACGAGTCAATGAACAAAAGCTGGGGATACAAATAACAAATAATTTAAATATTCTGTCCAAGGAATAACATGTGCATAGTCAATTTCCTTTCAATTCTGAAAAAGTTATCTTTTACAAACACTAACAGAGTTGTCATGGAAGCGTTGCAATGAGTGAGACTTACATCAATAAAATAAACCTTTTCGCGAAACATGAAGTCAAAATAGGAAGCACCCCCTTTCTCTCTGTGAAAAGTAGAACAGGTGCAAAAGAACACATAACTCAGAAAATTGCATAATGGAGCATACAGCAATGATAGGCCTCAACAGCCACGTCCATTCAAAAGACACAGGCCACTATAACAATAGCTCCATTGAGACTCACATCCCCAGCTATCAGAAAGGCATCGAGAAGCAAAACTCCGGCCGAAAAAAAAAAAAGGAAAAAAAGTAGGAAGATGATAGGTAGCCATAGTTACCGAGATCAATCAATATCTCAAACAATGAAACATGTTAACTGAAAGAAAATATTTTAAAAACAAGCCGAAAAGAAATGCAATAAAGAAAATAAGGAAGGCACAAAAAATATATTCGCGAGATGCGGAAACCAACACAAATCTCATCCATCAATGCACAGTCACACGCACACACAACCTAGAGACCAATATGAGCAAATCCAAATAAGTATAGGGGTCAAGATAGGATACGAGAATGGTCGCACTGCTTGACAAATAAAACCAGAGGCTTGTGAGCTTGAACAAGATACACATATCACAATGTCGGATGGCCGCGCAGCAACCCAGGCTCACCCCAAATACAATAATGATCCACACACATATAACGCATGATACATTCCATACTCATATCACTTCTCTTTTGGTGAACATGAGATGTGTATCATTAGTGTCAAAACATATCAAAATTTATAATGTCCAATAATGGACCATTTATATTGGTATTACAAGCTCAGCCAGTCGTAGACTCGAAGAGAATTAAACAGGGTCTCAAATCAAGGTCACAGGTACACACATAATTTACACAGATCGGTGTCAATCTCCGCTCTCGCACATAGTAAAGATACACACGGAACAAGCAATATGTAAATTAAAACACGAGGTCTGCAGCGACCAAAAAGATAGAGATCTGCAGAATAGAATCTCAGAACGCAAGATCACAATAACTATGACAAACCCAAAAGAAAAATGTAAATAAAAACCTTAAAAGTTTTGTAGAATGAAATCTGCAGATTATGTAATAATCAACATCACCCCAGTGACAGTCATTCTGCGCACAGATGTTTGCGATACAAGTGGTGACCCGGAGCACTAATGTTCAGGTGCGCAAGATATAGTTTCAATGAATTTGGATAGGGAAGGAAACCAGTCGCAAATATCTTTTTCATTTACTTGTTATCTATGGCGATATTAAATGTTACATTATTTTAAAAAAGAAACACCTTTGTACCAATATCTTTGAACATACAGCCACCACGAAAATGTACAGTAAGTGTGATTACTGAAAGTACTTTTAAAGAACTCTGCAAAGTGTGATGTGTTAGTCTCACACATATGTACATTCAGCTGAATAACTCTATATATAAAACAACGTCCTGAATGATTCATTTTCGTCGAGCCAAATATTTTTTATGCAATTATTTACATATGCATGATCTTCTTTGCTTTAATGTTTCTATCTCAATTCCCATTCCTTCTTTCATTTTCTTCATTCAGATAATATTTAATTAAAACATTTAATTCTTTATAAATGAACACATCTCTACAATTTACACATACAAGAGGGAGTGACACTTTTGCCTCGAGAACACGGCGTGTGGAGCCGCTCGGAACGTTTCAGCTCTCTTCGGTACATCACGCAGTGCGTGGAGCCACTTGGATTGTTTCAGCTCTCTTCGGTACAGCACGAACCAGGATAGACTTGGCTAGCATAAGGCGCCACTGCGAAGTAATGCGCAGGAGAAGGTTCACGCACAGTTGTGATGTGTCTGTGTTCATGTTTTCTAGGCTTTATTAAAGTTTTCCTGTGATTAAGAGTGCCGGGGGCCTATGACCTCGATGTTAGGCTCCTTTAAACAACAAGCATCGTCATCATCTAAGAGTGCCGTAGTGAGTTGAAGGTATTAATACTGAAGGGGTGGATAGGCGTAATTATCTTGTGTTTGTCTTCAGGTCCTCTAGGCATTTTAAAGTTTTCCTGTAATTTATAAGAGTGTCGTAGTCAGTTGAAGATATTATTACTGAACGGGTGGATAGTCGTAATCAAAATGGATAGGTATAATTGTAATTTCTGCAGTGAGTCATTTAGTGTACATAAAAACTTACTGAGGCACATCAGTACCAAACACCGTGGCAACCAAAATGAGAGTTTCAAGTGCAACTTGTGTGATTTCTCCACTGCAAGACGTGACAATCTTAACTGGCATACATTCAGCATGCATGAAAAGGTTTCCGCAAAATTTGAGTCAAAAATACTTTCCCCATTATGTAAATATGACTGTGCATCACGAAGCGAGATGCTTCGGCATTACTCGTCGCAACATGATATAGATGTAGTTAATGAAACTGTGGAATTTTCTTGTGAGAGTGATTTCTATAACTGGAAATCTGAGGTCGAAAAAGATCTATGCGAGTTTGTATGAAGCAGGGGACATTGGGTTAGAACTGCAGATAATTGTTCAAAATTGTCATTCCACTGTCATCGTAATGGTGTTCATAAATCAAGAGGGCAAAACGAGCGCTACCAGAAAATATTGGGAAGTATCAAAATTGATGGATACTGCCCAGCCAGCATGGATGTCACATGTCATCCTTCTGGCAAAGTTGAGGTTTCATTCTGCAAAACGCATGTAGGTCATCAGGCTGAGCTAGGCCGGTTAAGACTTTCAAAATCAGAACGGGACGAAATTGCAAGGAAAATATCACTGCAGATTCCCTTTGACTCCATTTTAGACTCTGTTAGGTCTTCAATTAAAAGCAGCGAATTAGAGCGCAGCGATTTAATATCAAATAATGATCTTCACAACATAGCGAGAGATTATAACTTTAAAGCCGAGGCAGTTAGACATGCGAATGACAGCACGAGTGTGTGGACTCTTGGGTGAAAGAAATGCAAGAAATAGATTCTGTAGTTCGGTTCTACAAACCTCAGGGAGTTAGTTTGGAGGCCCATCCTCAGCTGCGCGAAGAAGACTTTGTCTTAATTGTAATGAATGAGGTGCAGATTGAAATGTTACGTGATTATGGAAATAATTGTATTTTCATGGACAGCACACATGGGCTTAATTCTTACGGATTTGAATTGACAACTCTTCTTTTGTTGGACGAGTTATTTCAAGGATTTCCTCGCTCGTTCATGTTTTCGAACAGAGGAGATCTTCCGATTATGGACATCTTCTTAACAGTTGTTCTGGATACTCTCCGTGCTCCACTTCAACCAAATGTACTAATGTCTGATATGGCAGAAGTATTTCATAATGCCTGGTTGAAAGTTATGAAACCACCTCAACATCGACTGTTCTACTCATGGCATGTAGATCGAGCGTGGAGGAAAAATCTTTGCAAGATTAAAGGACGTGAAAAACAAGCCGAAATCTATAAAATCATTAGAACGCTAATGCAGGAGAGAGATGAAGAGGCCTTTCGAAAGATGTTTGACGAGGCTCTACGGCTTCTGAAATAAGACCCAGACACCTTAGAATTTGGTATATATTTTGAAAATAATTATCGGGCATCTGCTCCAAGCTGGGCGTATTGTTATCGTCAACACTCAGGTCTCAATACAGACATGCACTTGGAGAGAATGCATGGAGTGATCAAACATATATATCTAAAGGGAAACAAGCCCAAACGGTTAGGTATTGCCATCCATGCTCTAATGAGGTATCTAAGGGACAAACTCTATGATAGACTTATTCATCTCAATAAAGGTAAAGTGACCTCAAAGCTTTCGGCAATAAGGCAACGCCACAAATCGTCATTTCAGCTAGACCCTGAAGATGCAATATATGACAATAATGTGTGGATAGTGCAGTCAAAACATTCCAACAAACTCTACGAAATAAGGCGAATGAGTGAAAGCTTGTGCAAGTGCGAATTGCTTTGTACCGAGTGCGAGACATGCCTCCACGCATTCACTTGCAGCTGTCCAGATTCATCAATCAAGTTCAACATGTGTAAACACATTCATATGATATGCTGAATAGCAAGAAGAGAGCCTTCGAGTGCAGCTGAATCTACAGACAATAATTTAATCATCCACGAGGCATCCACTACAGATCGAAAACAACGTGCAATAATCCAAGAACTACAATGCCCTGGAGCAGCAAAGGCATGTGACAGTAAAGCGAAGAGGCGAGAAATGTTACTGGATAAATTCAGGCACATCCTAGACGAGGCTGAACCCGATGAAGAGTTCAACATTAGTGATAAATGTCTGCAAAATTTATTGCCAAACATTCGGGCCCACAAATCTGCACCTTCGCTACCTCCAGTTTCACCAGCAAAAAAATCTAAATTTGAACCTCAGAAAGATTTAAGCCAACCAAGAAACCTCATAAAAAGATGCCGTTATCCATTGCAAAGCCCACAGCCACAGAAGAGCAAGACATTGCAATAAAATTAGTTACCTAAATCTGAACGGCAGTGATTAATCATGGGTCTTCTAAAGACAGTAGAAGGTGATAAATAGCAATATTTATATTATAATTATTGGCAGGATTGTACTCCAAAAATAGTTCTCAATTAGCTACTAATAGACCGGTAATTAAGTTAGTGAAGTGTGTGATTTGTGAATTTAAAAACTCAAATTCATACATAGAGTATAAACTTGAAGTATGTCATCTGGAATCATTTTTCTTCAGTGGGGTTTTTCGAACTGACAACTGGAACTCAAGTCCATGATAAATATGTGCAGTTTCTGGGGTGGGGGACAGATTTTATTTGTGCTATTCCTTAAGAATGAAGGAAATTCATACTTAAACGTGGCGTGCTAAGCAGCCCTCAAGTGCCACACCCACCGCAACAACTGACGTACGCAGTGTATACTTCGTGGAATCAAAGAGAGCAGAAACGTTCCGGGTGGTTATACACGATGCGCTCCCGAGACAAGGGTGAACTGGTATGCTTTAGAAGAACAATATATATTGCAACAGCAACAGTTTTATCGCTGTCAATGAATCGCCTTCCTTTGCTCTTACGAACAAAGTTTTTCACCTGACCCTTAAAAAAATCCTTTCAGTATGAGCTGCAATTAAGGCTTTACTTTTCTCTAACCTGCACACCTCACCCTTCAATTTGTATAACATCATTATTAACACTTTTAGGACACCTTGCAGAAGTCTGTCTGTTGGCTGCACCTGAGCAGTACTGGTGGATGGAGATGTTTCATTTATTCTTCTTCTCCTCCTCTCTTCCTCTTGCGTGAACTCCCTCCTTTTCTTGATCTCAAAATGCCCTTCACGCTGCTGCCGGCAAGATTTTGTGTTGGCACACAGTTGGGTTTTAGCCTTTAAAAAAAAGTTCATTGAAACAAAGTTCATATTCATATTAATTATACACATTGCTTTTTGAATAATTCCATGTTCTAGTACTAGGAAATGCAAAACGGGCAGGCTATAATAAAACAGCATATAAATTACAAGAACATAATGAACTGTTGTGAAATACCATTCAATTTCATACTAGATGTGAAACAGCCCCAGATGTATAATTATATTATTAATTTTTGTGGTTCATGGTGTGGGTTACTGCTGTCACCTCATACTTCAAGAACCACAGGTAACGGCTGAGTGGCCTATAACCTGGTCCTCAGACTCAAGATACCCTAACATTTTCAGTGTCATGGTCTGCTTTGCGCTCAGGTGGCTATGACCCATTAAGGGAGAGGTCCTCACTAGGACTAGAAGCAAGGTAGCATCCTGCTTCACAGAGTGGTAGTAAATAGAAATGGCATATGGCTTTTAGTGCCGGCAGTGCCCAGGGACATCTTTGGCTCGCCAGGCACAGGTCTTTTAATTTGACACCCATAGACGGCCCATGCGTCGTGATGAGGATGAAATGATGATGAAGACGACGCATACACCCAGCCCCAGTGCAAACTGAATTAA
Source organism: Anabrus simplex (assembly GCF_040414725.1). Taxonomy (NCBI): domain Eukaryota; kingdom Metazoa; phylum Arthropoda; class Insecta; order Orthoptera; family Tettigoniidae; genus Anabrus; species Anabrus simplex. Next base: position 563,884,235 of record NC_090265.1, on the reverse strand, counting down.
CCAATGATGGTTTAAATTCCTGACCCTGCTGGAAATTGAACCCAGGACCCCTGTAACCAGAGGCCATCACGCTAACCATTTAGCCATGGAGCCGGACACAGTGGTGGTGGTGGTAGTGATTATTGTTTTAAGAGGAAGTACAAGTGGGTAACCATCCTCTATTTAAGACTAATCAGAGAGAAAAAATGGAAGGGGTCCAACACTTCAAAAAATGAAGGTATCAGCCAAATGAAGACAAGGGCCATGAAGAACATAAACGTGAAAAATGTCCTAAGCCTCCATACATAGAGCCTATTGCCGCTGGGGTCGGAAAAGAACAAGAGTTGATCAAGGGAGGTCAGATAGGATAGATGAAAGTGAGGAGCCTGGCACAAGTAAGTGGAAGCAATTCCAGGACTCAGCTAAGGGCCCCTTGGTCACGAACCCACGCTCCAAAGTTCAGAGCCCCTGGGGCCCCTTTTAGTCACCTCTTATGACAGGCAGGGGATACCGGGTTTGCTATTCTACCACCCTCAACCACAGGGGAAGTAGACCAAGCTCGGAACACTTCAAGCAAGCCTCGGACCTATGGAAGTAATGCAGTCCAGGAAACAGGCGTACGATATAGAAAGAGAATGGGTGGCACACAGTGATGCGGTAGTAAAAGCAACAAGGGAATGCCTAGGAACAACCCTCTGTAAAGATAGTAAAAAGCAAAATCTTGTCGGAATGACAAAGTGAGGACAGGTTTCAGCATTCAGTTACCACGGGCCAAGTACGCAGTGTATCTGCGCTCCACGCGGTAGAGCTTGTGATAGGTATAGCACTCTTACCTGTCTTAAGAGAAAATAATCGCTGACATGTTTCTGCTGCAAGTAATATTTACTCCTCATTATGAGTAGTGAATTTTTAAGTTTGGTGCATTCATTATATAATATTATTAATAATAATAATTAATTGAAAGAAACCATACTTTAATGTGCAAAATATTCACGTTCAAATTATGTGTATGTTATTCTAGTGTAACTTAAAAGAATTATGAACTGTAATTTAATCTTATGACCATTGACTGCAATGAAATACTAAATTATTTATTATTATTAATAATATTATTATTATTGCTTGACTCACAGAGGCTTGCAGACTGAATGCTGAAGGGCATAACCATCTGTAGCTATGTATGTATGTATGGGTATGTAATATTCATTTTGTCTTCAAGCAGTAATGGGAAGTTAAAAGTTTTATACACAAGAACTATTTATCATCATAAAACATGAATGAAAATCCACAGCCTGTTTCCAGTCGTCCAACTGGGTCAGGAATGGAATGAAGCCCCCATCTAGCGATGAGGATAGGAATTGTGCTGGCTGCCTAAGCCTGTCGCACTCATCTGGGGCAATAATTAATGAATGACAGATGAAATGAAATGATATTGGAGAGTGTTGCTGAAATGAAAGATGACGGGGGAAACTGGAATACCCGGAGAAAAACCTGTCCCGCCTCTGCTTTGAGAGCGTTGAGAGGCCGGCACGCTGCCGCCTGAGCCACGTAGGCTCTCATAAAACTGAAAATTACAGGCCAGTCAGTTTGATATGCACTGAATGTAAGGTTTGGGAAAGCATTATTTCTGATTATATTAGACATGTTTGCAAAATTAATAACTGGTTTGATAGAAGGCAGTTTGGGTTTAGGAAAGGTTATTCCACTGATGCTCAACTTCTAGGATTCCAACAAGATATAGCAGATATCCTGGATTCAGGAGGTCAAATGGACTGTATCGCGATTAATCTATGTAAGGCAGTTGATAGGGTAGATCATGGAAGACTACTGGCAAAAATGAGTGCAACTGGACTACAAAAAAAAAAGGGACTGAATGGGTGGCTATATTTCTAGAACAGAGTATTAGAGTAGGCAAAGCTTTATCTGACCCTGTAATAATTAACAGAGGAATTCCTCAAGGCAGTATTATTGGACCTTTATGTTTTTATGTGTAAAGTCCGACTCGTTGGCTGAACGGTCAGCGTACTGGCCTTCGGTTCAGAGGGTCCCGGGTTCGATTCCCGGCTGGGTTGGGGATTTTAACCTTAATTGGTTAATTCCAATGGCACGGGGGCTGGGTGTATGGGTTGTCTTCATCATCATTTCATCCTCATTACGACACGCAGGTCGCCTACGGGAGTCAAATAGAAAGACCTGCACCTGGCGAGCCAAACCCGTCCTGGGATATCCCGGCACTAAAAGCCATACGACATTTCATTTCATATGTGTAAAAAAGTGGAGTCAGGGGTACGGCTTTCTGCAGACGATGTTATTCTGTACAGACTAATAAACAGTGGCGTATGCTGAGATTAAGACATGGGCTACCACTAGACTTAGGTTACCTCTTTTCGATGGTTGGTTTAGTGAACGTCAAGCCTTCAGCGTTTTGAGCTGCAGCCAGTAGCCAACGAAGAAGCCTGCTGTGTTGTGAAGGCTGCTTTACAGGCTATTGCACCGGACTCTGCTACTGCCAATGCTCAACCCCTGATCAGTGGAGATGGTAGCCTAAGGTTTAGCAAATGAAAGTCCGGCTTTGTGGCTAGGATACAACGTTTGCCTTTGGTCTGCTGGCCCCAGTTCAGTTTCCAGAATCAACCCCCTTATACTGTTAATTCCCCTGGCTTGGGGACTGGGTATGTATGATGTCTTTGCCATTCATTTTATCCCCATTAGGTCAACACCAAGCCTGTATAGTTGCCATGCCCCATTTTTTTTTCTATTTTGCTTTACGTCGCACCGACACAGATAGGTCTTATGGCGACGATGGGATGGGAAAGGCCTAGGAAAGAGAAGGAAGCAGCCCCAGCATTTGCCTGGTGTGAAAATGGGAAACGACGGAAAGCCATCTTCAGGGCTACCAACAGTGGGGTTCGAACCCACTATCTCCCGGATGCAAGCTCACAGCTGCACGCTCCTAACCACACGGCCAACTCTCCCGGTCCCATTATTATTTTTATTATTATTTTACAGCAGCAGTACCCATCGTTCACTGGTTAATTAGTTTCCTCGGGAGATCAGTGGTGGTGTCCGACCCATGAGCATGGGTTGGATTCCAACCAACAAAAGAAAACGCTAAACCTGAAAGGTGGCATTTCATTTTAACAGATCTACCAATGAAAATAAAACGATATTGCTCATCTAACAGCAGCCCTGCAGTCTCTTCCTACAAGGAGTAAACGGGAGTGAGGAATTCCCACACTCTCTTACCTATATCATTCAGAAGTATGAGGTGAGGAAGTATATACGATGAATAACGCATGGTTGATAGTTAGCAGTGGCGAACTGACGGACCGAAGCCTAGCACACCTATCCTCCACCGGTCCTAGCTCCTATCCGATATCCAGCAGCAAGCTGCGTGTGGCGAGTTGAGGGGAAAGGGGCAAGAGCCTGGGCTGCAATATCAGTCTCCGATGCCTTACTCTCAGAAATATATGCGATGTTTTTTCTCACTGCTTTCAAGTTTTGTAAATGGAACAATGTTTCAGATGCATACACTACAATGTGCTTTAGACTTCCATCATTCTCAATGGAGATTTGGGCTTCACTGATAGCCTTGGTAGCCCTCTGTATATGCCAATGGTAATAAATAAGTTACAAGCTTGTGAGCAACTGCAAAATAACCTATATAATGTTGTGAGATGGACCGTAGGCAACGGTATGATGATAAACATGGTTAAAAGTCAGGTTGTGAGTTTCACAAATAGGAAAAGTCCTCTCTGTTTTAATTATTGCATTGATGGGGTCAAAGTTCCTTTGGGGGATCATTGTAAGTACCTAAGTGTTAATATAAGGAAAGATCTTCATTTGGGTAATCACATAAATATATTGTAAATAAAGGGTACAGATCTCTGCACATGGTTATGAGGGGTTTTAGGGGTTGTAGTAAGGATGTAAAGGATAGGGCATAGGTCTCTGGTAAGACACCTACTACAGTATGGATGCAGCGTATGGGACCCTTAACAGGATTACTTGATTCAAGAGCTGGAAAAAATCCAAAGAAAAGCAGCTCGATTTCTTCTGGGTGATTTCCGACAAAAGAGTAGCTTGATAAAAATGTTGCAAAGTTTGAGCTGGGAAAACATGAGAGAAAGGAGACGAGCTGCTCGACTAAGTGGTACGTTCTGAGCTGTCAGCAGAGAGATGGCGTGGAATGACATTAGTAGACAAATAAGTTTGAGTGGTGTCTAACAGTAGGGAAGATCACAAAATGAAGATAAAGCTGGAATGCAAGAGTAAAAATGGGGGCAAATATTTGTTTATGAGAAGAGGAGGTAGGAATTGGAATATCTTACGAAGGGAGATGTTCAATAAATTTCCAATGTTTTTGCAATCATTTAAGAAAAGGCTAGGAAAACAACAAATAGGGAATATGCCACTTGGGCAACTGCCCTAAATGCAGTTCAGTAGTGATTGATTGATTCATAACTTACCCCTGACTATAGAGCCGAGGATTCCTAAAATCTGTGGATTGAAGTGATCTCAACATATCATGTATGTGGTATTGAAGTAGATAGATCCTTCTTTCTTGTAAATGTTATCAAAATCACCCACTGATCACACCTACAACAAACAAAAAACAACAAAATAGAATCTAACGTATGCCTGCAAGTATTACGCCATTGTCAACTTACAAATTATGTAATTCATCCAAGATAAGAAGATTAAGAATACTTGTTGACAACTGAATGTTAAACCTAACGTGATATTTTACAGTATTGGAATTTACTTACACTGTTTTGTCTCGAGCAAAGCAGAAGAATTATGAGTCCAGGTGACATACTTTAAGTTTATACTGTGCGTCACGACTTGCAGTGGAGTAATCACATAAGTAGCACTTAAAACTCTCACTCTGATTGCCACGATGTTTGGTACTGATGTGCCTCAGTAAGTTTTATGTACACTAAATGACTCACTGCAGAAATTGCAATTATACCTATCCATTATTGCACGATAAATTACGACTATCCACCCGTTCAGTAATAATATCTTCAACTGACTACGACACTCTTATAATATAAATCACAGGAAAACTTTAAAATGCCTAGAGAACCCGAACACAAACCAAGATAATTACGCCTATCCACCCCTTCAGTAATAATACCTTCAACTCACTACGGCACTCTTCATCACACGAAAACGTAAGAATGCACCCACTAATCTACAACACACAGGAGTAACAGAAGAACACAAGGTACAAAGCTTCACGCCAGAGCAACCTGTAGACCTGTCAAAGTGGACCTGTAGTTGGCGACTTTCTACCACACGCACGTGAATCAAGTGTTGGTGTCCGAAATGGCGCCTTATGCTAGCTAAGTCCAGTCTAGTTCGTGAACTGAAGACAGCAGTTCACTCAGTTATAGTTCGTGGAACCGAAGAGAGCCGAAGTGTTCCGAGATGTTCCGAATGGCTCCTCATCCTGCGTTCCCGAGACACAAGTCCTGGCTGGGAGCAAGTGTCATCCTTGCCTCGCTCTCTGACTTGAGCATCTCACGCACCGCCTTCGAACCCCGGACCGCTAGGGGGTATGGGAGGTAAGCACCCTGAACTTGCTTAACGATCACAAACGATGGGAGGACATTATTTGATTGTAAACCACTGAATAGGCGCTAGAGTTGTTTCGAGTTGTTATAAAAGCAGAGTTGCCTCTAAATCGTAAGGTATGTGTGAACCTCTTGGGATCGTTTATTGCAGTCTTACTGCAACTTAACTTATTGGGCGCTTGTGCCCTTAGTGGTTGAAAGTATATATATGTATATGGTATCATGGTATGTCATGTTAAGGGAAAATTGCGCTCCTCCTTTGAGCCACCTGAGGTGGCGCTTTATCAATAAGTCTTATCCAGAATTGCCCTTTACACTGTTTTTTGGTGATGAACTGTGAACAGGGGCTGGATCCCTGTAAATTACAATAGGGCACGTGTCGGAGGAACCTGAGTGATGTTGGTGTTTAAATACTTTAATCAATTTTTACTTTTCTTGGTGTTTACCTGTTTGTTTAATAAACTTTGTTAACCTGATTTCCTCGGCTATCTGTGTTCTTGCCCTCTGGGTGGTACTATATTCTCGTAAGGTCCAGATCCTAGGGAGGCCGCACCTTCTGTAGGTTTCGCCGGTGATAATTCACGGTACATAAACCATCAAAATTATGCGGATGGTCATTATTACCCCTTAAACGGGTAGCTGTGCGAAAATTTTGCCAAAATAATCAATGTAGAGGCACACAGTCCTTACGATTTTATTTATATAGATAGAAAAGGAATCTGTTCCACGTACAACGTCTTTTGGACTATGTCCGCTGGACTTAACCCGCAAAACTGGCCATTCGTGATATATCGCTTATTAATCCTCCTGACGAAAAAATGCACATGAAAAAAAGTTTTAGAAATGGAATTCCATCACGTTTGGTGGATTTCCAGTCAGGTTGGTCTTGTACTGTATATATTGTAGAAGATTAAAATCACCATTTCGGTTCCCTATAAACCACCAGTCCATTCGGAGAACATGAAATGTTATTGACCTTTAAAACCTACCTCTGGACAAGTGGATGCTAAATATAAAGTTTGGTTCGAATATCTTCAGTAGTTTTCAAGTTGTAAGAAATACGCTTTACACGCACCTGCTCTTGAGTTAAGTCCGATGGGACTTGAACCAAAAAACGGTCCGTTAATGAAATCTCCCTTATTAACCCTCGTATCGAAATGATGCACATGAGAAAAAAGGGTTAGAAATTAATTTCCATTAAGGCAGGTAGATATCCATTTTGGTTGTGATATTTTGTGGGAGTGCAAAATCACGGCTTCGGTTTCGTATAAACCCCCAGTCAGTTCAGCGATTTAGAAACAATATTTGCCCTAAAACCTACCCAAGGACAGCTGGATTCTAAATTTGAAGTTTGGTGGAAATATATCCAGTAGATTCTAGCACTCGAGTACATACGGAGTAATTAACGAAGAAAATAATACAGTTAAGAAAGTTGAAATTAATTGAAAATGGATTATAACTCAGGACAGCCGGATAACGACAAATATGTAAATGCCAAGTGAATGTATTTGAAAATCAAATGCCCCTCCATAAATTATGCTGGTGTGAGTTATGGATATAAGAAAGCGGTAACAGAAGAGAAATTTAGGCGCAGTGATTCTTAGTTAAACAGATGAGAAGATGACTAATGGTGTTATTACTTAATCTATTCGAGGGCGCAGATAGGCGGATTGACGCCTCTCTTGCCTTCTACCCAAGGAACAACCACGAATTTCAAAGCTTGATGAGGAAAAAGGCAATACGTTACTTCCCTGCTGGCATGCAGTCAGAGACGTTGCCATGGTAACCTATAGGTTCGTTGTCGGTCTGTCGGTCACTCAATGCAGAGCATGATACCAGCAGAAAATAGTAAATTTCTCCGTCATGTGAAGAGTAAGGTAAATTTTTAACATAACGAAAGTTGTTTATAATGAAAATACATTTCACGTACGCTCCACGGAGTTTACAGAAAATCAATAGTATAGGAGATTTGGAGGAAAACCGTTCTGGTTTTCCTATAAACCCCCCATCTGTTCAAAGATTTTAAAACTATATGCATATCGAAACCTTCCCCGGGATGAGTATACTCTAAATATGAAGTTTGGTTGAGATCTATCCAGCCGTTTCGAAGTGATGGTGGAACAGACAAACAGACACGAAAAGTAAAAAACCACCGATTCGGTCTTGGGTTGACCTAAACCGGATAAATATCTGAAAAATTGGCAAAAACAAAAGAAATTACAGACAGCGGACCCGCTACAACTTTATTTATATAGATTATTACTGTTATTATTATTATTATTATTATTATTATTATTATTATTATTATTATTATTATTATTATTATTATTATTATTATTTCGTTTCGGCCAACTAAGGACCACGTCATTTCAACTGTTTCCCTTGAGCTTTAATGTTGGTCCAGTATTCCTTCATTCGTATACGGTGTTGTTCCTTTCGTTCTTCCGTCCATGCCTTTCCAGTTTTCATTTTCATTTATTATTATTATTATTATTATTATTATTATTAATAATAATATTATTATTGTACCGGGAGGTACACCTCTACGCCCCACATTTAAATCTTGTGCCAATTAAAACATCCTCTACAGGAGAAACACTGAACTTGGAACAAGACCTACTTAAACTTTTACTCAGAAGATGTCACTACCTTAATTTTGTGATGGTGAAGTTTCCAGTACTGTGTGTATTTCAACTTGTTTTTGTTTTCCGTTCACCAAGAAATGTGGACATTCTCTCATAGAGGTCACTACAAAAAAGCTATGATCATGCACCCTGGTGCGAAGTGAAGGACCTTTATTTGAAGAAATTTTGTATTCATAAGTTTGTTCCTTACTAAATTTCGTTCATTCATTTGTGGGTTGGCAATATTTATCTTTTCTTTCCGCCAGTTTTGAATTTAGCCAATCCAGAATTTCTGTAATTAATTTCCAACCAATCACCGGCTTCTTCGATTTGATGTGTAACTTTAAGGTAGCCAATAAAAGTGAGAGGGTGTGGCTTGATTATTCATGAAAGGTCTCGAACTTTCCCCGAGGGTTTATAAACTGCGGATTTTCACGTCTCTTGGCCATTTGATCAACATCTGAGTGTGTGTATGTGAAGCAGCAGGTGGGTTGTGCCTCTTTAATCAAGCAGCAATTCTTCAGCAAGGTAATGGCCGTTTAACATCTTTATTTCTGCTAGCTCAGCAGTTTAACCCGCGGGAATGTTCCGAAACTTTTACCATGTAACCTACTTTTCTAAAAATGTAATTTTCTGCCGGCTTATGTAAAAACTTCATAAAATCTGCAACTGTAATTCAGGGATAGAGAGTGATTTACCCTCTCGCGCTCCCCTTCATTTTGGTTTGAAGTGACTACGTTTTGTAACTGGTTTTCTTCCTTTCTGTAATGTCTTAAATTATTCTTATACGAGTCACCTCCGTAGTTTGGGAATAGCCCCTGTTTTATCGGCCTAGTGCCTTTTAGGTTTTAAGAATGCATATTTAGGAGTGCAAGTACACGCCTCCATTTAACTTGGTGTTCCGGGCCATTTACTTAACCTGTTCTTTTCCTGCTAAGGCCCAGTAAGTTGGGTACGAGATACCCCGTTTCATTTGTGTAAGTTGTGCCTTGATGGCAAGTAATTGTAAAGTCTGATATTGCCTTGAATGGGATTGAAAAACTGAGAGTGTGTCAGCTCTTTTCTAGTGTTGTGAGAATGCCTCTGGGAGGCTTGACATTGTAAAGTGGGAGCAAGTGCTCCATGTTATTAGGGAATTTCTGCCCTTGAACAAATTTGTGCGTTGAGCTAGGAGCTCGAAATTGTAAAACTAGGGGATTTTAGCCCAAGAGAGATAAAATTCTTAGATCCTTCTAAGTTTTGTTTTAAGATTGCTACGTCTTTGTAATTTCCCTAAAGTGAAAAGCTATCAAATTTCTATTGTTTTCTGGAAAATATAACCTTTGTTAAAATTTTAAATTAACTTTGTAGTTAGACCCATTCATTCCGGCACCTTCTTTCACCTCAGTTGTTCCGCAGATATCCCGGAACAATTAGTGTTATTATGCATGAATGGTCCGATTCGGAACACACGAAGCTTTATATATGATTTCGTTTGCGGAGGATCCAGGATGATTTCATCTCTTCACTAAAGAGCCTCTTCCTTTCTTCCGTCCACTTGGTACCTGCTCTTTTTGGTACTTCATTCTCTGGAGTAACTTCCCACTTGTCAATTTTCTTTCTATATGTAATTCGATTCAAAATTTCTTCAGGTTGAATTTGTGCTTTCTACATGTCCGCTTTTGTTTGTTGTATCCAAGGGAAATTCTTCAGTTTATCAACTTCACAAAAATTTGGTGGGATAGTCTAGTTTGTTGAAGCCTCTTAACGTGTCCATAAAACTTTAGCCTTCGTTTCCTGAGGTCTGCCGCAATATTAGATAAGTTTCTGTGAATTTTTGGGACTTGAGGCGGTACACTTCTTCGGTGTATCTTAGTCCTAACATTTTCCTCGTGAGTTTTCACTCTTCTTTTAGGATATTTTCGAGCTCGCCCTTGTTATGAAGTGTTAGTTTCCCCTGCATATAAAGCCTCAGATATGATTACAGTATTGTAATGTTTAATCAACGTTGAGAGACATACATTTTTGTTGTATATTTCTCTTGTTCTCCCATATGCTCTTCTGATTTTTGGACACGGATGTTTTGGGCTACTTTTCTTGTCCGGTTGGTTCGAGGATTTCGCCCAGGTATTTGAAGTGAGGGTCTCTGTTGATTTGTTCGTACCGAGCTCGATAGGTGCAGTCGCTTAAGTGCGGCCAGTATCCAGTAATCGGGAGATAATGGGTTCGAATCCCACTGTCGGCAGCGCTGAAGATGGTTTTCCGTTGTTTCCCATTTTCACACCAGGCAAATGCTGGGGCTGTACCTTAAGGCCACGGCCGCTTCCTTCCCATTCCGAGGCCTTCCCTATCCCATCGTCGCCATAAGACCTATCTGTGTCGGTGCGACGTAAAGCAAATAGCAAAAAAAATAGATTTGTCCGTATTTTGTATAGAGACTATGGATGTCTAGTTTTGTACAGAACAGTTTTCTGGAAGGAGATGTGAAGTTCGACCTTTCTGGCACATTCTTGGAGAATTTCAACTTGCTTTATCGCTGTGACTTCATCGCTGGACAAAAGGGCCGGGTCATCCGCGAAGGCTAAGCATGGAATTTGAAGCTTATTTTTCTTTGTCTCAATGTTTACTGGACTCCAGCTATTTTTTTTTCTTTTCCCCATTCCCTTATCGTCTTATCTAGGACTAAGTTGAAGAGGAGGAGTGATTATCTATCTCCTTGCCGGACACCAGTTTTATCAGGAATTCGTCTGAGATTTGTCTCATTAATTTCACTCTTGACTTCGTGTCATTGAGGGTCTGTTTGGTCAAGTGTAACGTTTTAGAGTCTAGTCCCTGTTCTTTCAGGATGCTGAACAGAGATTGAAGATCAATTGAATCATAAGCCTTCTTGAAATCTGCGAAGGTACAGATGATTGGGAGGTTTCTGAGGGCCCAGAATTTTAGAGCGGTTCTGTGGTTGAAGATCTGTTCAGTGCACGATCTGTGAGGGTGGAACCCAGCTTGATATTAACCAAACTTATGCTCGAGTAGTTCTTGTATTCTTTTTAACAGGCATGCAGAGAAAATTGTGTAGCCGACTTCAAGGAGGGATATTACCCTATAGCCTATAGCTGTTGGCATCAGTTTTTTCCCCTTTATTTTGAAGTGGGTGAATCAAGGCACATTTCCAGTATTCGGGGAGGTTTTGGTTTTTCCAGATTTTCTGAATGATTTCTGTATGTTCTTTGAGTGAATTTGGACCAAGATTCTTACGGAATTCTGCAACACTCCCGTCTCTTCCTGAGGTTCTGTTGTTCTTGAGTCGTACAATGTGGCTCTGAATTTCTTCTTGGTTTGGTGGGGGGTGATTCTGGGTGAGTGAAACTGGATGCTTCTTCAAGAAGTCTTTCAATGGGTTCGGGGCAATTAAGAAGTACTGAGAAGTATAATGCAAGTTTTGAGCAGTTTTCAGTATTAGTAAGCGCCAATTTTCCGCCTTGTTTCCTGAAATATAAGTTCTGTGGAATGAATCCTCGGATTTTTCTGTGAATATTCTGTAGAAACCGCTTGTGTCGTGGTTTTTCAAGTTTCCTTCAATTGAGTCCAGGTGTTTTCTTTTTTCTTGCCTGATCGTTATGGATACTTGTTTTCTGGTCTCATAAAATTCTTGTTGAGTTTTCTGGGTTTATCTGCTGTTGTATTTCTGAAATGCAAATTTTCTTATCTCTAGGGCTTGGTCGCATGTTGAGTTCCACCAGGGGTGTTTTGTATTCCTTTTTAAGGGTACCATTTCTCGTGCCTTCTGTATAATTTTGGTGTGGGATTCATCCCATGTTTTCGCTGGTTGATTTTCCCATGCTTCTTTTAGATCGGTCACATTTCTGTTGTTGGATTTTTTCGGGGTGGTATTTTCTTGGAGTAAATTTTAACTCTTGGCAGATAGTGATCAAAGTCGATGGTTGCTCCTCTTCTCACTTGCACAGCGTGTATCTCTTTCTGTAGTGGATATGAGATAGCTACATGATCACTCAGACATTCGCCAATGGATTCAATGAGGGACCTCCAGTTTTTTTGTTTCTCGGGATGTTTCCTGTGGGATGTGGACATGATTTTAAAGTTGCACTGTTTACATACTTCAATGTGTCTTGAACCATTATTGTTGATAAATTTGTGCGCCGGGTAGAGTCCGACAGTTTTCCTATGTTCCTTTTCTCGACCGATTTGTGCATTGAAATCGCCTAAAAGGATTTTGACGTCATCCTTCGGGCTCTATGAATCTGCATCCCAGAGAAACGACCAAGCAAAGCTCACAGAAGGAGGAAGTGAAGGAAACTGCCTACTTGCCTTACATTCACAACACCACAGATCGAATTGCCAAGGTCCTCCGCAAACACAATATAAAAACCGTGTTTGGCACCGCCACTAAAATTGCTCACAGTCTGAGTAAAACCAAGGACAAATTGTCCCCCTTTTACATCCTGTGGTATACGAAATTCCCTGTACGTGTGGTAAGGTATACATCGGCCAAACATGCCGGTCCATTGGTACCCGTATCAAGGAACATGAACGTAATATTCGTCTCAACCAGCCAGACAAATCGGCAATAGCTGAGCACGCTCTACCATCGGGTCATGATGTCATGTTCCAAGATACTCGAGCTCTTACCCACACTAGACACTGGGTCCAGGATTATACGGGAAGCTGTGGAAATACGTAGAAATCCTAACAATTTCAACAGGAACACCAGCTATCAATTAATACCTGGTTGCCAGCCATTAAAAATTTACGTAGGTAGTTCCCTTCCCTGCCTCCTTCACTATTGTTATTTCGTCTCGGGGTTTTTTCAAATTCGTACCTTCCTCGTCGCCAGATGTTTTATTCCAGGCTTATGTCTATATATTACACCTGACTATGTCATATGTTACGCAAAACACGTTATGCGAACCGCTTCGTCTGGTTGTGGGTTCGGTCAGCTTCCGCTTCGAACGCTGGCGTTGTGCCAACGTCCTGGGGGCCATCTGGTGGTGAATGAACGTACCATTTCCACTTCTAGTATATCGTTCAAAATTTCAAAGGGTCGTTGTTTAAGAAGCCTTTCTCGTGGTCAGTCGAGATTTCTTCTGAGGACGCAGAGCACAGTTTCCTGCGAAACGTTAAGAATTTCACCTTATTTTCTTGACACGGCATAAGCCCAAAAGTCTATACAGCATCATGTCTATAAGTACGGGCCTTGAAAGCATTAATGGCGAAATTTATAATGTCCGTTATCTATGAAGGACCCGAACATTACCGCCACAGACCTGGAGGGCCAATTCATGGTCATAACTTCACTGGAGTGCTGCTCCAACCACCTGCATGACACCACAGACTGGTGACATGGCGCATTGTCCTGTTGAAATATGACATCTCCATCAGGGTACTCTGGGGCCAGAAAGGGATGCAGATGTTCTGAAAGAATGTCCACATAACGTGCACCTGTCAGCGCTCCCTGCAGGCGGATAATGGGGCTTAAATGCAACCATGATAACGTCTCCCAGATTAGAAATGAGCCACCTCCCACCTGGACACAACCTTGTTGACACGCAGTATCCATAGCCTCATGGGGCATAGGCCACACTGTCACGCGCCCATCAGCTCTATACAACTGGAACTGGGATTCATCGGACCATACCACACGCCACCACTGTTCCATGGTCCATTGCCGATGTTCGCGGGCCAATGCACGTCGTCGAGCTCTGTGTCGAGGTGTCAGCAAAGGGACACGAGTTGATCATCGGCTGGTGAAATCTATGTTGTGCAGTTGCCTCCATAGAGTCCTGGTAGAAATGGTTTCCTGACTCCCAACATTTAACTGGACGGTTGAACGCCCAGTTCGGTTCAGCGGAGGCGACGTGATGTCCGTTCGTTAAACACTGTGGTCTTCCCGTACGGCGGTTTACGAGGTTGGTAACATTCTCTCTGCGATATTGAAGATCGACCCTCGACACTGTTGACTTCGGAAACTCGAATTCGCGTGTAATCTCCGCAATGCTATGACCGCGCGCCGTGCGCCGATGATCATCCCACCTTCAGAGTCAGTTAACTCGTGGAGTGTTGCCATCTTCGAGATAGTGGTCTCTCTGAAAGACTGCTCAGCTACGCCGCAGCTAGCCGCAGCACTCAGGGATCATAAAAGGCACATGTTCTAACGGGACACCCCTTGCCGGGACTTTTGGCCACTAGGTGTATTTGTCATTATCCTACAGTCCTAATCTAGAGAGCGGAAGATCTGGGTTCCGGTCCTATGGATGATCACGTTTCCAGGTCTTTCGTCTTATAAAACGGGACCTAATGGATTTAATGAAAATCTTGTACTTTGTCTAAATTTAGGAAATGTAACGTTGCGTTGGTTTCTGGTGAATAATAAATGACATTCCTGTACTTTCCAGTCACCATGTGGGGAGTAATACTGCTGGTGGTCATTGGGATTGCCAGCGCTCAAGATGAAGACTGCACCTGTACACCTTACTATCTGTGTAAGAAACCGGAGGAGAATGCGAGTGGAGAAGGTGTTATAGATATCAGGTGAGTTTCGATCCTCAAATACTTGCAAATGCTAGAGAGCTCTCGTCCGATGTTTAGATACCTATCAAATGTCCCCTCTGATCCTGGTCATATGACAGGTGTTGGGACAGCGACTTTCTTATATATGTATTTGTACAATTTTTCTTATTGTATTTCTTGTGGTTTTTGAATGACTGAAGTGGTTTTCGTGTGTCCTCCTCGGCTGTTCTGTTGGACGCCCTTAATGGTAGGCTGGGGAGACTGTTGGACTTATCTTGGCAACAATGGTCGATTGTAAATTTGAACTTGAACGACCATGTTTCGCTTATCGCGCCGTTAGCAATGATCACCGCGCTCTGTTGTGTTTCTGAATTTCTGAGGTATATGATGTAAACAGAGATAGTAAATTAGTATTGTCTTCCGTATATATTTTACATAATGAGCTACCATCGAGATGTTGTTTCACCAGTAAACAAACAAGTTTACTTTAAATACTGAGTTTGTATCAATTAGCATTCGGTAACAAAACGCTGTCCGACTCGTTGGCTGAATGGTCAGCGTACTGGGCTTCGGTTCAGAGGGTCTCGGGTTCGATTCCCGGCCGGGACGGAGATTTTAACCTTCATTGGTTAATTCCAACGGTTGGGGGTGGGTGTTTGTGCCGTCCCCAACATCCCTGAAACTCACACACCACACAACACTATCCTCCACCACAATAACACCCAGTTACCTACACATGGCAGATGCCGCCCACCCTCATCGGAGGGTCTGCCGTACAAGGGCTGCACTCGGCTAGAAATAACCACACGAAATTATTATTTAAAAAACGCTGTCATTTCTCCTCACATCAACAATTGATTTCAAACATAGTTATTTTGTTTGATAGTATTTAAAAATTATTAGAACTCGCATGTTAAAATCAAAACAAGTTTCCTCAATTCTCGCCCTCAATTGTCATTACTTATTTTTTAGTCCAAAAATAATAACACATGTAATATAAGGCTCAAATAGTTGTTTATTAGATAAGTAATATTACAAATATTTCAATTATTTTTCAATTTGTTGTTATGAGGTGTTCATTGAGCGGTTGGGAAAAATTCTTGAAAGAAATATTGACAAGAAATCAAAATAAGAATACAACATGTATTCCATCTAATAATTACACTGTTAGCCTAATTACATTAGTTAGCTGTTTTACGTTTTAGAAACCTATTTCAGGGTTGTTTAAATGAAAAATACTGTCTCCAACTTATGAACACAGCAGTAATGTAGTTACTGACACTTTATTTAATTTTTCAGTTTCGGATAAGGTTTTATAATTTTCATTTTTGTAAAATAATAATATATAAAGGACCCGTACTGTTGCGCTGTATTCGTTATAAATAGATCAGATAACTCGTCTTCATATGGTCCGACTCATTGGCTGAATGGTCAGCGTTGAGGCCTTCGGTTCAGAGGGATCCGGTTCGATTCCCGGTCGGGTCGGGGATTTTAATCACCTCTGATTAATTCTTCTGGCCCGGGGACTGGGTGTTTGTGTTTGTCCCAACACTTTCCTCTTCATAGTCACACAACACACTACCAACCCCCACAGAAACACGCAAAAGTGATTACATCCCTCCATATAGGGTTGGCGCCAGTAAGGGCATCCTGCCGCAAAACAGGGCCAAATCTACATGTACGACAGAGTTCGCACCCGCTACCCCACAGATGTGAGGGGAAAATCTGTAGAAAAAGAACAACTCGTCTTGATATGCCTGTTGTAGTCATATTGTTTTGCCTACCCTTTTCAGTAGCTTTATGAACATGTAATACCGACACGTAATTGATTCATTCGTGAATGTAGTTTATAACACTTCTTTCCATACAATATTCACTATGCTCGACCATTCTGGATCTGAACATTTTCAAATGATATTGCCCGAGATAGTGCAACATACAATTAAGTGGCCGTGGCTGAATAGGCTACTAGAGTAGAACGCAGCCCGAAAGGCGGTTTCGTTGCGCAGAGAGCGACAGACGTATGAGGTATGGTGATGCCAATTTGGCTACCCATAACAGCATGTATGTGTAAACATTTTTTCATCCAGTTATATCTTGAATTCCAAAGCGATGACCTATATTTTTCGTGGGTTTAAACGTTTCCTGAAAGTCCAAATTAATTTTTAACATCAAACCCCTCGAATGTGTTGAGGAAAATTTTCGAGATAATAAGGAAGGTAAATGGACGGTCCAGTTTTAATGCCGTAGGATATTCGCCGTTTCTATACATATCAAATATTGTTGTACGCAGAACATTTTTATTGAAATCATCGAGGTCACTGGCTTCTTCCTCTAACGGTTCTTCTCTGACTACCTGAATACCGCATTATTTTTATTTCCGAAGCTTGTTTTATCCTCTGTACTGTTTGCAGGCCGACACCACACGCGAGTGCTGTCTTCTTTTGAAGCGTGGCAACATAGCGTTTCTCACCTTCTCCGCCTATGAACGCCTGCTGCTGCATGCTTACAAAATACAAATACACCTTAAATATTATTTCCCTCGCTTGTCGACAGAATACTTGTCTTTTTGCTCTTCCTGGATCTACCGTGCACACGCAAATAGTTCCCTAAATTCGTTGATTATGATATTTACAAATAAAACTCGAAACATTCACTCGTGACCCGCACAAACAGGCACCTCTTACTGAAAGGATTCTATTGGCTCAGCGGAAAACACGTCATACTACAAAGCGCGCGAATGTTACTGCGCAACCCCCTTCAAACCGCCTTCCGGGCTGCGTTCTACTCTAGTGCGGGTAGGTAGGCACCCACTTTTTCAAGAATTTTCCCCTGTGTTTTAGTAATGGCCATACATAAGGGTAGTAGACTTGATATCTTCCCGTCTGAGCGTAGTCGATGTTTTCTCCTAGGAGCAAGTACGTTATTACGAACATTCTGCCATATGTTGAGTACAATTATTTAGAAACTGGGGAAGATCAGAGAATCAAAGAGTATCTAGCAGAGAATAGTATTCTTCCATCAAGATCGGCGGAAGTGTATACTCTCTGGTTTGAGAGGTAGTGATCAACCGTGCCTGCATGTAATCACATTAATAAGGATAAAAATCACGCAGACACGCACACAATATACATATACAGTATATCTCAGAATATTAATGAAAGTGTCCATCTTTTAGCAGTCCGGTAAGTACAGAATGTATTGCGGGATAGGGCAATCCTTCTTCTGCAATTACTAGAGTGGTCATTTAGTGACTGGATTTTAGGATTACTCAAAGTTGAATGATGTTTCGCCGGCAGGTGATTCCGGAGAGAATAAAAAAATAACGAAGCAAATCGGTCCAGTAGAACGGCCAGAAAGATTGGACAAAGCTGTTTTAACAATAATTTTTAATATATATAAAATATATAATATGAGGATGAAGTGTGGTGACATCAAAAGAGCTACAAAATTCAAGTACCTAGGAGAGACTTTGACTCCAAACATGAATGAGAAAGCAGCAATTCAAGAACGTGCAAGAAAGATGGAAACTGCATTTAGATTATGTCAGAACACCTACAAATCTAAGTCACTCTCCTAACAGGCCAAATTCAAGCACTGCAGCACGATAGTCAAACCTGAATTTTTATACGCAGCTGAGACATTTGCCACGGAAGGGACTCGCAGATTTGGAAAACAAAGAAAGGAGGTTCCTTAGAAAGATTCTTGGACCAAGAAAGTCATCAGACAAGTTTACGTTTCGCATGAGACCAAACCAAGAACTATACCAACAATTTGAAAATATCACCACCACAATGAAAAAGAGGAGATTGACGTTCTACGGACATATTAAAAGGATGGGATCAGAGAGACTCGCCAACAGGATCCTCACCTTCCAGGAGAACAGGAAGACACAAGTCCCATGGGTAAAAGTAGTCCTAGAAAAAATGTGTTAGCACGGCAGAAGATATAACAAACAGAAAAATCTTCGGGCAAAGAGTTGCTGAGGTGAAGGACCTAGCTTATGAGAAAACGAGAAAGAATAGAGTATTCTCGGCAGAAGAACGAGCAAGAGCAAGCCAACGGATGAAGGAATACTGGCGAAAGAGGAAGGAGAAAGAACTTGAAAAAGCAATGGAAGACGCGTAATCGCAGCCCATAGATGGCTGAAACGAAAATAATAATAATAATAATAATAATAATAATAATAATAATAATAATAATAATAATAATAATAATAAATATTTATTTAATTTAATGTATTTATTATTATTATTATTATTATTATTATTATTATTATTATTATTATCATCATCATTATTTAGAGCTGTCCACCACGGTGAACAAATTCCTGAAACTCAAATTATGCTAATATAAATTTACAGCATTTTAGCGCATATTAAAGCATAAAATTACAAAACAAAGTATGTCAGAGTTTTACAATTTTTTTTTTACCGTACTGAAAAAGATTTTCCATAACGCAAAATACACAATATGAAGTATTTTATTTCTCAATAGTACACCCTCTACGCACAAACATTTCTGAAGGACTATTTCAGCCAGATATCCTTCCTTTGTTTGAAATGTGATTTTACTAAAAGGCACCTTTCATTAAAGAAAATGAGTGATGTTAGTCATAAAATAATGGCAACATTAACCAAGGCTGTACGGAACGACTTTTATAAGCCTTTTATCCCTTTTAAGTATTGTGTGTCAAATTGTTGTCCTTCGAGTTGTATTCTTCACCAACAAAAAAATATTGTGACTGAATTTTATTTCTGCATGTTCTGTGTGAAAAATCATGAGCACAAAGTGGTATAGTGAATGTTCCTACCAACTGCCCAATCTCTAGAGTGCAAGGCCCGTGCGAGAGCTACCTAGACACCTGCTGCCCGAGGTCGATCATTGGTACGCCTACGACGCCAAGGCCCGCATTTAAATCCTCTGGTTGCGGCCACAGAAATACTAATGGGTTTGAGTTCCGCATCACTGGCGCCCTGGACAACGAGGCTCAGTTTGCAGAATTCCCGTGGATGGTGGCATTGCTGAAGGAAGAAACTCTGGAGGGGAGCACGAAGATCACGTACCAGTGCGGAGGTGCTCTTATCCATCCTCGGATGGTGCTGACTGCAGCACACTGTGTCAACAAGTAAGTCCTATCAAAACATATATATATAATCAGGAATGCCATTTGATAAACAGTAGCTTAGATCTGTAGACTAAATATGTTGTTATTGTTGTTATATTCTTTCTCCGATGGGGTTTTCTAGGGACCAAGTGACAATTTCAGTGCTTCGTCCTTTGTTGCTCCTTCTTCTTCCTCCTATATTCCTTCATTGCTCAGTAAGTCTCGTTTTCCCCTCCTCGGATCATTTTGATCTTGTTTTCTTCCCGTCCCGACCTTGCAATCCTTCCATTTTTAACACTTTATTTTTAAAAATTTCTCTTGCTAGTTCTCTCTCTCTCTCTCTCTCTCTCTCTCTCTCTCTCTCTCTCTCTCTCTCTCTCTCTCATATTTTCGACAGAACCTTATCCTGGTCTGAACATACGTCAAATGTAATCCGAAAACTTGTGTCATCCATGTATATTTTGAAACGTAACGTGTCATGTACACCATCTTTCATGTGAAAACTACTTGTTCAAAGTCTCATATTCCCAATAATTGACTATGATTCAGTCGTATACAACGACTTATCTGAAACATTGAACATAAAATTACAGAGGGTACAAAACGCATGTGTTCGTTACGTGACAAATGCCAGGCGTGATGAACACATAACACCCTATTATATACAGCTGCAATGGTTGAAACTCCATGAACGACGGGAAATCTCAGGAGCTGTTCCTACGCACAAAATTCTCGAACTGAAGACACCATCCTACCTTTATAATCCATTTAAACCTATGGAGTCGGTACATAACAGGGATAATAGGTTTACAAAAACTACCCTTCAAGTTCCCTTTCATCGTACCACTAAATTTAACAACTCCTTTGTTTGCACTGCATCACGTATCTTTAACGTCTTTAATCTTCACCGTTTCGCAAATAACCCTAACTGTACACTACTAAAGCAGTTCTTAACATCTATCTCTCTGGAGGAGTACGCAAGAGGCTGAGATCAGTCATTCTTGTGTATAATAATCAGAAATATCTATATTTCGAAGAAAATTGTTTCTCTGATTTAACTTTATATTCTTTAGATCCATGTAGTCTAAAATAAGAAATGGGCTTAATGACTTACTCTCTTAATTATTATACAATGTATGTTTTAATTTTACTGGATTTGGTATCTGTATTTTCTTTTTAAGTTTGTTTAGTTTAATATTTTAATATTATAAAAATGTAGTTAGTGTGCTCATAAACCTGTATTGTATTATACGAAGACGCTAAATAAAGGGGCTTTTTCAGCGTCAGTGGCCAGTAAATCATCAATAAATTCAAATTCAATTCAATTCTCTCCCCTCTCCCCTCTCTCTCTCTCTCTCTCTCTCTCTCTCTCTCTCTCTCTCTCTCTCTGCTTCTCTTACATTGCTTCTTTCAAAATATTTCTTGACTTCAAGAATCTAGGTTGTTGTTGACTTCTTGTTCCAAAAGTATTTGAAGATCTGTTTGATTAACCTCTTGTCATCCATTCTCTATAAATATCCAGAAAATATCAATCACCTCTTCCGCATTGTATCTGTTCCGTTTTCTATCTTCTAATGTATTTCTTCATTACTTCTTCATTTCCAGAGCTCTGTAGTTCTTATCGGACAGAGTAATTTCCGTATAACTTTTCTTTCCAGTACTTCTAATTTATTCAGCCATTAATTCAGTACATACCGAGCTCGATAGCTGCAGTCGCTTAATTGCGGCCAGTATCCAGTATTCGGGAGATAGTAGGTTCGAACCCCACTGTCGGCAGCCCTGAAGATGGTTTTCCGTGGTTTCCCATTTTCACACCAGGCAAATGCTGGGGTTGTACCTTAATTAAGGCCACGGCCGCTTCCTTCCCAGTCCTAGCCCTTTCCTGTCCCATCGTCGCCATAAGACCTATCTATGTCGGTGCGACGTAAAGCCAATAGCAAAAAAAAAAAATTCAGTACAAGACATTCACTCGCGTATAGGCATTGCGGTTCGACTACTGTGTTGTGGTGTTATATTTTGAGGATTTTAGATAAACACTTTTTGTTGTAGATATTATTATTATTATTATTATTATTATTATTATTATTATTATTATTATTATTATTATTATTATTATTATCGAGCTCGATGGCTGCAGACGCTTTAGAGCGGCCAGTATCCAATATTTGGAAGACAGTGGAGATAGTGAGTTCGAACACCACTGTCGGCAGACCTGAAGGAGGTTTTCCGCGGTTTCCCATTTGCGCACCAGCTAAATGCTAGGTCTGTACCTTAATTAAGGCCACAGCCGATTCTTTCCCAATCCTAGCTCTTTCCTGATCCATCGTCGCGATAAGACCTATCTGTGTTGGTGCGACGTAAAGCAATTTCTAAAAAAAATATTATCATATGCTATTGTTTGATACATCAAACCATTGACTGATTTGATATGTTCTCCATACCTCTCTACGCTGTGCTAACATGTCCATTTCTGCATAGCTACTACTGTACATCCCACAATCACTATAATCTGTTTGTCATATCCTTGCCTTGGGCTTCCCTTTTCACTCCTACTTGCTAAAGTTTCTTTTTAAAACCAGCTACACTAACTTAATGGTTGCGAAAATTGTACCTTCTCCCTCCCCCTTCTCCTTTAGTCTATATCTCTTGGCTTCTTCTTCCTCTGCTTCTTATTCTGTGAATCTGTTTTTGAGACAGGCATCAACTGGACAGCCTCCATGATTCTCTGTCCTGAGCATCTTGCTACAGTTGTTCATACCTTCTCCCTTGTTTGACATCTGTTAGCATTCCAAACCTTCTTCTTCCTATTCCTTTTCCATCTATTTTTCCCTCCATGACCCTCTGTTGAAGACAATTTCTACGTAGTATGTGACCCAACCGGGATATTTTCCTCTTCCTTATCGTTTTCATCAGGTGTCTCTTCTCTCATACTTTTCTTAGCACTTCATCATTTCTCACTTTATCTGTCCACTTCACTTTTTCCATTTTTCTCCACAACCACATTTCAAAACTTTCCAAATACTTTGTTTCTTTCCTTCTTAATGTCCATGTTTCGGCTCTATACGACACTACACTCCACACAAAACACTTTGCGAACCTCTTTCTTAAATCAATAGGGATTGCCTTAGATGTCAAAAGCCCTCTCAACTTTCCTAAGGCTTATCTTGGCTTATCTTCCCTGTATTGTGTGGTGTTTCCCTCACATGGTTCTCCTAAGGTTAGGGGTACTAATATTTTCAGTAGCGTAGCCAGGATCCACCAATGGGGGGAGGGAAGGGGGTGCTTGTAGTTACAACAGATAGAAAAACATAATGAAGGTGCATGAATGACTTGTCTTTATAAAGACTCTGATAGAAGTGAATTACAGGTCTGTTGATTCTATAATTATGTCTATGAATGTTTATTTAGTTTATTGTTTACTGTCAGTTACTGTTTATTTTATTTTTGTTAAAACTCCATGGGGGAGGGAGTTTCACACCAGGGGTACGCCCCTGAATATTTTATTTAAAGTTCTCCGATTAGGCTTAATCATTAAGGGCAGGTAGGCATGAAATTAGATCACGTAAAATTACAACGATATGGTAATGTTGCAGCTTGTCACCGACTGTCCTGTGGGCCCAGGCTGGCGAGTGGGACACGCAAACCAAGAGTGAGCCACTCCCAACTCAGGAAAAGAGAGTTGGTAAGGTCATCGTACATAGAGACTTCGCGCCAGACTCTCTCTACAACGACGTCGCCCTCTTGTTACTGGAGAGCCCTTTCACACTGGATGGCAACGTCGACGTGGTGTGTCTCCCACCAAAAGAACAGGTGTTTGATGGATCGCGTTGCTTCGCCACTGGCTGGGGCAAGGATGTCTTTGGTTCGTAGTCGCATGACAGTCATATAAAGTGTGTCACAGAAGGTATGGTCAATATTTCGGGATATAACAGGAATGATCATTTGAAGCAAAAGGCTTCATATGGACATATGCCCTATTCCGAATTGTTTCCGAGATAGAACATTTAATGTACATTTGTTTTGAGGCTAGTGACGCGCACGTAATGGGTCTCTCCCACCCAACCTCTTAGACATTTCATTCTGCCCCTACCTACCTCGTTGCTTTCAATCTGTTTGCTGGGGATGTCTTTCTGCCATTACACTAGCCCGTTGAATGCGCGGTTGTGCATGGTGTGTTGTGAGTGAAGTAGTGCGAGGGATTGAGAGAGTATCAGAAGCATCGTTTAACTGTGTTAGTACACGCGCTGGCTAAAATGCCACACATCTACACTAATGAAGAATATGCAGACATGGTGTGTGTTTACGGCTTCTGCGATGATAGTGCTCCTGCTGCTGTCGAGAAATACCGTCGGCGCTTTCCGACACGTCGAATTCCTGATCGTAGAGTGTTTACCAGAGTTTTCAGCACATTGCGTGAAACAGGTGTTCTTCCTAGTTCCCATTTTTCTTCTGAACGTGTAGTTGAACAACCTGTGCAGGAAAAGCAACACATTGTTCTAATATTGTGCAGCGTAGTCCTACTACCAGCACACGGCGACTTTCTGCACGTATCAATGTCCCACGAACACGTGTATGGGGAACATTTACATGAGAACTTGTACCCATTTCAAAACGTCACAGAGGTTGGGTGGGTAAGACACATACCAGCGCGCCGCTAGCCTAAAAACAAATGTACATAAACTGTGTTATATTTCAGAAACCATTCGGCATAGGGCATATGACCATGCGAAGGTTTTTGCTTCAAATGATTCTTCCTGTCATATCCCAGAAACCGGGCGAGTTTGCCATGCGGTTAGGGGAACGCAGCTGTGAGCTTGCATCCGGGAGATAGTGGATTTGAATCCCACTGTCAGCAGCCCTGAAGATGGTTTTCCGTGGTTTCCCATTTTCACACCAGGCAAATGTTGGGGCTGTACCTTAATTAAGGCCACGGCCGCTTCCTTCCCACTCCTAGGCCTTTCTTATCCCATCGTCGCCATAAGACCTATCTGTGTCGGTGTGACGTACAGCAAAATTGCATATCCCAGAATATTGACCATTCCTCCTGGGACACCCTGTAGATACTTCTACCAACAGTATTCATAAGAAAGAAAGTGTCGGGTCTTCCTTCTCCTTGTAACGACCCAAGTGAGAGGTACACTCTCATGATCTCTGAACTGTCTATATAATTTCTGTACTTTCTTGTGTCCTTCAGTCTCCAGCTGCCACATTGTCTCAGCATCATCATCATCATCATCATCATCATCATCATCATCATTGACCGAGTGAGTTGGCCGCGCTGTTAGAGCCGCGTATCTGAGAGTTTGAATTCCTGAGATTGTTGGTTCCAATCCCATCGTCGGCCACCCTAAATATGTTTTTTCACGGCTTCCGCGTATCACTCCATACAAATGCTGGTTCCATGCCTCAATTAAAGCCATGGCTGCTATCTTCCCAAACCCAACCGTTTGGTCACCGACATTAAACCAAACAAAAACAATTCGTTGACGTCTCGTTAGCATGGGTCTCGATAAGGTGGTGTCGGTTTTCGGACTATGTGCAGTCTTATAACGTCCTGTTGAGTTTGTCGCAAGAAACAGCATTCATAGTGTCGAGCCACCTTAATTTATGTCATCCTTTTTGCCTCTAACATTCTGAGCTGCTTTCAGAACCAGGCGATGTTCGTAAGACGTGCCCTTACCAACCAAGAGTCAATTTCAGTTTTGAGTACGGTAATCAATTTGGAACAACAATACCCAGAAGTAGTGTAAATATGAGTATTAGAGGGTATTTCTCGGAAAGCCATTAAGTATTTGCTTGTTCTCATTTCAGTAATCAAAGTGTCGTTCAGTTGTACAAATAGACTTTACATACGATTTATTGCATCAAAGCTCTCAAGAATTTAGGGAAACATTTTATTACGTCAGTGTATTCAACGGCCGCCAACTTGAAACAGACGGATCATAAATAAGAAGGTAAAGAGGAGGAAGAAGAAGAAGAAGAAGAAGAAGAAGAAGAAGAAAGTAGAATAAGAAGAATAATAAGAAGGAAAAAGTCTATTTAAATAAACTAGACTCTTGTCTTCCCTTGCAGGTTTGCGATTCATGTCTCTCCAACCGCAACTCACTCGTTACTCGCCTATTCCACCGAACTACCTAACTGTGAGATAGCGGCCCCGGTCTAGAAAGCCAAGAATAACGGCAGAAACGATTCGTCGTGCTGACCACATGATACCTTCTAATCTGCAGGCCTTCTAACTGTACAGCGCTCGCTTGTTAGGCCATAGCACGTCGGAGCTGTTGTGCCACGCGGTTTGCTTTTTAATTACCTCTGACCCATACATTTCAGGTTTAGAACCATCCATCACCAAAACAAGGTAACGTGCATCTGGAGGTACTCGGTGTATTGATAGACCTAAAGATGTGTAGCCTATGTAGAGAAATATGTGCTGTGACTAATCGCAACCAGTGGCAGAAAAAATACCAAAACCAAACCAAACCCCATAGCTCAACAGCCCCGAAGGGCTTTCGTTACCAAGCGACCGCTTTTCAGCCCGAAGGCCTGCACATTATGAGGTGTCGTGTGGACAGCATGACGAATCCTCTCGGCCGCTTTTCTTGGCTTCCTAGACCGGCATCATCATCTCGCCATCATACAGCTCTTTAATATCGTAATCACGTGGGCTGAGTGGACATCGAACCGGCCCTCAGGTCCTGGAAAAGATCCCTCACCTGGCCGGGAGTCGAACCCGGGGCCTCCGGGTAAGGGGCAGGCACGCTGCCCCTATATAAGGGACTGGTCGCCAAAAAAAACTATTTAATTTAATTCGTACGAGTTTAGTTACCTTCTAATTCTTTCGGGATGTAATTTTAACGTATTAATGTACCTAAACAAATTATATTCAGGAAAATGAAAACCTACGACCTGTTTTCCAGTCTTTGACCGGGTCAGGGATGAAATGAATGAAGCACATATAGGCTATTATTACGATGGGGTCGCCACTCCCAAAGTGATTTATGAATGACTGATAGATGTTATGAAATGATAAGGGAGAGTGTTGCTGGAATCAATGATGACAGGGAAAACCGGAGTACCCGGAGAAAAACCTGTCCCGCCTCCGCTTTGTCCAGCAAAAATCTCGCATGGAGTGACCAGGATTTGAACCACGGTATCCAGCAGTGAGAGGCCTACGCGCTGCCTTCTGAGCCACGGAGGCTACTATTATATTCAGAAAACAGCAGTAAAATCATGGCCATATTTGCCCCATTTTCAATTATACCACACCACTTTCTTTAGCGTAAGGTACTGTATATGGGCAAACAGATCACTTTTATTGACATTTGTTTACAAAATGTAGATCGAGTAGTATTTATGTAACAAGGCGGGCCCTGTATGATGGCATGAACTTCAAGGGAGAAATCACTCGTATTATTTTAATTTTATTAGGTTCCTGAAAATTATTAAGGCTGCCACAAGCACAAAGCACAACAAAGACACAAAATATAGTTATACAATTGCTGACAAAAGATTGGCAAATGGTGGCATATAGGTGATTCCGTAAAATCGTGACAGATCCCTTATCTGCCGAGATTACAATATAGTTTACGGGATTATTAGGGATGCCTAGTATTTTGCAGTTCTTTACAAAAAGGCTCGAAATCGTTCCACGAGCACTCACCATCAGTCTAATCACCTCAATACGTTCAAAGTTGTACTTTTTTATAGTAGGGCACGGTAGGTTCGTCGATACCCTTCTTCTCGTGTCAACCTTCTGTGGTTGGTTTGAATTCAGTTCGAGCCTCACGGTTGGATCCAGTGTGTAGCCAGTTCTTGAGTAGGCTTTAAAGGTTATGATGTCTTTTAGCCACGTGCTCCTTTGTATAGCTATTCCAGAAACTTCCTCACGAGTGGTATATCCTCATATTTCTTGAGAAACGTTCCAATGTCAGAAGAATCGAACTTCTGTCCTACGAAGGAAATGCCACGAACCTACTACGCTGGCGTAGCAGGGGGAGAGGTATACTCACATGTGGCGCGTCCGAGGTGCCAGATAGGGGGTCCCAACTGGCTTGCCGGCGGACTTGGGCGAAATAAAATAGCTCTCGCGGACGAAAGACACATCCCCCTGTGGGTGAGGGACGTGGGCGAAGAACGCATCCACGGTATCCCCTGCCTGTCGTAAGAGGCGACAAGAGGGGCGACCAAGGGTGATTGAATTAGAACCATGAGACTACTTGTAATTAGTACTACCACGCCGGAAACACCATGGGTCGCTTTTACTTGCGCGTAGCACTGTTACGTACATAATAGGTTTGTGATTAGTAGCGACAGTGTGTAAATCAGGGTGAGTTTTACTATCTATGATTATCACTCTGTGAGCTACACCATGGGTCTGCCCTGCGTATGATTAGCACCCACTATGTGAGGAACACCGCGGGATAGTAGGATTCTTTATGATTAGTACACCTATGTGAGGAACACCATAGGTTTGCGTTGCCTGTAAATGGCGCCGCAATGTGAGAAACACCATAGGTCTGTGTCATGTGCGTATTAAGTTACCTGTGAGTAGTACCATACTGGATGGAATACCGCGAGTCTACGCTACTTTTGATTAGTACCGCAGCATGACAAATACCATGGTTCGACTTTCCTGCCGATAAGTACTATTATGAGGGGCCTTTGACCTAGATGTTGGACCCCTTTAGACGAAAAGCATCATCGATTCAGGATTGTGCTTTAGAAGAAATACCTTGGTCAGCAATACTATTGTGTTATGCTAGTTTCTGGGAATGTGGGGCATTATGGGTCGGATCCACCGATTGTTTTTAATTCATATCCATCCATCATGTTTTGAATTCTAATCAGTGGATGATTTTGGACTTTTAAATTATCATTACATTTCGTCTCATTTAGTACTATTAGGGGCCGATGACCTGGATGTTAGGCCCTTTAAACAACAAGCATCATCATCATCGACGCGAAGGAAATGATCGCACTTGGTGCTGTCTTCATTTTCAAACAGAAATGGGCGGTTTTAATCGAATGGCGGAACGATTCCTTCAAAACAAAACGAAGTGGCGGGCTACTTCTATAGGTTTCCCACACTGTTTGGCTGCCAGTTGTATGAAAGTGGCTTTCCTAAGAACGATATATTTGGAAAACGTTGGTGGAAGGTGTAAACATCATAAAACTGTATTTCTGAGACGCCAATGCTCTTCTAGAGAGCTATCATTTGCTGCCCAAATGAATCTGTGTTCAGACGATCATGTAGTAGTTTCAAAAGGTATTAAAAGTCGGAACAGCGTTTTCACCAAAGCGAGCGTCCTGTTACAGAACTCCATTCAAACTAACATGCTCTAGACAAAGAACTTACAGCACACGAAGCTTTATGTTTGTTTATTGAAGCGAACATTACAAGAGACAAGTACAACGAAATTAGGGGAAATGATCAATCGAGATTTCCGTCGCACAAGAAACATCAGTTGACCAAGAAAGTGTTACCCCGAAGAGGAACCAGTTATCATCACTTAACTGTCAGAGTATAACTACGACCTCTGCTGGAGTGCTCGCACAAAAGTATATTTTATTGAATGAAGTACTGGAAAATAAGAGGAAATTGTACTTGACTGGTAAATGGCGATTCGACGGATCTTCTCAGTGTGAACATTAGCAGAGTTTTACGAGCCCTGAAGCAATGCAAATATATTCATTGTGTCCTTAAGGTCTTTGCGATCAACTGTATAACAAGATAGAACGAATGAAGAAATTGTAGTCTGGTAAAATACAAGATGCTCATCGACGATATTTTACAGACCTGTTGGATTCCAATATGCCTATGAGACTGTCGATCCTACCAAACACTTATGATGGCAACTACAACAAGTTTCTTTCAGGATCCAGAAACGACCGCAGCCATGACTAGAGTTCGCGTTGAAATAACCAGAAAAAAAAATGTTCTCACTAAACAATCGCCAGTAAACACACAATAGACTGCAACATTTACGACATGTACTGTATATTGGATACCGCAGAATTTTCCTGATCCATAGATATATGGTTAACGTGCTGGCCTTTGGTCACAGGGGCCTGGGTTTGATTCCCGTCAGCGTCGGGAATTTTAACCATAACTGGATAATTCCGCTGGCACGGGGCTGGGTGTATGTGTCGTCTTCATTATTTCATGCTCATCACGAGTTGCAGGTCACCTGCGGGTGTCAATTCAAAAGATTTGCACTTGGCAAGCCGAACTTATCCTCTGATACTCCCTGCACTAAAAGCCAGACGCCATTTCATTACCACAGAATTATTTGTCGCAGAGTATCTGTGGTATCCTATTTATTCCCTACTGGACAAGAAGTTGGTAACAGTTTTTGGAAGATACAGAGGAAGTGTATCCAGGAAAACGACCCGCGAGAACACTAACAACGATGTTCTACAGAAGTGTATTGTCTTTGACCCACACATGTCGTGTTTAGAACCATCCATCACCTAAAAAGCATTTGATACGCAGGTGATTTATATGCTGTTGCCTCCAAAGGCTAGTGGGTATTCGGAATGTGAGTTAAATAAGGAGAGATGAGATTTCAGCTACAACAATCAACTACGTTAAATGAATGTGTTCCTTGAAATAATTCCGTATTCTAGAATACATAAGCATTATTTTATTTTCTTCCTAGGGCAGCTAAAATACTTATTGCCAACTCCGCTCTCTCTTGAACCCACTGTGTGTCTTACTAAGTATTGATCTTCTCTGTCCCACTGACTTTACTGAATAGCTTGTCTGATGATGCCGTCAGGTCGTCGCTGCCCTGTGTATAGTATGTTAATGGCTTGTCATTTCCGTCTCTTGATGTGCTAGTCGATCGGTAATTGGTGTGATTTTTTTCCGAAGTTCCTCATAGGACAACACGTCTGGTCAGTGTATGCGTAATACACTTCTAAGACATTTGTTGATGATTCTCTGGATTTTTCCTGTCAGCTGTGTCGTTGATCAAAGGTTTACAGCTATAAACAGATTGCCAATGATCCCAAGTGTGGTAGTAATACCGTGTTCATTTTCCCTCCGTATGGTACCAGTACTCTAACAAACTATGCTTCACCACGTAAATCAGGCGCAAGGCGACCCTCCACTGCGGTTATCATCATGGCAGTCCTCAGCCAGTTTCCAATCATTCGACCGGGTCAGGAATGTAATGAATGAAGCCCCATCTAGCGGCGAGGTTAGGAATTGTGCCGGCTGCCGAAACCTGTCGCACTCCTCTGGGGTAATAATTTATGACTGACAGATGAAATGAAATCGAGTGTGTTGCTGGAATGAAAGATGACAGAGAAAACCGGAGTGCCGGAGGAAAGCCTGCCGCGCCTCCACCTTTGAACCCATAAATCTACGATGAGAAAATTATTTTTTATTTTTCCAATATTTATTTCAGATACACACTACTTTTCTTGAGAGCAGCCATGTTTGCATTTCAAGAGCCTCTCTGTTTCGTGGGAGCGAGATCCCCGCGTCAGGCGAGCTGCGAACTCGTGAAACGCCGGGACACTTCGGTGGACTTCGAATATTCAACAATTTTTCAAATTCAAGGAATTCTTCGTAACGAGAGATTTTGGCAACACAGTAAATCCAGAAATAAAGAATCTAAATTATTCTTAAACCCTATGGAAAGACAGAACCCCCAGGGTAAAAATAAATGCAGTTAAGCCTAGAGAAGAATTTGCGCCCGGCTCCCGAACTAGCGACACGTGCCAAGGTCGATGGATGAAGAAAACCCGCGAAACGCCCGGGCAGAAATAATTTATTTCGCCTGTTGCGAGTATGGTAAAAATATGAAATTAACACCGTAGTATATCATAAGTCTGTCCGAAGTTATGGAACAAATTTCAGGAAAATTGGTCTATTGGATGCGGAATTAGCATATTACACAATCAAGCTTCATGGTGTGAGTAGCGTCACCCCATAGGGTATAAAAGAAATCTTTCTCTGTAGATTTGACAGTCTCTGTCTGGTTGTTGGAGCAGCGTATCCCACGTCACTCGTCAGCAGAAAGGTGTGGAGATTTGTTCTCCCAGTAACTTATTACATGTCCGTATCTATGATTCAAATATACTGTTAAAGTGGAAGATGATAGAAATTTTCTGAGCTGCCGTTAAAGGGAACTTTGAAGGTTTAGATATGTGGGTGAAAAGTAATTGAATTTCTTTCGGTATTCAGTGTGTGTTTGTTAAAGAGGAGTCTTGAAGTAGCTGCGGCGTCTGGTTTCTTATCTGTTGGAACACCTGGCCCGTAGTAGGACGAGAAGGGGACAGTCTTGCGAACGCAATGGACGTGGTCATTTGAGAATGCTCGTCGCATAGTAAACGTTTTGAAAGTGCGTTGTAAAGTGTTGTGTAATTTAAGTTATATGTGTAAATATAAGAAGAAATGCCAGATAGCCATGGAAGGCTAAATAAACGAGGTCTACTGCCTAGATGCAGCCAGAATCCAGGACGATGGCTACGATCACAGGCCTGTGAATATTTTGTATCAATATTGTAGTTAGATTATTGTTTGACCCTACCAATTTTCATTGCGTGCGTCGGGTTGATATTTTGTAATGATCAGGCGAAGGTATTATATTTCTGGTCAGCGTGTGAAACTCTTCAGTGTTGTAAAATTCATATCAAAAAACTATAAAATGCGAAGTTTAAATATTGTGTTAATATTCTTTGAGATATTGTCCGAATTGAGGAAAAATTAGGAAGGTGATAACGATAACGTAGTCGTGGCGAATGTCTTAATTTCGAATATCGTTGAAGTCAGAAATTTTTTGTCGAAATAATAATAATAATAATAATAATAATAATGTTTACCGCGGGATAAAATTTTCTATGTGAAAAGTGGATTTAACAGGTATGTTCTACAAGGTTTGTGGGTGTCTAGAAAATTCCAGTGAAATCCGATGAAGTTATGTTATTCGTGGGAAGTAAAATTTTGTGACATCGTGTATATCGGTGATATGGAAAATCACGGTGTGTTGTTGTATTCTTGGGGTCCAAAAGTTGTAGTAACAATAAAATAAAAAGGTATATTTTTATAAAAGTGGTTTGTCACGAGAGGATTGAGGTTTGAAAAGTCTTGAAATATAAGAAAATGGATTGAGTGCGAAGAATTTATATATGTGGTGATAAGAGTTGTAGAAATGTTGAAGGCAGAGGAAGCCTGTATATTTCATATAATACCGCCATGAGAAGGCGATGAGAATGAATTTTTGAGACAGGCTATATTTGCCGAGAGCGAAGAATTTTTGAGACAGTCTGTATATTAAATGTGAGATTTTTGTGACAGGTTGTAGTATATTCCGCTAATAATCCGAAAGCTGGGACCTGGAGAAGGTTGGTTCGAGATGATTATTGTGTGAGGCATAGTAAATTTCAAGTAAGATCCCAAGTGAAAAACGATTTATGGTGGAGATTGTAAATCATGGTAGTAAAAGAAAAAAAATCAAGTGACTAGTTGCGTAAAGTCAGTATAATGAATATTAGAATAATATGACCTCAAGGATAGAAAAAGCATTTTGAATACACGGTTGGTGTTATTTGACTGTAATGACAAGTTTCCAATAAGTAAAGTTCATAAATTACAAGGCGGTAATTTATCATTAAATCGGAAACATTGTGGGATGAGATATTGGACGTTTTAAAGCGATATGTTTGGCTGTGTAGATTCCTTGGGTTTCGTTTCACTGGATAGTCATGGATATGAATATTTGGAAAAATGACGGTAGGCGGTTTGAGGGCTTCACCCTAAAACTGCAGTGTGGATGTTTGCGGTGGTGATGATTATTCTTGGGCGATAGTCAAGTAGTGTCAGACGTGTGTTGGAAGTCATTATTCTTTTTCTAAACTTCATTGTGCATGCTGAGATCGTGTTTGAGTTGTGGATTGTTCGCCACGCGTTATTTATTTTCAAGTTCACGTTTTAGTAACAGGTTAGAGACTTTATTGCATTTCCCGACTTGCGTTCATTCTGTGGCAAGATTCGTTTTATTGTGTGCTATTATTTTCGACCAGGTTTACAGCCGAAATATACTCAAGAGTTTGTTTGAAGTTACGGTTTCGCCTGATATGCTAGAGGAAGCGAATACGACCCAATTTCCGCTCGACAGTAGATTCAGGACGTCACATGTTATGCTAGGAATATACTGATGACGAGACGTCCTAGTTTACGCTCAACGATAGAATTAGGAAGATATGTGTGCATAGAGGTTAGTGTTAGGGTGTACAGACGTTAAGTAGACCCGACGATAGGTCTGGGATGTCAGTTGTACATACTCAAGT
The DNA here is from genome assembly GCF_040414725.1 of Anabrus simplex. NCBI lineage: Eukaryota > Metazoa > Arthropoda > Insecta > Orthoptera > Tettigoniidae > Anabrus > Anabrus simplex. Next base: position 563,850,150 of record NC_090265.1, on the reverse strand, counting down.
CTCAGATTAGATGTTTTTGCGAAGTGACTTGATCGACGGTTGTGTCTGCAGTAGTATACGCAATGCGAAGAGTGTTAGCTCGGTAATAACGAGGCCAGTCTGCGCGCATCCCTTTACCAGCCGGAAGGTGTTTACCTAAGATTATGGAAGCACTATCGGCATATGAGGGCTGTCCAATATTGGGTACTGAGCTAGCGGTGATTGAATATTTACTGGAGTTTGCCATGCGTGTTTGAGTTCAATGAACTTCAGTTTTTATTTTATTTTACGGACCTAATTGTTTTGTCGTTCTTACGTCCGGTTTTGCTTTGGCAGTTTGCGTGCTGACACTCAGCGTATGTGTGTCAGACTTGAGTTACGAATGCGGATTCGATTCGTCAGCCGGTAATATATTTTATTTTCAATCTTTGTCGGGTTTTTTTTTCATTTTTATACGTAGTTGAGTTTGGTCAATTGATAACTTTGTAGGTGAAATGAAATGAAATGGCGTATGGCTTTTAGTGCCGGGAGTTTCCTAGGACATGTTCGGCTCGCCAGATGCAGGTCTTTCGATTTGACACCTGTAGGTGACCTGCGCGTCGTGATGAAGATGAAATGATGATGAAGACAACACATACACCCAGCCCCGTGCCAGAGAAATTAACCAACGATGGTTAAAATTCCCGACCCTGCCGGGAATCGAACCCGGGACCCTTGTGGCCAAAGGCCAGCACGCTAACCATTTAGCCATGAAGCGGGACACTTTGTAGGTAGTGTGTTGGGACAAACAATAAGTAGATGGATCTGTGATGGTAGTCATTGTTAAATAGGAAATAATTCTATAATGTTGTTTTATTTTACTATGTGGACTTGTAATTTTATTAAACGTAACGTAACCATTCATAACCTGAAAGTCGGTTTTATAATAATATTTTTCAAGTGATTTACCACTCTTTAATTAACTTCAGTGTTTGGCATTTCTTCTAAATGCGTGATGAATAAGTTTTTCCTGCATTTCGCAGTTTTGTTCCTTCAGAACGACGTAACGTAAGGTCCTCTCGGATCGTGTTGTTGTTGGTTCCTTCTGAACAGCTGTTTGGGTGATGCACGTTCAGCATCGGGATTATTTTATCACTTAAGGGTGTCATGAAATGACAAATACATGGTGGAATTTTGTTTCAATTGTGAATGCTGCTATGAACTTGTAGTGAACACTATGCTTTCCAATAATATTTCGCTATCTATCCAAAGCAACTGATAGTCAATTTGGTTCGATTAAGGGTCTATTCGGCGGGTGTTCCGTATCCGAAAGGGTATTCGACTGGTGGATAACCTTAATTAAGTAAATCAGTCGTTCTACTTGTTGAAGATCAGATTTTCCACGGATCGTGTGGATTAATTCTCAGTTATCGTTTTGATTAATAGCTGCCCGATTTTTCAGGTTTTCTTTTCACTTTTTCAGTTTCGCTGTCCACTAATTTGAGATTCCTACTTTCTCCTAAGAAAATTCTTCGATATTGTAATAAATGAATTAACGCTGTGCAATCTGACTGCGTTTGAAACATTTAATAATTAATTAATTTTTGGTCAAGGATTTTTTTTTAAATTTTGTGCAATTAAGAATTCAATAAAAGTTAGTAAGCACATATTTGCTCCTCATTTCAAGTAGTTAGGCTCTCTTCTGAACCCCATCGTTTGGTTAAGATCGTGACCGAAACATTCCCGCAACGACCCCAAGATTTAAGAGTTCAATATTGCTCTACTATAGCAGCTGTGGCCGACCAACGATGGACTGGTAAGTCAAGGTTTCACCTTGTCCAGCACAATTCTCAAGTGGAGTGACCTGGATATGAACCACGTAACACAGCGATGTGAGAGGTCGGCGCGCTACCGCCTGAGCCATGGAGGCTCTTGCGGATATCATCATCTCGACCTGAATATAACAAAGTGTCTCCACATCCGGTCTTAATTTTTCAAAAGCTAGTTCATATTTTCTCACTGAGACCCGAAACTGTCACGCGATGTGCAGTTTTCCCGTTATTTTTTCAAGTGTCCCACTCTGCGATCTGCATTATCAGAATGTTCCTGAAACCAATTCTAGAGTCTTTTTCCAGAGCAAATGTCGTATCTTTAGAATCCATCTGGCTATTTCTTGCTTCACTTTATTTGATATCTGAAATTCAGGTTAACTTGGTTCATTGGTCTCAGACGCCTATTTTGATGGATACTGCCCTGTACAGTTTCTAGGCTTGCAGGAGTTCTCTGTAATAATTCACTCCCTTAGACTTTAGAAATCCCTCTATTCCTTTCCTATGCATGTGGATAGGCCCTTTATTTTGAGATATCCTTGAGAGAATTCTTACAAGGGAAGTCTTCTTGGTGTTACACTCTTATTTCGTCCAAATGTTGCACGTGGATAGCTAAGCTACTGCAGTGTACATTCCAAAAGTGAAAACCACACAGGCTCAGATTAATATTTAATGCTGTTCATTTAAAGTTGTAAAAATACTTGTGCAGATTTCGCCGTTCAGTAGCTCGTGGATGAGGTAGAGTTAAGAGGGGTGAATCGCAGTCACGATATCTTGTAATAAATATTGAGAAATGTTCTTGGCGTGTAGGTCGTGGAGCAGTTCGTTTCGTACAAAAATGCAAATAATCTGTAAACGCTCAGCATAAGAAAATGCTAAGTGTGGTACAGACCTGGCATTTTCCGGATGTTAAAACCACAGAAAGCTATTTTAAAAGATACTGACAATGAGAATAGAATCTATCATCTCGGTTATATGACCCATACCATGTAACCAAAGCAATCAGAAATTCACTAAGGGTATATTACAACACAATGTTGCGTAGGAAAATCGTTATGGATCTCTCCGGAATTCAAATTCCTCAGCAGGTTTCGAAAGTTTAATGACATGCTGCACTGTGTGTTCCACATCAGACATTAGGTATACTGTAAATTTCACTACAGAGATATAGTTCATTGCCTGAGGTCCTAACTCTACTTAGACATCATATGATGACAAGATCACGACCATAATTTTTGTTTTATACGTATTTTAAAGTTATAATTATTCCTGCAACATTGTCTTTGTCTAGTATACATATGTTTCAGTTATCACATAATCTGTTGTTGTTGTTTTTGGCTAAATATGGCCACTAATTGGCTGAAACTTGTCCCAAGACTGATGTAATATTATTTACTTGTCATTTTATTTCTTACAATCCCAACTGTATACAAATAATTTAAAAAATTGTTTACGGGCCTATTACATTCCTGGGCTCGCTGGCGTTACTGACTTATTTATGATTTTAAATAAATAATTCCAACATGCTGACATGTTGAAATCTCATAAAATCTATAGTGGTCGAAAGGAAGCTGACAAATGTTTATTATTATTATTATTATTATTATTATTATTATTATTATTATTATTATTATTATTATTATTATTATTATTATTGTTGTTGTTGTTGTTGTACCGGGAGGTACGCCCCAAGGCCGCGCATTTATATTTTGCGCCTAAAAGAACTCCTCTGCTGGAGAAACCGTGAACTTTAAACAAGACCTACTTGAAACTTTACTCACTACATGTCACCACTAACATCTGATGGAATTATGTTATTTTGAAGTTTCCTGGACTTTGTGAATTTCTACTTGTTTTGTTAACCATTCATCAAGAAGTTTGGACATTCTTCCATATATGTCACTGCTGAAAAACTATGATCATGCACCCTGGTGCGAAGTGAAAGAACTTTTGATTTAAAGAAGTTTTGTATCCCTAAGTTTTTTTTACTAGTTGATGTTCATTTATTTTTGGGTTGGCAATATGTATCTTTTCTTTCCGCCAGTTTTGAATCTAGCCAATCCCAAATTTCTGTCATTAATTTTCAACCTATCACAGCCTTCTTCTTCGATTTTGAGTGTAACTTTTAAATACACCAATAAAATTGATAGGGTGTGGCTGGTTTATTCGTGAAAGGTCTCGAACTTTTCCCGAGGGTTTATAAACTGCGGATTTTCACGTCTCTTGGCCAATTGATCGTCATCTAACCTAGTGTGTGTGTCAAGCAGGAGGCGGGAGGTGCCTCTTTCATCAGGCAGCAGTACACCGACAAGGTAATGGCCACTTAACATCTTTATTCCTTGCTAGCTCAGCAGTTTAACCCGAGGGAAAGGTCGGAAACTTTAACTATGTAACCTTCTTTTCTAAAAATGTAATTTTCTGCCGGCTTATGTAATAACTTCATAAAATCTTTTCTGTAAATCGGGGATAGAGATTGATGTGCTCTCTCGAGCTCCCATTCATATTGGTCTGAGGTGACTACGTTTTGTAACTGGTTTTCTTCCCTTTGTTCTAATTTATTCTTACACGAGTCACCTCCATAGTTTGGGAATAGCCCATGATTCATCGGCCTAGTGCCCTTTAGGTTTTAATTGTTCATATCTAGGAGTGCAAGCATCCGCCTCCTTTCATTTTGCGTTCGGGCCATTTATTTCACCGTTTTTCTTTTTACATGAAGGCCCAGTAGGTTGGGTATTAAATACCCATGTATAATCATTTTCCTATTGTCAGTTGTGCCTTCAGAGGCCAGATTTTGTAAATTGGTGTTGCCTTGAATAGGCTTGGAAAACTGAGAGCCTGTTAGCTCTTTTTCAAAGTAAGATTACTGTATGCCTCTTGGAGGCTAGATGTTGAATTTTGGGAGCAAGTGCTCCATGAATTTAGGGGATTTCTGCCCTTTGAACAAATTTGTGCTCGTTTGTAAATTTGAGCTAGGAGCTTAAAAATTGTAAAACTAGGGGCTTGAAGCCCATGAGTGTTAAAGTTCTGAAATCTTGGATTTTTTTTCTATTTTATACCTGAAACGGCATTGCTATCTCACTAAGTGAAAAGTTGTTCAGTTTGTTGCTTTTTTTTCAAAAATATAACCTTCAGTTTAAGTTTTAAATTCTTTTCTTGACATTGTAGTTAGACCCATTCATCCCGGCACCTTCTTTAACCTCTGTTGGTCCATGAAAACCCCGGAAAAATTATTATTATTATTATTATTATTATTATTATTATTATTATTACAGCGGAGAGCTGAGGGTGAGAAAGGAAACGGTAGGGCTGTAGGACTGGACAAATAAATAACCGCATTAAATAAAAATTTTAATGTATTTTCTAACTTTCCTTTTTTCCTCTCTTTTGTTTCTTTTCAATTCAATAACTTAACAACGAACAAATGTGATCGATCACATTAAATAACAATTAGTAAAGATTTTAAATCAGCGACAACAACAAGTAATCAGAAAGTTTATCATAAATAACAGCTCTCGGAGCTTCATCATCGACCAGGGAGAATGAGCTCACAATTTCATACTCTCTTTTGGCATTCGCCGCCTTTACTCCACAGGGAAGCCCACAAAATGCATATTAGAATCGGAAGGATCTAAAGTAATTAAGGAGCTAAAGCTCGCGCTACAAAATGGGTCATTAGGAAGGTAAATGCTAATATAATAAGAAAATAGGTCACGCACAAGTAGAGAGGGATACATAACACACACTAGCGATCCCATGGCATAGTCATAATAAAACCTAATGGGGCAGAAGAACCAGTTACACGGAGAATAAGCCATACTGCGCTGTGACTGAGGAGGAAAAATTAACGATAGAAAAGAGATACAAAACATTAAATTTAGAAAGACTTTGTCACAAGATGCAAAGTGATAAAGGGAAACGAGAATCCACACTCGTGCTTCCTTTTAGTGCATCACGCAATTACGGTGGTTACATTCGCAGCTTTAAAACTAAGAAAACCTACGTTGTTCAATATTTAATATAAGAACCTCCCTGCATTAAAATAAAAGTAGGTACGGCATGACCCTAAACTGTATATGCTAAGGGGAACGCTGTTATCTGCCAGTCTCACTAGATTGTTCTACAATTCACATGGTTAGGATGAAAAAGCCGCCTACCTTGTATATTTGTAAACTGTAAACACAATATTTATAACGTGTCGGTTTTCTTTGAATGTATAAATATAGGAAAGTAAGACTGACTGTTTATATGGAGCGCTGTGCAAATCAAACCGGAATATCTTGAAAAGGTCGGTTTTCTTGCGATTATAGCGCCTTTTTAAATACTGTACCTCAATCAACATTGCGCCAACTAGTGAAGGAGAGCTTTGTAACAACAATCGAACGTCACTGTTTCCTCCCCTGCAAAGTGTGTTTGCTCTCTCGCTTCACTGTGACGTGTGCTTACCACGTACGCTGCCCGCATTTACGTCAAGGCAGCCCGGACGCACGTCATCTGGTGACTTACCATCAGTTTCGTCTGTCATTTTGAAATGAAGCCATCTAGAAGACCACAGATTGCTGTTACTAGTACCGAGGGAGTTAGCTTCACGGTTTCGGTCACGAAGTTGTCAGCTTACATTTAGGGAATAATTAGTCGGTTCGAACTCCTACTACCGAGCTCGATAGCTGCAGTCGCTTAAGTGCGGCCAGTATCCAGTATTCGGGAGATAGTAGGTTCGAACCCCACTGTCGGCAGCCCTGAAAATGGTTTTCCGTGGTTTCCCATTTTCACACCAGGCAAATGCTGGGACTGTACCTTAATTAAGGCCACGGCCGCTTTCTTCTCACTCCTAGCCCTTTTCTGTCTCATCATCGCCATAAGACCTATCTGCGTCGGTGCGACGTAAAGCAACTAGCAAAAATAAAATAGCGAACTCGTACTGTATTTAGCCCTGAAGATGGTTTTCAGTGCTTTTACATCTTCACATCAGGCTAATGCTGGGGCTGTACCTAAATGAAGGTCATGGTGGCTTCCTTCCTAGTTTCTTTCCTTTTCTATTCCATCGACCTATAAGACCTGTCTGTGACGCTGCGACGTAAAACAATTAGCAAATCAAGCTACTTTATAGCAATAATAATAATAATAATAATAATAATAATAATAATAATATAATTATTATTTCTTTCTTCATCCGTTTACCCTCCAGGGGTTGTTTTTCCCTCTGACTCAGCGAAGGATCCCACCTCTTCCGCCTCAAGGGCAGTGTCCAGGAGCAGGAGACTTTTGGTCAAGAGCATACAACTGGAATGAGGACCAGTACCTTGCCCAGGAGGCCTCATCTGCTATGCTGAACAGAGGCCTTGTGGCGGGGATGGAAAGATCGAAAGGGATACACAAGGAAGGGGTAAGGAAGCGTCCGTGGCCTTAAGTTAGGTACCATCCCGGCATTTGCCTGGAGGAGAAGCGGGAAACCTCGGAAATCTCCTTCGAGGATGGCTGAGGTTGGAATCGAACCCCCTCTACTCAGTTGACCTCCAGAGGCTGAGTGGACCCCATTCCAAACCTCGTACCACTTTTCAAATTTCGTGGCAGAGCCGGGAAATCGAATCCGGGCCTCCAGGGCTGGCAGTTAATTACGCTAACCACTACACCAAAGAGGTGAATATTATTATTATTATTATTATTATTATTATTATTATTATTATTATTATTATTATTATTATTATTATTATTATTATTATTATTATTATTATTATTATTATTATTATCTGTTGTGGTGATAATATTTCAAGGCTCTCCTCAAGTAATGAATGTACTAAGCTCGTAATTAAGTAAATTTATTTATAGTTATTTCTTCTTTATTTTAACTTATGCCTAAGACCTCCTACATTACTTTTTTATGTGTCCCTGTATAGAAATAATATGCAGTTTCCTCTTTATGTGAGGGTAAAGAGCCCCCTTGTATTGTGTTCCAGGTAAACAAGGGAAGTACCAGGTTATTCTGAAGAAAGTGGAACTGCCAGCAGTTCCCCGAGCGGAGTGTATGGAGCGACTGCGCCGTACCAGGCTCGGGAAACACTTCATACTGCACGAGAGTTTCATTTGTGCTGGAGGTGAACGGGGACGAGATACTTGCCAGGTACACCATCTTCAAAAAGTAATTTAGTTATTTCAGAGGCCAGTTCCTCTTAGAGCGGTAGATAATTAATAACCAAGGTGGAGATAATTAAATATAACGGTGCCCGAACATTTGCAGTCACCACAAAATCACGGACATTCCGGTCACTGAGATATGCTTGTGGCCACTCAGAGAAATTCCCCAGCAGTCACAGGAGATTTACGTTCAATGCAGCAGGGGGTGGGCCTCGTTAGCTCAATATCAGGGTATCCCCACTAATCTGCCTGGGCTCCTGCTCGCTCGTTCTGGATCAGCATTCTTCTCTCACGCAAATTATTTACAGTCTGATACCTTCGGCCATGATTGTGCACATTATAATGGTTATATGCACAGAAAGTATAGGGAAAATGAACATGGCATCGTCACCTGGGTGTGTCTGAGGAAGAAGAACAAGTCATGTTTCTGGAAACATAAAATTTTGCAGTTTTTAAACAAAGTATAGAACATCCCAATTGTATATTGTGTTGGAAGTTGCGATTAGATCAGATGACGGGTTTATTAGTGACAATGTTTACGTACGGTTGAAACACGTTTAAAAACGGGCACTTTTTACGTTCCATCTGCGAAAAGAAATATTAAAATAATTTCAAATTTAAAACCTAACGTAAAATGAAACTAGGATAATGATGACGTCATTTGTCTGTAGGCGTATTGGTTATTTAATGAACACCCTCCAAACTCGAGTACATAAATTTAGTCGACAGTAAATTATATGTTTTAAAATTATGATTCCCATCACACTTTATCCTGAATATTGAAATAGAACGAGTGAGCAGGAACCCAGGCAGGTTAGTATCCCGGGATTCATTTAAAGACGCCCATCTGCTGCATTGACCACAAATCTCCTACTTCATTTTGTCTTACTAAAGTTTCTTCAGCGGCCATACTGATTTCATTTGTCAGGATTGTCCACTCTTCATCTGCTATGTTTATTTTATTATTTTTATTTACTCCTTGTGTAATATGTTCCTTGAAACATTCCTCTCTCATTTCCTTCAAGTTATCCATATCTCGTGTCCTTACCTTTCTTCAATGTCTTCAACTTCAAGCGGCATTTCATGACCACCAAGTTGTCCCTGAGTCCACGTCTGCTCCTGGAAAGTCTTGCAATCTTACATCTGGCTTCTGAATCTTTTATTACCTATTTGATGTTTTCCAGTGTCTCCAGGCCTCGCCCACGTAGATAGTCGTCGTTCATAGTTTTTAACTAAATATGAACGTGTCGAATTCTGTAGAATTCCTCTTCATTTAATTTGTCCCAGTTCATATTCTTGTATTAGATTACCTTCTCTTCCTGAATTGCAATCCCCTATTTTCGTCTCCTTTTGCATATTCTATTAAATCTTCTCTCCCATCGTATATTATTTAGATTTCATCATCTGCTAAACTAGCAGGCATGTAAACTTGCGCTGTAGTGGTGGACATTGTCTCGGTATCACTCTTGACCACAACAATTTGTTCACTATACTGGTCATGGTAACTCATTCATTGCCCTGTTTCCGATTCATTATTAAACAAATTCCTGCATTTCCCCTACTTGATTTTGTGTTGATAAATAGGAAAATTAGTAACCGGTAATCTTTATATTCAAACATCGCGTATAATTATTTCATTTCAAATATTCAAAATGATCCGTAATTGTGTAAATATTTGCTGTATTGTGTTTCTGCATTCAGTTTCCACTCTCGAAAAAGTAACCTGGCTATACAGATACGTCTAACCTTCCTTTTCTTGTTTCAGGGTGACGGAGGTGGTCCCCTTGTGTGCCCACTAGCTCACGATTCCTCCCGTTACGTTCAGGCTGGGATCGTCGCCTGGGGTATAGGCTGCGGGGATGATACGCCCGGCGTGTACGCCAACGTAGCACTCTTCAAGGACTGGATCGATGAACAGATGTTATACAATAACCTGGAGTCGGCAACTTACTCGCCATAACAGGGCAAACAGGCTGTCTCTGTGAAGTGCGGATTCATACCAAAAACATACTACCCGAAAACCGTACCTTCTGTCAAACTTGGTGCCAAAAGAATGTGCTACTGGAGTGCGATTGTGATGATTTTTGTACTAGGAATCGTAAAACTATCTTAATGATAAATCTATATTTAAGGATTATGCTGCATTTTACATGTCATATCACTTATATCCTGTATTTCACTCCCAACTACAACCGAACGAATTGCCGCGCGTTAGCGTTCTACAGATATGAAGCCAAACTCTGCATTCGGAAGACGTGTGGCGTTGAACTTCACAGTCAGCTGTCCTGAGAAAGGTTTTCTGTGGTTTCCCATTTTCACTTCAAGGTAAATGCCGGAATAGTTCGTGTTCACAGGCCACATCCGATTCATTCCACTTCCTTAAGCAGTTTCACTCATAATTTCATTTCATTTTCATTAACTCTTCAACTGAGTTTGGTGACAGGAAGGGCATTCGGCCGTAAAGCATAGTCATACTGTTTCGTCCCATTTCACTCCCAACTACTGATAGATCCGGCGTTATCTGTCCAAGTAGGAGACATTTCTGGTGATTTTTATTTTGTTTTTCATTGCATTTTATATCTGAATGCAAAATAGATTTACAGCATGCTATTTTAATTAATAAGATTTTATTTCTGGGATTATATATATATACATACATACATACATACATACATACATACATAGTCATTATTACGGACTGCTAGCTTGGGTGGCTCCGATGTCAGAGCATTGGTATTCTGAGCCTGACGTATCGGGTTCGATTCCGGCTTAGTTCCGTGGTATTTGAAGATATTCGAATACGTCAGCCTCTTACAGAATGATTTATTGGCACATAAATGAACTTCAGAAGATCAAAATTTCTGTAAAATTCCCTGGCGTGGCCAGGAATCGAACCCGGGGCGTCCAGGTAAGAGGCAGGAACGCTACCCCTACACCGCGGGGCTGGCAAAGCAAATACAGTAATAGTATTTTGTGTTTGTGTATGAAATAGAGGCCCTTCGCGATGTTCTGGTGAAACAAAATACAGAAGATTTGTTCTGCATATGTGCCGCGCGCGTTTACTGACGAACAGAAGGCAACACGGATGGAAATTGATGGAAATTTCATTGACACGTTTGACCGAGATCCATATTTTCTGAAAACCATCATCACAGGCTATGAAGGAGATCCGGAGACCAAGCGACAATCAATTGTATGGGGTTCACCACGTTCCCCACGTCCAATTAAAAAAAAACATAATAATTGCGTTAGGCCGTCACTATTGTAAAGGCAGCAGGTTTTTGAGAATTTCGTAGACTTAATTATTAGAAATAAGACAAATATTATGTGGATAATAAATGTTATTGAATAGAACGTGGTACACTTGGAATGTGGGTAATAACTCGGTGTAATATGGGTCTGTCACATAAGAAATAACTAAGAGTTCGGCAGTACCGGTAATATAACGAGTAAAAGTAAGATCAATATAAGAATTGCCCTATGTGTTGGGATAGTTGCTCGGCACAGCATTCAAATTAAAGTGATGTTTGAGAAAATCAAATGCATTTTCATTTGTTGGATGTCTATATTAAAATCAGCCATCATGACGATTGGCACATCAACATCAAACTCGTCGTCAGTCATTAAACTTGATTCAGAGTAACGCATGACTGCACTAAAGATAAATATTTTCAAGTCGGGAGAAATGAAGGAAGGGTGAATATATAGGGAGGCTTATATAAATCGAGTGTGTCCGTTAACATTAAATTCGTTATTCTATACAACTGACCACGATGTATTCACAACGACAGCTAACCCCCAACTAACCCCGCAAGTCAACACAGAGCCATCTTATAACAGAGTATGTGTGTGACGTCGCATATTTAGCACACATATTGCCTTACTTTGAAGCGTTATTTCATGAATACGTTTCGGAGTTTCAATGATTTTTTTTTCGCTCCTCTTGTATGTGTCAAGTGAGACATTAAACATAATCGGAAGTTAAAAACTCGCTGCGATATACGCGTTCTACCCAAACACTAAAAGCGTCTTAAAGTTTTCCTTTCTATGTACACATTGTCGAGGAATGTAATTCTACGTTAAAAGGATTCTCTCCAAAAGTCCAGAATCAAGACACTGTTGAACGCCTTTTTCGATAGGAATGGTATGACCTACCAGGAATTTCTTGCATGGTTCAAACTGACAGCACCCCCTTCTACGACAACGTTTAGAAACAGATTCTGCTACGCATTTGGCGTGTATGGCTAGGATTGTAAAGCACTGGAAAGTGAAATCCTCTCCACAACAACGCCCGCCCGCACACTGCGATCCGTGTGCCCAACTTCTTAATTAAGTGGCGGGTAACTCTTGTCGAACATACAGAGTAGTGCCCGGAGACTTTTTTTGTTCCCCGCCTCAGCGGAATCCTGAAAGGTATGCATTGGGCTGGCATGCCAGACATCGAAAGACGTGTGACATCAGTGCTTCGAGTATTCCAAAAGACTCTTTCGCTGCCAGTTTCCAGCAACTGTATACACTTTGCCAAAAAGTATTGTAGCCAACAGACAGTACTTTGATGGCGACTAACGGTATTTTTATTGTAACTTCTAATTTCTTTGTGTTATGGTACCGTTCACTGACATTTTAGATACACCTTCTAACCTTAGCAATAAATATCGGTGTCAACTGTTTGCGATTTGTATCGTAATGTACATCTCATGCCATCGAACTGTTATGAAAAGTGATAATTGACTACTAAACGTGACTGCATTTCTGCCACACACACAGAATGCTTAGATGAGCTACGCTATGCCATGTCATACCAAGCTATGTTGTGCTATGTCACGAATACAAAGCTAAACTAGACTATGCTAGGCAAGCGTTTAAAAAGGGCCGATTGAAGGGGAGGCTTTTTCATTGGCCGCTGTCTTGGAAAAATGAAAAAAAAGAGAAATAAATAGAAGAAGATTCTGTATACGTGAAACTGGAAGTGAATAATTCATGGCGAATCCCACTATTTAATTCAAGCATTGCATGGAAATGAATAAAATATTATTTTCGTCTAAATCAGGAACATTTCATGAACTTCCCTTTACTACTGAAAATTAAGGCAAAATTAATATGAAGTACCCAAATTAAAGAATGTACAGTAAAATGTACGCAAAAGCAATAAATGATACGTAAAATCAATTTCCATTTTCATTTAAGTTATTTCTGGCCAACAGTTGTCTTTCAAGGTTATATATTTAATCATTTGACAGATAAGTGTATTCTAGTACCTTTTCAATCAGTACTTCCTTCCGTCTGTCTTCCACCATAATTAAGAAACACAAAAACAATCAATATTATAGCTACTGTATTAAGGTATTTCACATACATGAAACGACTGTTTGCTAGATCTGTACCGGGAATTTCCATTGCAGGCAATATCGTCACTGAATCCCTTCTGATTGCTGACCACCTAGCTAGCCATTTCGCGGATGTATCTGGCTCCGGGAATTACCATCCTCATTTCCTCGCTGTGAAGCGGGAGGCAGAACGTCATCACCTTAGTTTTGCCTCTCAAGCTTCAGAGGACTACAACGTGCCCTTTACGGAGTGGGAACTCCTCAGCGCCTTAGCGCTTTGCAAGGACACGTCTCCTGGACCGGACAACATCCATAACCAGATGTTGAAACACCTTAGTGATGATAGTCTACTCTATCTCCTTCGTGTGTTCAACCGTATCTGGATGGAGGGTGATTTTCCGTCTCAGTGGCGAGAGGGCATAGTCATTCCTGTCCTCAAGCCTGATAAAGATCCTAAGTATGCAGGAAGTTACAGGCCGATTTGTCTTACCAACTGCCTGTGTAAGCTATTTGAGAGGATGGTAAATCGCCGACTCGTGTGGTGTCTGGACAAACAAGGACTCTTGTCGGAATACCAGTGTGGTTTTCGAGCCGCTCGATCCACCACTGACCACTTGGTCCGCCTGGAGAGCTCTATCCAGGATGCGTTTCTCCGTAAACAGCACTTGATAGCTGTTTTCTTTGACATAGAGAAGGCCTTCGACACCACATGGCGATATGGTATCCTTTCAGTCCTGCATCAATGGAGATTCCGAGGTAACTTGCCGGTATTTATTGCGAATTTTTTGTCCCTCCGTCTATTCCGTGTCCGAGTAGGGAGGACATATTCGCAATATCACGTTCAGGAAAATGGAGTCCCACAGGGATCGGTCCTTAGTGTCACTCTGTTCGTGATTGCCATAAACGGTATTGTCGCTGCTGCTGGTCCAGCAGTAATACCGTCGCTATATGTGGACGATTTTGCTCTGCACTATAGGTCGTGCAGTATGGCAGTCGCAGAGCGACAATTACAGCAAGCTATTAGGAGGGTGGAGAAGTGGACGTTAGAACATGGTTTTCAGTTTTCTGCCGCAAAGACCTCCGTTGTCCACTTTTGTCATCAACGTACTCTTCACCCACATCCTGAGCTTTATTTAGGAAATGTCGTTCTTCCAGTTGTTGACACTTACCGATTTTTTGGGCTCCTTTTTGACAGTAAATTATCGTGGGAGCCACACGTGCGGGAGCTAAAAGTGCAATGCACCAAGAGGCTTAACCTCTTGAGGTTTCTTAGCAGCACTAATTGGGGAGCTGACCGCGTGGTGCTCCTCAGATTTTACAGGGCACACATTTTATCCAGGTTAGACTACGGCAGTGCAGCATATGGCTCAGCAAGGCCAAGCGTGCTTGGGAAGCTGAACAGCATCCACCACAGCGGGGTTAGGTTGGCGACGGGAGCTTTCCGTACAAGCCCCATTGCCAGCCTGCTCGCTGAGTCTGGTATGCCGCCTTTACATCTGAGGCGCCAGCAAATCCTTCTTTCGTATGCTGCAAATTTGCGACAGATGCCACTTCATCCAAGCTATCCTTGCGTGTTCAACAATGGCAACCGTTTGCTGTACGCTGCTTGTTCTCGAGCAACGCAGCCGGTTGGAATACGCTTGGATAGCAGTTACAGATTGTTCGACGTACCTTCGGTTCCTTGCCTTGTCAGACAACCAAGTGGGGTACCTCCGTGGGTAGTACGACGTCCTGAAATAATCCTGGATTTGCACACTGGCCCGAAAGACAACACGGACCCTTCGATTTATCGGAGGCTCTTCCTGTCCGTTGTTGGCCGCTATCCAGGTTCAGTCGTCGTCTACACGGATGGTTCGAGGACAGATACGAAGGTGGGCTGTGCGTTCGTTGTCGACAATGATAGGTTCCTTTTTGCTCTCCCGGAAACCTGTAATGTGTACACAGCAGAGCTCTATGCTATCCGCGAAGCTCTGCGGTACGCACTGTACAATGAACGCCGACACTTTCTCGTGTGTACTGACTCCTTGAGCTCGCTCCAGTCTATTGATACCTGTTTCCCTCGGCACCCTCTGGTGCAGCGGATCCAGGACCTGCTGGCCGGGTGTTCGGATGCCGGCACCAGAATCACATTTCTGTGGCTCCCAAGCCACATGGGCATAGAGGGAAATGAATTAGCAGATAAGGCTGCCAAGGAGGCAGTTACACTGCCCCCGTTGCCTTTCAGGGTTCCAGCAAGTGATATTCGCTCTCAGCTGAGACATCTGGTTATGTCCTATTGGGAGATGGAGTGGCAGGCCATTCCACTTCCCAATAAGCTGCGAGCGATAAAAGGAACAACGAAGGTTTGGAGGACTTCTCTTCGGGCTTCGCGGAGGGAAGCCGTGGTGTTATGTCGTCTTCGGATCGGCCACGGTATCCTGACTCACTCGCATCTTTTGAAAGGGGAACCGCCTCCGATGTGTACCTGCGGCGAACACCTTACCGTGGTACACATCCTTACGGAGTGTGTAGACCTGGTCGATCTGCGCCGTAGTCTTAACCTTCCGAGTACAATCTCCCTTATCTTGCGAGATGACGAGCAGTCAGCAGACCTCGTCATCCGCTTTATGAGGGATAGTGGTCTGTTTTCTCGTGTGTGATTATGTCCTTTGTCCTAGTGTTTTTTGTGTCAATAGCGCTTTTATTCCATTGACTTCATTTTAGTTTGTGTCGCGCATTTTAATGTGTTCTTTTAAAGTCTAATGTAAAGTATGTATATATATCTGTCCTAGCAAGCAATGCCTTATTCCTTTGTCTACTGTATTTTCTCTTATTTTATTACAAAATAAGGCATTGCGAATCAGATCCACTGATTGTTTTAATCTCATACTCATTTTCCATCACCAATTTTTAAAAACTCTAGTCAGTGGATACGTTTTAAAATTTTAACTGTCATGTATCCTGTCGTCCATCTCATTCCATTAGGGGCCGATGACCTTCGATGTTAGGCCCCTTAAAACAACAAGCATCATCATCATCATCATCATCATGTTTGCTAAATGCCGAGAAAAGAAGTGATCGCACGCATGCACGAAGCTAGGTACAGCTATGTAAATCGCCCCCTTGGCGATCTGTAACATTTAGCTTGACATTGCTTAGGTTAGCGCAGCTTAGCATAGCAGTCTGTGTGTACTATTCCATGTAACTTCATTGGAGCATTTTTTTTCCGTTGGGTTGTGTAGCATAGCGCAGCTTAGCTTAGCAGCCTGTGTGTACTATTCCATGTAACTTCACTGGAGCGATTTTTGTCTTTGGGTTGCCTTGTTTCCCTGCTTGGAACATGAAGTGGAATCAGCCCCAGTATAGCCGGACAGTCCGCTTTACTCTTCAAGCATTTAGGTGCTAACGTTGTTCATACATTTTCGGCGCGTTGCCAGCGTATTCAGTCCAATAATTTTTACAAATTATTCATATCTGCTTGAAGAGAGTGGCAGGCCCAGGAATCCAGAACTAATCTGCTTCATGAACCTTATCTGTACTCTCTCGAGATGGTGTATGTGGCCTTTCTGATACGGGAGCCACACCTGAGAGAGGGTCTCACCAGGGAACAGTGTTTTGTCACATGCAATAATACGGAAATCTTTAAAATTCCTTTTGACAAACCCCAGTAGTCTGAAATTTTTCTTTCTAATAGTATCGATGTGTTTCTCAAAGGATAAGTCATTCTTGTTACTAAGGATTACACCTAGGTCATTAAACTCCTCCACACGATTTAAACATTCTCCACTGATTTCATATCCGTAAAATACAGGTGTTAATTTCCGAGTAAATGACATGACACCACACTTATCTGTATTCACTGTGAGGGACCTCTTATCACACCACTCGCATATTTGCTTCAAATCTTCCTGTAGACCATCGCCATCACTGTATTCTTCTTTGACTTTGTACAGTTTCAAGTCGTCAGCGTACAAGACATTTACTGCTCTGAACTACTGTAGTAATATCATTCAGAAACAAAAAAATAGAAGAGGCCCTAACAGTGATCCCTGTGGGACGCCAGATGAAGGTTGGTAGGAGTTAGAGATCAAACCATCGGATTTGACTATCCACAAACAACCTAGAATGAATTCAGTGAACCTGCAATTGATATCTTGGAGAAATGAAATTAGTATAGCTGGAATTATATTTGGCTTAACCACACAAGATTACAGAAATTAGAATTCGGGATCTTTACCTCAGTTGGCTTTTCAATATATCAGAGTTGTCATCTCCAGGTTCTTAGGTGTAAAGGAACGTCAGTTCACAGACAGCACGTTGCAATACATCGAGAAACTTCCCTCTACATCAACGGATTTTAAGGGTTTCTACTTGAAGCAAGTGCGATGTTCCTCTTCAAAAAACACTCACGTCAAAATTTTCTTCTTTCAATATTTCACTTATCTTGCACATAATTTGATACTCCTGGATATTTGAAGTAATAATTTAATTTTCTCTCTTTTCATATATGGTTCATATATATTTATTTACTAGAGAAAAGATCTTTAAGAGGTGATGTATGAAATAGTGATGATTAGAATTGAGAATGGGCGGTAAAATGTAGTGAAAAGAAGGTGAAATTGCAAAAAAAAAAAAAAAAAGCTGCCACGACCTAAAATAGGCTAAAAGGGACCAATAAGCAGAAAACCGCAGAAAAAGGCAAAAAAGGACAAATAATACCCACCATGTTCTGGCATAGAATGAGCCAGAATGAACATATGTTATGTTGGGCCTCATCTTCGGTCACTCGAGAAAAAACTGATTTTTCGTTAACTTCCGAGCACTAGATGGTGGTATAGACCTTCTAACTAATAGACTGCGTGCTAAAAGCCTGGATTCAATTCGAAACCTTTTGTAGTGTTCATATGGAGTTCATGACTAGGCGCTGTTGATGGAGGTTCGTTCGTCGGATGGTGACCCCTTGCTGTTATACGATGGAGTAGGCTATGTGCCGACACCGGATTTCGTCCTCTGTTTACCTCGTCACCTCGCATCCGGACGCGCGCAGGTTGCCCATGGCCGCCAAATAGAATGACCAGGTCCAGGGCGTGCCGAACAGGTCC
Source organism: Anabrus simplex (assembly GCF_040414725.1). Lineage (NCBI taxonomy): Eukaryota > Metazoa > Arthropoda > Insecta > Orthoptera > Tettigoniidae > Anabrus > Anabrus simplex. Next base: position 563,831,823 of record NC_090265.1, on the reverse strand, counting down.
TTGGTCAATCCCGGCATTAATGCCTAGTTTACAGCATGCTAGTTGATGATGATGATGATGATGATGATGATTGTTGTTTGAAGGGCCTAATATCTAGGTCATCGGCCCCTAATGGTACGAAATAAGACGAAATGATACGACAATTTAAAAATCCATAATCCTCCACTGACCAGAATTCGAAAACGTGAGGACGAAGAATGAATGAATGGATGGATATGAAGTTAAAACAATCAGTGGATCCGACCCACAATGCCCCACATTCTCAGGAACTAGCGTTAAATAATAGTATTACTGACCAAGGGACCGCTTCTAAAGCACAATACTGACTCGATGATGCTTGTAGTCGAAACGGGTCCAAAATCCAGGTCATCATAATGGTACTTATCGCTAGAAAAATAGAACCATGCTACGCGTCATGTTGCGGTACAATCAAAAGTAGCGTAGACTCGCAGTATTTCACACAGTACAGTACTATGTATTACAGGTAATGAAGTTCGCACATGTAACACAGACTTACGACGTTTCGCACACTGCGGCGCTACTTACAGGCAACGCAAACCTATGGCGTCCCTCACATAAGTGGACTAAACATAGGGACCCGCACTATCCCGTGATGTTCCTCACAGAGTGGGTACTAAGCATAGGCAAGGCAAAACCATTGTGTCGCTAATCCCATGGTGTTGCTCATCTAGGGATACGAATCACAGGTACTGTAAAAGCCGCCAACGCACACTATTGCTACTAATCTTAATGATGCAAGTTGATGAGACAATTTGTCAGAAGACAGTTGACTGGCTTACGATATGGCTACGTGTGAACACTTTGGTCCAGTTGTCTAGGCAATTGCCCAGGCAATGGATTGTCTCCAGGAGTAGGCTGAGGACAACCAACTGGGCCCAGTTGCAACCCCCACCACCCGGAGCTCAGTATTTTGGGACATTTGGTGCCGTGTGAATACGACAAGCTGTATATTTATTTTGTGCCAGTATCAACCAACTGCGTGGTCTTGATCATTTAACTACTTTAATTTTTATTGGTAAGCTGTTCGCGTAATTATGGCTCCAGTGTGGGATGACGATACTGACGTAAAATTCGTTGAGCTGTATAGGGAACAATGATGTTTGTGGGACCAGCACGAAGACCTGTACAAAGACAAAAAATGCTCGTCAAGCGGCATTTTCTGAGATTACCGATTCAGGGATTCGATGTAATTGAGGTCAAAACTTCTGCTTGACTCAGCTTTGAATTCCCAGCACATATAATTACAAAATAATGTAATTCCTCACCGGATAGGCTACTACAGGCGGTGCGTACTCAGCCATTTCTCGTCATCTACTGGCGTGGCAATAGCTTCCTCGAGTGATCTTCTCGTTTGTGATTGTCCCGCAGTAATTAGAGGACAACTGCCGCCAACAATAGTCTCATCAACTGTAAACTAGGCATACGAGCCTTTCAATAAATAAAATGAAATAAGAGTGGAGTAAGAAACTTAAATATGCTGGACAAATAGGGACAAATATTGATTTATAGGAAGAGGAATTAGGGACTTGACTAATTTATCAAAGAACATTTCGAAGTTCTTTGAAAAAATTTAAGAAAAGACTAGAGAACCCGCACTGCTCCGCAGCATTCGTTATAAATAGGTCAGAGAACTCGTCTTGGTCCGCCTCTATGGTGTAGTGGTTAGTGTGTTTAGCTGCCACCCCTGGATGCTCGGGTTCGATTCCCGGCTCTGCCACGAAATTTGAAAAGTGGTATGAGGGCTGGAACGGGGTCCACTCAGCCTCTGAAGGTCAACTGAGTAGAGGTGGGTTCGATTCCCACTTCAGCCATCCTGGAAGTGGTTTTCCGTGGTTTCCCACTTCTCCGCCACGCAAATGCCGCAATGGTACCTAATTTAAGGCCTCGGCTGCTTCCTTCCCCCTTTCCTTGTCTATCCCTTCCAATCTTCCCATCCCCCACAAGGCCCCTGTTCAGCATAGTAGGTGAGAAGAACTCGTCTTGATAAGCCTGTCGTATTCATATTCTTTTGCCTGCCCTTTTCAATGGTTTTATGAACATTTAATAAGAAGCGCCTTATGGTGTGCCGCAGTTCGTAGTCAGAATTCATCCATTATGACGTCATCATGCCGTCTGTTTGGAAAAATTCTATCCATAAATTCACTGTTTTTTTAAAGCCTGCAGTTCTTGATGTAAAGCTTGGTATTGTGTCGTAGAAGGCAATGGTATTCTTAATCGCAGGTCTTCTATACCATATAGAACGGTTGTCTTGTGAGCTCATATGTGAGTCTCAAAGGAGCTATTTTCTTTTGCCAGGCAGAGAAATTTAAGATATATGGCCTTCATCTTTCTAGTGTAGCTAGTTAATCCTTCGACAGGTGTTCTCAGATAATGTCTAAGCCGTATGTCATGATCGGATCTGTTTGTACCAACGAGCTAGAAAGAGGATTCTAGCTTGTTGGTTTGTACATAGACTTTGTTTCCCTTACGCTACACACGTTCAATTCGGCTTGTCAATTCAATGTGAACAAGCCGAATGGACAAGCCGAATTGACAGTGTGTATGCAAAAGTTTGTTCAAACGATGTGATATAAGCCAGAAATTTGAACTGATGGCATGATGGAAATTAATCATTTTTGCTTGACACATCGGCTTGATCGTGTGTGTGGAAGCGTCAATTCACTTTCTCAAATCAGCTGTTCTGTGCATGAGCACCAGTGATTGGCGTCTGTCTAGCAACAAGTGTAACGCGTATTTTTTCCTGTGTGCATAGTCAGTACATTGATAGACCTTTTTCAAGTGACACCAGGCTTTGCTAAAGTAGTTTTTTATTTACATTACATAGTGTTGTCAGTGCAATGGGTTCTTGGAGTAAGTATTTCCTTCTTCAGTTCATAGAGTTGTTTTGGGGGGGGGGAAGAATGCCTGTTGAAAATAACCTCTAAAGATTATCATAACAAAGTGAAACGTGAGGAAGCTTATAACACGCTCGTACAAAAACTTAGAGATCGATCCCCTTGGCAACAAAACACTAGTGACAAAGAAGATAAATAGTTTGAGAACTGCATTTCGTAAAGAACTGTGTAAAACAGACAGTTTGGTTAGTGGAATGAGTGCAGATGACGTGTATGTACCTAAACTATGGTACAGTACTTCGATCAATTGTTATTCCCGACGGATCAAGAGGTGCCAATGATGTCCAAATCTTCGTTATCAGTGTCCTTCTTTATCAACGGAGAAACACGGGACAGCAGATCTAGATATGTTTTTTCATTCATCCGCAAATAATTATGCCAATCTTTGGGGGGGAAACCGAAGCTCCTTTAAAAGGTTAACATGGGAGTACTGGGCTCGTTTTAAAAGCCAGTCTTTAACCCACACATTCCGCTTGAATTGACGCCTTATTTTCACAATTACACAATTACATACATCAGTAATAACTCATCGTCCGAAAACATGAAGTTGCAATTTCCCAAACACAAGCACGACCAAATTTTGGAGTTAACCACATCGAATTGACACACCAAACTGAACGTGTGTATGTGATTGCTGCGTCAGTTAGATTTGTCAATTCTGACAAACCGAATTGAACGTGTGTAGCGGACTTTAGCAGCATGTAATTTATTACGAGCCCTCTGCCATCTGTTAAATATACAGTATTTGGAAGCTGGGAAAGGTTATAAAATCAAGGAGTATCGAGCAACGAATAGTATTCTTCAGTGATCAATTATAATTTGTTTTACGTCACACCGACACAGAGAGGTTTCGTGGTGACGATGGTATGGGAAAGAAGGAAGGGAAGGAAACGGCCGTGGCCTTAATAAGGTACAGCCCCAGCATTTGCCTGGTGTGAAAATGGGAAACCACGGAAAATATTCAGGGCTGCCGACAGTGGGGTTCGAACCCACTATCTCCCGGATTCAAACTCACACCTGCGCGCCCCTAACCGCACAGTCTTCCGTGATAAGAGAAAGTGTATATTCTCTGGCTTGACAGGTATTAATCAAACATAGCTGCATGCAGTGACATTACTAAGGATGAAAGTCACATAGAATATTAATAAGAGCATTAGTTGTTTAGCAAGCTGCTAAGTACGGAATGCATTGCGGGTAAGGGTAAGCCTTTGCCTGCAATTATTGGAGTGATCATTTAATGATTTAATGTTATGATTACTCGAAGTTGTCTGAACTTAGAGACCTATCAATGTTTCATGATTCACCGGCCTATAATTCCGGAGAGAATAAAACAAAAATGTAGCAGATCGATTCGCCAAAGCTTCATTTTAGTAAACTCTTTTTTTTTTTTTCCACTTGCTTTACGTCGCACCGACACAGATAGGTCTTATGGCGACGATGGGACAGGGAAGGGCCAGGAGTGGGAAGGAAGCGGCCGTGGCCTTAATTAAGGTACAGCCCCAGCATTTGCCTGGTGTGAAAATGGAAAACCACGGAAAACCATTTTCAGGGCTGCCGACAGTGGGGTTCGAACCTACTATCTCCCGAATACTGGATACTGGTCGCACTTAAGCGACTGCAGCTATCGAGCTCGGTGTAAACTTTTAATATATAGATTATGTATACAACTGATAGGGAATCTGCAATCAATCAATCAATCAATACTGATCTGCATTTAGGGCAGTCACCCAGGTGGCAAATTCCCTATATTTTGTTTTCTTAGCCTTTTCCTAAATGATTTCAAATAAATTGGAAATTTATTGAACGTCTCCCTTGGTAAGTTATTCCAATCCCTAACTCCCCTTCTGCCATGTGGGCAAGACGGATAAATGCAGATAAATGACACTTGATTAATTGAATGATTGAACTAAGTCCCTAATACGATAAGATTACACTGACTGAATATTATTGTTGGCTGAGCTGTGTTTTTTCTCTTCTGCTGCTGTTCATTTCCACTAGATGGTACTACTGCTTCAGTTACAAAATATGGCCACTCAACGACGGGTGTCCAATAGTTACTAAATGTAGTTTGTTTGCAACTAAATTTGACTACAATATATTACTAGTAACTGCCAGCTCTAATTCCAGATATGGAGAAAGTTTAAAGGTAGATTCAGACACATCTATATTACTTACGCTCACAGTCAAGTTGGTAACATTTCTCTTGAAGAATTGCTTCCAAACACAAATATAAATTGTAAAGGTAATGTATTCATGACTATTGATCTATGGTGACCGGGGCTCATTCCCGATTCCCGTACTATTTTCTTCCGCGTAACATTGCCTGGTGCTGACGTCTCGTGGAGTGTGATGTCATTCATCAAATGTCAAAACCATGGTATTTTCAGACTCCTTGCAATTTACTGCTGTGGCTTTCAACAGATATAGCACCTCTGTTAGAATTCCGGGTCTGTTATGGACGGTAAGAGAAGTAGAGGTAGACGAAGATGGTTAGACTCAGTTTCTAACGATTTAAAGATAAGAGGTATAGAACTAAATGAGGCCACAGCACTAGTTGCAAATAGAGGATTGTGGCGACGTTTAGTACATTCACAGAGGCTTGCAGACTGAACGCTGAAAGGCATAACAGTCTATAATGATAATTTATGTGTGTATAATAATAGTCTTGTTTTTTATACTGAAGTGACATCTAAACATCACCTACTTAGAGACAGGCCCGGCAACAGCATTCTCGGGTCCTTGGGCAACTGACAGGTCCGAACCCCTAAATTCAGGTCCCACCCTCATTTAATTTAGACCATAACTGCGAGCTTATAGGTTATTTTAAACCAAGACTTACCTGATTATCATCCTCTGGCGGCGGAATTTGCACTAAAAATTGTGTAAAATTGTTGCAAAATTTTTATCGGTGCAAACGGGGAGTATTTGTGGTGATAATTTCGTGCAAAAGCGACAATGGATGCACCGATTAAACACCAATGAAAATGTACCAAAGCTGAACCATATTTTTTCAAATTAATTTACAACATTTTTGTCCGCCTCTGTGGTGTAGTGGTTAGCGTGATTAACTGCCACCTCCGGAGGCCCGGGTTCGATTCCCGGCTCTGCCACGAAATTTGAAAAGTGGTACGAGGGCTGGAACGGGGTCCACTCAGCCTCGGGAGGTCACCTGAGTAGAAGTGGGTTCGATTCCCACCTCAGCCATCCTGGAAGTGGTTTTCCGTGGTTTCCCACTTCTCCTCCAGGCGAATGCCGGGATGGTACCTAAGGCCACGGCCGCTTCCTTCCCTCTTCCTTGCCTATCCCTTCCAATCTTCCCATCCCTCCACAAGGCCCCTGTTCAGCATAGCAGGTGAGGCCGCCTGGGCGAGGTACTGGCCATACCCCCCAGGTGTAACCCCCGACCAAGAGTCTGAAGCTCCAGGACACTGCCCTTGAGGCGGCAGAGGTGGGATCCCTCGCTAAGTCCGAGGGAAAAACCGAACCTGGAGGGTAAACAGATGATGATGATGATGATGATGATTTACAACATTTTTACAAAAAAAAGTAGTACATTAATTAGACAATTTCCGCACCAAGTTCGCGCCAAAAATACACCAAAGTTTTTCTTTCAACCTTCTTTATTTTCAACACCACTGTTGTACCAAATTTGTTTAAAAAATGCTCCAAATTTACACCAAGGTTTTGGGTGCATTTGTGGAATAACTTGGTGTCATTTTAGTGCAAAATTTCTGGGTGTTTGCCCTACAAATGTAATGGTTCAAAATTGGTGTAATCTCAGTGTAAATTGGCGTATTTTGGGTGTATCTTTCGAAGCAAGCATTGTAGTACATTTGTGGAATAATCTTGGTTCCACTTTCCTGCAAAATTAGTGCATATTCTTTCTCATTTACCCCAAAAATATAATACAAAATTGATATAAAACTGGTAACCACAACAATAACGTCATACTTCTCTGCTGCGCAGTGGCACACGCTCTACCTTCATGTGTTTCTTCACTTTTTAAACAACAAGGGGTTGTATTCTTATTGGCATTTACTTAAACTTTAAGTTTTATTTTTAATTCATCTTTTTGGTCCCGGGTTCCTGAGCATTTGCCCGCCCTGTCCCACTTGTCGCCAGCTCTGCTTACAGATGCACATGATAGAATATCTCTCTCAACTTTCTCTTAGAATGTTGTGTATACTGATGAGACACAGAGTCGATGCAATTTGTTGATCCCCGAGCAGTGTATTAACTGGGAACGTACACACACAATCATAAAAGTAACATCGCAGTGAACCTGATTGTCAGTCATTGTTGCCAGGTCTCCCGAGGTACTTCCCCGCAATCAGTGTAGGTTGTAGGTGCAGGTCATCTCTCCCCTCTTGCTGTACTCGAAACCCACACTTGATTTCATTGCATCATTCAAAGGGAAATGTCCGACCCGCAATTAATCAGATCAGGTTGATAATTCAGAGTCAGTTGTGGAAAGTTCAGTTTGTGACTTGGTGACCAGTGCTCCAGTTTATGTCGATGGTGTACGGGTCTACTGGCGTAAGCCACAAAAAGAAAATTTCTCAGGAGGGACAAAAAACAGTTCGCACCTCACCTGTATTCCACAACCTCTCTGATACTACGTTTGCTGCTGCTGTAGATGTTGACCTGGATGGTTGCTGTGCACTGAGAGTAAACTTGTTCGCTACTGCAGAAACCATAATGCTCTATTATTAATAAAAATGTTATTAGCTTAACGCCCCATTAACTACTTTTCGGAGACGCTGAGATGCCGGAATTTAGTCCCGCAGGGGTTCTTTAACGTGCTAGTAAATCTACCGACACGAGGTTGACGTATTTGAGCACCTTCAAATACTACCGGACTGAGCCAGGATCGAACCTACCAATTTGGAGTCAGAAGGCCAGCGCCTCAACCATCTGAGCCACTCAGGCCGGCAGCTCTACTATTGCTTGTATCGTTTTTGCGCTGAATATGCCTCGTCACTGTAAATTTTACTTCTTCACCCAAGTTCATTCGCCATTGTTTACAATTTAACATATCGACTGCTGATTACAGCTCAGTTGCTATATTCGTTACAAATCGATAGACACCACCGCGAATATTCTTCGCACCGTATGCTGGAGTTACAAAGACTCGGCTGCAGGAGGATCATATTCGTGACTCAATTTCCCTCTTCGAGCATATCGCTCAAACTCAGGGTCATGCTGCATGCATTAGCCTTTTGTCTATCAGTCATCATTTATTACATCGGAATATGCCGTGTCCCTTAGAAATTATAAGCGTGACAAAACTGATCTGAAAATATGTTTGTCAACTTTCTGGTTTAGAACGCGAGTACTGGACCGAAGTTAGAGAAGTATTCATGATGAAGGCACCACCGCGATATTTATGGCGTAGAATGCATCTTTATGAGGGAAATAGAATGGATTGCATTGGATGTACTGTGTAGAGATCAGATGAATGCGAGAATGAGGAATGTGGCCTGCAAGCACAAACTTACTGTTCTGCCCAGACAGATCGGCTCTTACTTGCTACACGAAAACATTGACTCGCAGGTTGCTGGATTACAACTGACGAGAGCGAAGAGCTGCCAGTAGAAGATAATAAAGTCGCCTGGGTAGCAACGGAGTTGCTATGGTAACCATTGCGTCACTGGCTCTGATGGTGAAAACCCCTTGGCCCCGTGCCTCACTGGACATGTGCATTTTTCTGATCTCCCAACAATACATTACCTGATCAAAAGTATCCGAATATCTACATCAAACTGAAGACACAGAGCAAGTGGTTGCGCAGTTTGGGTCATGCAGCTATCGGCTTACATTCGGGTGATAGTGGATTCATACCCCACTGTCGGCAGTCTGAAGATGGTTTTCCGTGGTTTCCCATTTTCACACAAGAAATTAATTAATTAATCAATTAAGGCCACAGTTCTTTCCTTCCCACTCCTAGCTCTTCCCTATCCCATCGACGCCGTGAGACCTATCTGTGTCGGTGCAAGGTAAAGCAAATTGTAAAAATAAAAAACCGAATAATGAGATTATTGCTAACATACTTTCTAACATTCAACATCAGTATAATGTTGTCTGCCTTTTTCGTTTGTCACAGCCAACGAGCGAGTTTTCCGTGCGGTTAGGGTCGCGTAGCTCTGAGGTTGTGTTCGGGAGATGGTGAGTTCGAATCGCACCGTCTGCAGCCCTGAAGATGGTTTGTCGTAGTTTTCCATGTTTACACCAGGTAAATGCTGGAGCTGTACTTTAATTAAGTCCACGGCCGCTTCCTTCCCAGTCCTAACTATTTCCTATCGTTGCGTAGCCGAAATCCTTCAATGTCTTAGTGCGACGTTAAAAGCCACTAGCAAAAAAAATATTATTACACCCCTGACTATGCTGGAGAGACTTTCCACCAGGTGTCGGAACGTTTCCGTGTGAATGGCATCCCATTCTTCCAGATGTTGGACAGTGGGGTCTGACACGAAGTCACCGTTTTAAGTCACCCTACAGGTGTTATGAGTGGGCCAGTCCAGTTGTAAATATTACTACTCTTAAACCATTGGCTTACAGAGTCCGCTTTATGGCGCCGACCATTATCTTGTTTGTATTAACAATGTTCAACACTGAACTGGTTTTCCAAAGTAGACAGTACGAAAGATTTCAGAATGTGTTGATATCCTTCTATGTTTACAGCGACATGCTGTGCTACAAGGAGGCCGAGTCAATGCCACGAGAAACATCCCCATACGATAATCCCACCTCCTCCGAAATTCACTATTGGTACTAAAAATTCAGGATGGTTGCGTTCCTCGGGCATTCTGCATACCCAAATCCTACCATCAGATTGCAACAATCACTCCAAATAGCATGTTTCCATCGTTACAGTATCCAGTGGCATCACTCTTTACATTTATTATTAAGAAGAAATATTTCGTTTATGGTTAGCTGCTCGACCAAGAAACCCTTTTGTTTTTAATCCCCAGCCCACAGGCATGGGACTGGCCGTAGTTCGCGTAGCAGTTTGAAGTTTCCTGGTAAATCTTTATACGGACTATCGACGATTTTCTCGCACGATCCTCTTCATTGTTCATCATCGCGACCACTACCATCACCCTCGGTGTCAGTACATGTGGCCGACCAGATCGTGGTTGCGCAGTGGTTGTACTTTCAAGTTTCCACTTGACAACTATATCACTGACAGCCGATTTTGGTACATTCGTAAGGCTAGAAATATAGACATATGCGGCCAGCAATGAAAACCCCACGTTGAAAGCTTATAAGCTCACCTGACCTGCACATATTATTGCTCAGTAGTTGCACTGAGCAATACAAACCACCTTGCCCACTTTTATACGGGTGCATTACGTCATTTGTTGTTCTTAACTACCATACAGGGGTGTCCAGTCCAACTAACTTTGATCACATAGTGAAGATTTTGTTCAGTGGCACCTTGCCATGTCCGCTCGAACACGGCCGCCCGACGCCTCCTCCACTCGGGCATGAGCATCCTCCACGAGCTGCTGATGCTCAGAGAAGGTCTGCAAGACGTCCTCAGTACTACCTCATCATCTACAGCCACGGGCTCCAAACCACGGTTGAACTGCTAAACTGCACGTCTCACTACGCGGACGCTGTCAGTTTGTAATAATAATAATGTCATTTGCTTTACGTCCCACTAAGTAATTTTACGGTTTTCGGAACGGCGAGGTGCCGAAATTTTGCCCCGCAGGACCTATTTTACGTGTTATTAAATCTACTGACACGAGGCTGACGTATTTCAGCACCTTCAAATACCACCGGACTGAGCCGGGATCGAACCTGCCAAGTTGGGGTCAGTCCGGCTGTCCGTTTGTTGCGCTGCCGGTACTATCTGGCAACTTTTGCTGTAGACTTCTTGGGCTTACTCGAGATTTATCTCTGCCCTCCTGAATACGTTTAGGGTCGTTTCTGATCCATTTAGACCGAAGAAATTTAGCACAATTTCCTAATTTCCAAAAGACCTTGTCACGAAGTTAATGAACTGTATGTATTTATGCGTCACGCTGTAGATATGATGTACACGATTCCAACTGCCTTTGAGACCGTCACCAATCAGTCTAGCGAACCCGAAAACAGTGGATTCAATATTAATCTCGATCATTTTGGGCATTTTCTTTTCACCCATTTCCAGCCCACTCACTATGGCGATGAAGGCCAAACTTGGATTTAAACGCACCCAGAGTGTCACAGTTCATCTCAGCGACCCCGCTAATATTGGTAGTTTTCTACGACTTTTACATGTCATTCCCTCTCAACCCACAACTGTTGGGTGTCTTATCCCCACAGTATGTTTCTCTAGATAGAGGGTCATATGTGTACCAAGTTTGATTGAGAGCTATGCTGAAACATTCATATTTTCTATAATTTCGGACATGTTCTTTTTCATCCGCTCCTCCCACCCCCATCAATGCCGATGGAAATTTGAACGGCATCCGGAGTGTCACCGTTCATCTCAACAGCCCCGAAAAGTATAGATTCGGCACTAATATTGGCCGTTTTCGATGATTTCTACATGTTACTCCCACCCTACCCGTAGGGGTGCTAAGGGGTGTCCTTCCCCCCACAGAATTTTCTCCAGGTAGTGAGTCGTATGTGTACCAAGTTTGGTTGAGAACTATACTGGAACATACATACATACATGCATATATAATATCGGTCAGTCTGGACATGTTCTTTTTCACCCCTTCTAACACCCCCGGCTATGGTGCCTGAACTTGGTTGAAATTGAAAGTTTGCCTGTAGTCGCCGTCAATTTTAATCGTTTAGCATCACCGATATCTTAACGTAAAGATATTGTTCCTTAACTGTGTGCAACCCGCTAAGTACAGAATGTATGGCGGGCTAGGGTAAGCCTTAACCTGCTGGAGTGGTCATTTAGTGATTTGATTTTGGTCCGATGACCTTAGATGTCAGGCCCCTTTAAACAACAAGCATCATCAGTGATTTTATTTTAGGATCACTCCAAGTTCACTGAAATGAGAGACTTTTCAATTGCTGATGACTCACAGGCGGATAATTTCGGAGAGAAAACAAAAAAATAAGGAAATAGGTCCAATGGACGGACAGGAAAACGGTGCTAATATATTTTCACCTTTTGTCTTTTTAGCAGTAGGATATATAATTTGTAGTTACGTAGTTGTGAAGCCGAAATTACTACACATTCCCACGTAACGCTCGAAATATTACGCAAGGCGCAGTACACGAACGAAAAGAAAGACGTATTCTACTGTATGTCAAAAGAGCTCTTGCAGGCCATGAAGGTCCTTGGAGAAATAGAAGATGAAGGCTTTGCCTTTTTCCCTAAGAATTAACCTAGTACTGGTCTTTGATTTAGGATGAGTGAACTTCAGGGACATGTGCCTCTCCAGAAGTGGAAATCGGGTTTCTATTATTTTCAAATTTCCTGTGGGGAATCAAATGCACGTCCGTCCAGGTGAAACATGCACGCTCTCGCCGCCTCGGGTAGGCAGCTCCTACAGTAGTTACTCGTATGAAACACACAAGTCATCTCCTAACAGACCATGAAGGCTCTTAAAGGGGTGGAAGGTAAAAGTTTCCGCTATCCGTAACTTCGGTACTTTGTGAATTAGGGTGGTTATCTCTACGCCCGTCCGGCTCCACGGCTAAATGGTTATCGTGCTGGCCTTTGGTCACAGGGGTCCCGGGTTCGATTCCAGACAGGGTCGGGAATTTTAACCATCATTGGTTAATTTCGCTAGCTAGGGGGCTGGGTGTATGTGTTGTCTTCATCATCATTTCATCCTCATCACGACGCGCAGGTCAAATCAAAAAAGAACTGCAACTGGCGAACCGAACATGTCCTCGGACACTCCCGGCACGAAAAGCCATACGCTATTTCATCTCTACGCCCGCCCGCCTTTACTCCCCCCCCCCCCCCACAAATAATAACCTGGTACTCATTTTTGGTGTAGGCTGGGCAGGTATAAGCCATGTGCACCTCCTAAAATGCAAATCTCGTTTCTTAAATTTTTCGGCTTCTTGACGGGGAATAGAATCCACGTCCCTCCACATAAACCGAGTACTCCTTTTCCGCCTTGGCCAAGCAGCCCCCAGTTATGAAACATATGTGTGTAAAATAAAGCATTCGGGACAGCCTAATACAAGAGTGTTAGTAAATCGTTATGGTGGCATTGGTCTCCGAGGGAATTTCCAAGTCTTTTGACCTAGTCCTTCAGCTTAGCTGACACTGGTGTTCGCTTGACCACGGAGTGAAAGCTAACCTAGGGTGTGCACTGAAGTGTAGGAGGACTGCAAATCACTAACAACCCTGACACTGTTATATCTGGCCTAATTAGCATGACGTGAACCTTGGTATATGGTTCTAATGGGAGGTCGCGACATTGTATACATCCTCCCGGGATGAATAAAACAATTCCTCTGACCTGTGTTCGTCCGGTAACTGTCCAATTTACTGCACGTTGAATACATTGTGTGCAGCACGTGATCTGCGTATCACACAGAACAATAGCAGTACAACTTCAGTTCCCTTGGTTTCGCTCTGTGCTGAGTA